>NC_059421.1:7647500-7990434 GCF_905220565.1 Melitaea cinxia | reverse complement strand
AAATGTATGCTCTATAGATAGCGAGAAGGTGTCCAAATAATGTATCGTAATCTATATATATATAAAACCGTTTAAAAAGAGAAAGGTCACTGACTCACTCATCACGAGAACTTAATAGCCGCTGTATGGTCCATCCATCCAGGATGGACAAAGATGAGGCAGGGAGGTAGATTATAGTTAGTTGACGTCCACCGTTAAGAGGGTTTAATTAGGGTTAATAGTTTGTATGAAACATATACAGCCTGAAAATAAAACTAAAAATGTGGTGTATAGAGAGGTTTTATAAAAATAACTATTAAATTATACTAAATTGTGCCTTTTAAAAAGTTACTCAGTTTGATAAGCATTTCAAGTGACTGAAATAAAAAAAATAATTTGCGTTAAACATTTTAATAGTAATGCATATCTTCATAATCACGCGGACGTAGTCGCAGGCGACAGTTAGTGTATTATAAAACAAAGTCCCCAAAAGTATATGTGAAAGATTCCTTCAAAATCTACTGAGCGGATTTTCATGCGATTTCACCAATGGAGAGAGGGCTTGGAGAGAAAGGTTTACGGAACGGCTAAGCCGATTTCGATAATAGTTTCACTGGAAGTTTGCCGGGAAAACTTTGTGACACACTGATTTCTACGCGGGCGAAGCCGCGGGCACAGCTAGTATTATATAATATTAGATGATTCGATCGATGAGATCGGTCACCAACCCGCCTGCCCAGCGTGGTGACTATGGGCAAAACACATGAGTTCACGCTATTTTTGGCGTAAACTTATGGAGGCCTATGTCCAGCAGTGGACTGTGATAGGCTGTAATGATGATGATGATGATGATTAGATGATTATTGACGAAAAAAGATGGAATAAGCCGCAGGGCACTGCTAGTATAATTATTATTATGTAACCTTCATCAAGTTACTAATAAAAATAGGCAACGGGTCGAAATGATTGCGTAAAAGCACTAAAATAACGTTTAATTACACGTTTAATATGTAATCGTTATGTCACTTATGTTATATGGCCCTTTCTAACCATATTAGTGCTAGTATTTAGCGCTGGTATAACTGGAAAGTTCTGAGATGTTAATCTTGTTTGTTTTACAGTGACAGATAATAATAATAATAATAATAATAATAAAGACGTTTATTCACCAAGCATAAAAAAAAAACAAAAGATTTCTTAGTCTAATTTACAGAGATTTTATAAAAAAATGCTGGTGAAAAGGTCGTAGACTCAGCTTATTGCTGCTTTTCAGTCCGCACCTTTACAAATGCTGCCAGCACAGGACGTTAGATTTACATTTAAAAACTAGTAACGAAAAAAGTAATGAAAATAGTATTTAATAAAATAAAAAAATAAAAAACCAGGATTAATAAATGAAGTACATTGCCGAAGGTACAAGTAGGTAAAATGGCGAGCCAAGTGAGACATACTATACGCTTATAATACAGTCATAGTTACTACAAATCCAGCTCAGTGAGCGTTTCGTATCAACTGTCTGATGAAATGCCATAGTCGCCTATATCAATGTATTGATAGCTTCACTTTTTGCCAATTTGATTCTGACTTTTGCTGCTCAAGGAGCCATCTCTTGGTAGATAAGTAGCAAGATACACAACTTAAAATCAAATTGAATTATTATTAACTTCTCTCTATTAAGTGTTTAGTGATTACAGTTTATAGGTGAATGAGAGACAACATATAAGGGAAGGTCAATGAGGTAAAAAATACCCAGTGACAGTCGATTTGACACTAAGTTTATTTAGATAATTATAAGTATACTAGCTGACCCGGCGAACTTCGTATCGCCTAACAGTCGACTCATTAATTTTTTTTTTTTTTTTTTAGAATTTTTCTCTCCGTAAGAACCATCCTCGTACTTCAAGGAATATTTTAAAAAAAGAATTAGCGAAATCGGTCCAACCGTTCTCGAGTTTTGCGCTTAGCAACACATTCAGCGACTCATTTTTATATTATAGATATAGGCAGAAGTACAGACGTCACGTATGGGAGTGTAAGATATATGTAAAAACAACAATTTCGTAAGAAATAACCTAAATTAAAGAAGGTTATTTGATCGCAAAGACAATTACGTTGGTGAGTGTTGCAGACCTATGTGGTAATCCGTACAAAGTGATTAAAGAAAGGTTATTGAAGAAAGAGGTTTTATTCTATAAACTCAAATGTTAGCGTGTTGGCAAACGCAGTGTGGGACGTCCTCGGGTCCGCTGGGCTGACAATCTAGATATTATATCGGTTCTCGCATAATAATGCTTTCAAGATCCTCCTCCTCCTGGGAAGAGTCACAACTAAGGTCAGCAACAAGTGTGTGTTGCTCCTGTTACAAGCGTCCATAGGTTTCAGTAACCGCTTACCATCGAACACTTTGTCTTGTTTGACACAACAAGGTTGTAAAAAAATATCATGTCAAAGCAACTTCAACCACTCTGAACGATAATTTTACGTTGAAAGATTCATCATCATTATCATCATGATTTCAGCCTATTGCAGTCCACTGCTGGATATGGGCCTCCACAAGTTCGCGCCAAAAATGGCGTGAACTCATGTGTTTTGGAAGAGAGGGGGTGGCTATATTCTTTACTACCGTAGCCGCACAGCTGAAAGATTGATTAACTATTTTAAAACAAATGGAAACTGTAATATGATAGTACACTAAACGGCACAAATTTCGTCACTTATTCAAAACATCTTTGTGCCGGTAGCAATCAAAGGACCTTGGATTAGCAGTGCAGATTTTTTTTTAAAAGTATTCATTCACTCCTCGTCTTATTGCCTCAACTGGTGACAAAAGGGCAGGTGCATTTTGCACCAGAGAACCAGCATAGCGATTCAATGGGGAGATTCTGCCAGCATTCTTGATACGTACGATTATAATAATATGATACAGGATTCAGCCTTTAAGTTCCCACTTATGGGTATAGACCTGTTTCTCTATGTAGCAGAAGTATTGATTGATTGATTGTCAATTATTGAATGACACCATATACACAATTTAAAAACAAAACATTAGTTCTTAAGTTATGTATATGTAAAATATTGGAAAATTTCGTAATAATTTTTGTCCCTATCTTCATTCTTATTTCATAAACTCTTTTGTCAGTTACATGTTACCACAGATATAAAATTATAGATCGTGTTTCTGGTACTTAACCTCCTTTTAGCTTTTGTAAAAAAAAAAACTGTATGACATGTAGACGGTGTAATCATCACGATATTATATTGATGGCATTTGAATGTATGTATGCCAAATGTATGCACTTTGTGTGACGCTATTCACTTTGTGTCGCATGAACCTTCTTATCAATTTTAATTCTGCGTTTATGTATGGAAGTTGAGGTCAGAAATAAAATGAAAGATTACTAAGCAGGTTTAGATAAATGGTAATTTTTACTTATTTTACATTTTTTTTTTTTTGGTTTACCTAAGCAATTTGTAACTAATAAAAATATATTTGTATTTTATTTTAATGATTAAGTTGTTATAGTGATAGACGATTAAGTTTACTACTAAGTACACATGTACGAATGTCCTATAAAAAATATATTCTGTTCTCAAGTAAATTTACTTTAATTTTTAAATGAGATAACTCCTTGCCTTATTGCCTCCACTGGTGACAAGAGGGCTGGTGCATTTTTTGCCCAGAGAATCGGAATAGCCATTTAACGAGGAAATGCTGCCAGCATTCTTGGCACAATTCCACACGGACATGATTTGTACCAAACTATCTGTAAATATTGAGTTCTTAAATTGTGAAAAGTAAATATGTATAATGTTTAATAAACTATTGTTATATAAAAAAAAAATACTTTTTGTTAAAAAAGTCACTTAATAAGTAAGTCATAATTTAATCAAAAATTGTTTTGTTATTTTCGAATGAAACATTAAACGCTCATTTTTTTTCACAGCAGTGGTGCACATACCACGTGCGTGTACAATTACCTCAACATATGCGGTTTCCGGTTACACATTTGTATTTAAATATTTCTTTCCAGTTTAGATATCTATCCTGGGTCTCCCCACCGTGCCTCGGAGAGCACGTTAAACCGTCGGTCCCGGTCATTACCATGGATATCTGATAGCGATCATTACTAATAGTAGGGAATATATCCGCCAACCCGCAAGAGAGCACCGTGGTGGATTAAGCTCTGATCCCTCACCTATATTGAGAAAGAGGCCTATTTCCACAGATTGAATCTTAAACGATATCCGTAATCAGTGCATTTGATATTATTTGACTATATTATACGCATGTCTTATACTGCTGTCTCATCGTGAATGGCAGCTTTAAACGTATTACGTCACGTCTTACGAAAAGCATGACGCTGATTGATGTACTATTAGCTTCGTCATTTTTTATTGTAATTGAGAACATTTCAAGATATTGTGACGGTTTTAGAGTTCCGTACTCAAAGTAAGTCGATTAAATCAAATCACAAATTACTTTGTTCAACTAGGCTTCAACTACTTTATCTTCTTTTGAATCGTCACTATACAAATAAAAATTATATTTATTTTTAATATTTTAATATTTAAAATTAATGTGAAGCTACCAAAAATTCGTAATCTAAATTCCGCAAAGAAAAATTTACAAGAAACTTCCTCTTTAAAAATGCTCTTTTATTGTTATACAACTATGTCAGCCAAATTTCAAGCTTGTAGCACAAAAAAAAAATAGTATTTTATAAAAAAAAAGTTCGACGGCCTTTAGCTTTTTAATGCGACGCTTTCGCAAAATTCGTTCTTGATGGACGTCTTCTAACCTTAAACTACCCTGTCAATTTTAATCTTTATGCGCGCGGTATTTGATATTTCGTGATGAGTGAATCACTCGATGATTTTATTATATAAAGATTAGTGGACCCCGCAAACGTTGTTTCGCTATATATGTTATAAGCCCCCTTAATCCCCCTCCTTATAACTTAGGGGTATGAAAAATAGATGTTGTTCGATTCTCAGATCTACCCAATATGCACACAAAATGTCATGAGAATCGGTCAAGCCGTTTCGGAGGAGTTTAACTACAAACACCGCGACACGAGAATTTTATATATAAGATATACTGTACTCTTTATTTGTTTCATTGTATAATGGTACCAGAGGTACCTATCATTTTAAAAATGTTAATATAGAGTGTTACTATACATATATATCGACGAGAATTTCATCGGCATTTGTCCATGATTTTATGAGGCTAAGGACTTTATTTTTCATAAGCTAATACAAGTGAGAGGCAATCCATTAAACCCAATTTATAACATTTAAAGCCATAAACAAAATACAAGTCTAATAGAAGCAGTAGCATAAGTTTAGTTGTATACCTATCAAAATCAAAATCAAAAACAACTATTCAATAAGGGCAATATTTTCGAATCGTCGTTATTATTTTTGTAAAAGTAAAGCTAACACAGATTCGAAATCTATCATAGCATGTACTCAAAACTAAAATTAAATCTATCTAATAATTTTTTTCGGAATGCGTATAAAAATTCTCAGAAAAAGTAGACCTCAACAATCATTTGATTTATAAATATAAAAAAAAAGAAAATAACCCTCAGGATCCCGCCGCCAATCGGTAGTGGAGCAGCGTGGTAGATTAAGCTCTGACCCTTCTCCTATATGATAATTGTGTTTGCTCGCAAACGAAAAAAAAACCGACTTCAATTACACCGAAGAGTTATACAACGTAGATCGACGAAAAAATAGTCAAGTAACTACGCGTTATCAAAGATTACTCTAAAAGCAGTTATCAGATCTCGATAAAATTTATATGTGACCACCATGATAAACATCAGCTTTCGATTAAATTAAAAATTATCAAAATCGGTACACCCAGTAAAAAGTTATTGCGGATTTTCGAGAATTTCTCTCGGTTTCTCTGGGATCCCATCATCAGATCCTGGTTTCCTTATCATGGTACCAAACTAGGGATATTCCCTTTCCAACAAAAAAGAATTATCAAAATCGATACATCCAGTAGAAAGTTATGTGGTATAATACAACGTAGGTCGACGAAAAAAGCGTCAAGTAAAAACGCATTATTAGATATAACTCGAAAAGTAGTTGTTAGATCTCAAATAAATTTAAATGGGACCAATTGACACACACCACCTTTCGATTAATAAAAAATTTGTCGAAATCGGTCCACCCGGTCAAAAGTTCTGATGTAACATACATAAATAAAAAATACAGTCGAATTGAGAACCTCCTCCTTTTTTGGAAGTCGGTTAAAAAAGGTCTATGCACAGCAGTAGGACGTTTTAAGCTGAATCATTCATCATTCGAACCTCAAAAACATAATAGTCTGCAAGACAACGCCTATCAGATACACAAACGTAAAATTGAATAATTACTCTTTCCTGATCTCATTACAACTTCTATTATTAAGTTTACGTTCACAATAAGACAAAATAAGTCAGTCATTATATTTCTATTATTCATAGTTTAATTAATAATCTTAATAGAGTTTTGACCGATGGGAAGAGTTTAGCATCACATTAAAACATTAGGCAAATTTTTATGTTTTTGTTGATCATACTGACTGATGCCTAGCAGCTGATGGGCTAGCGGTCCCGAATTCGATCTTCGCAGAAGGCAAATCGATTTGTCACGAGTATGAAAAGGAGCTTCTAAGGAAAGTATGATTATAATTACAAGCAATTTTAATAAATTCAAAACTCTACTAGCTGTATGTAATAATAATAAGACGCATCAGACATAATATTCTAATAAAATTAGTAACATTGCGTGCTAGAATATAGGTTTAGAAATTCGAAAAATACCCAAAACCAAATCGGAGCACCCCACTGTCCACGTGGTCTTGGTCTGCCCTACCCCTAGAGTGTTTTTTTTAAGCCGCGGAGGCGCGGAGGAAGGGCTGAACCTCCCTGGTTTTCCATAATTTATGAACGGAACATGTCGAAAATTCTATTGGTGTTGTAATCCTTAGAAGTGTGTTTATTATACGAAGTGTATCTACGCGATTTTACCCTCGACCCTCCCCAAGAGCTCTGGCCACCTTAATCACCGCAAAATAGCAATATTATTTGAATCATATATCCGCTTATCGTTATGCGGACTACATGCTTGTTAAAACGTTTTCATTAACAATAATTAACATCCTCTTTCAATAAAGTAATTTAAAATAACAGTCTGAGAATTAACCATTTATAGATACTTATGTTTGTTTTGAAAGCGTATTAGATTATCTGTTATATTAAAATTTAATCAAAGCTCATGCTCAAGAAGACGCTTCATACCACAAATAACTATATTATAACCAGCGGTATCCGGTGTAAACCGGTTTGAGGCGCCATCAATCAAAAATAGTTCCGCCCATTTGATTAAATAATCATTTTCCCACATTATTAGATGATTTTATGCAAAAACAATCAAGTTGAAAGTAAAACTATCTTATCTGTCTTTAGAAATAAAAATGAATTGCCGAAGTGTATGAACGCGCATAACTTCCGAACGAATGTCCTAAATTGGATTTAAAAAAAAATGTTTAGTTACTATCGGAATAAGTTTCCTATAAAAGAAAATTAAAAAAAATGATATATTATTGTTTTTTTTTTTTAGATATAATGTTCGTCGAGCTTTCGGGAAATTCACGAATCAGCCTGTAGTATCTGAAGGATTAGAGCTTAATCCACAACGCTGCTTCACTGCGGGTTGGCGGATATATATACTTAACATATATACGAGGAAGGCAATTTTATTCCTGTGTTTTAGGAATCGAATCCACAATTGGAACAGGAAGCACAGAAAACTGCACTAACGGGCTAGGCAACAAAGAGCAACTGTGGAGTTTCTTCTTCTCTGCAGAATCGCTTGTAGCTTTACTTTTAAAAACTAATAATTATTTTAAAGATTTAATTTGTTAAATGACGATTCGAAGGTGTATTTGAAGCTTTGAATTAAGTTGTTGTTGATTTTTTTTTTTGGAGTTAAATACTAAAATGTTATGTTGACTACCGAATGCTTAATTAAGACATTTCGTAATAAAACTAGTATAAGAAATTAATCTATTTCACATCTAGATCGCATCCGTGACAAAACAAAAACATCCGTTTTGTATGTTTGAAAAAAAACCGATTTCAATTATACATAGACTAGCTGTGCCCGCGGCTTCGCCCGCGTTGAAATCAGTGTGTCACAAAGTTTTCCCGGCAAACTTCCAGTCGGCTTAGTCGTTCCGTAAACCTTCCGCTTGAAGCCCTCTCCTCATTGGTGAAACCGCATGAAAATCCTTTCAGTAGATTTTGAGGAAATCGATCACATACACTTTTGGGGACTTTGTTTTATAATACACTATCTGTTGCCCACGACTACGTCCGCGTGGTTATGAAGATATGCATTACTATCAAGATGTTTAATACAAATTATTTTTTTACTTCAGTCACTTGAAATGCTTATCACACTGAGTAACTTTTTAAAAGGCACAATTTAGTATAATTTATTAGTTATTTTTATAAAACCTCTCTATACACCACATTTTTAGTTTTATTTTCAGGCTGCAGTATAAATAACCTAGCAGTCGAACTTATAGTTGCTGTATATGTTTCATACAAACTATCAACCCCAATCAAACACCCTTAGCAGTGGAATATCAAAAAATCCGTTCTTAGCGGACGTTTACTAACTATAATCTACCTCCCTGCTAAATTTCATCTTTGTCCATCCTGGATGGATGGACCATCCAGCGGTTTTTGAGTTCTCGTGATGAGTGAGTCAGTGACCTTTCTCTTTTATATATATAGATTACGATGCATTATTTGGACACTTCCTCACCATCTGTAGAGCATACATTTTAAATTTCAAGTATCTTACTTCAAAAACATAGGACTTTCATACAAACTACCAACCCCAGTTTTATTCCCTCAGGGGTCGAGTATCATAAAATCCGTTCTTAACGGATGTCTACACTCTATAAGGAACCCACCAGCATAATTTCAAGTTTATAGCTTTTATAGTTTCGGAGATTTTGTGAGTCAACCTACCATCCCCCGTTTTAACCCCAAAAGGGAGTTGTTTTCTAAAGATACATTATTTAGACACCTTCTTACCATCTGTAGAGCATACATTTTAAATTTCAAGTATCTTACTTCAAAAACATAGGACTTTCATACAAACTACCAACCCCCGTTTTACCCTTTTAGGGGTCGAGTTTTGTAAAATCCATTCTTAACAGATGTCTACACCCAATAAGGAAACTATCTGTCAAATTTCAAGTTTGTATCTGTTACAGTTTCGGAGATTTCGTGATGAGCGAGTCAACCTACCATCCCCCGTTTTAACCCCAAGAGGGGGTTGATTTCTAAAGATACATAATTTAGACACCTTCTCACCATCTATAGAGCATAAATTTTAAATTTAAAGTCTCTTACTTCAAAAACATAGGACTTTCATACAAACTACCAACCCCAGTTTTATTCCCTCAGGGGTCGAGTATCATAAAATCCGTTCTTAACGGATGTCTACACCCAATAAGGAAACTATCTGTCAAATTTCAAGTTTGTATCTGTTACAGTTTCGGAGATTTCGTGATGACTGAGTCAACCTACGATCCCCCGTTTTAACCCCAACAGGGAGTTGATTTCTAAAGATACGTTATTTGGACACCTTTTCATCATCTATAAAGCATACATTTTAAATTTCAAGTCTCTTACTTCTAAAAAATAGGACTTTCATACAAACTTCCTACCCCCGTTTTATCCCCTTAGGGGTCGAGTTTCGTAAAATCCGTTCTTAGCGGATGCCTACGTCTTATAATAGAAGATGCCAAATTTCAAGTTTGTAGGTGTTATAGTTATAGTAGTCTGTCTGTCTGTCCGTCCGTCCGTCCGTCCGTCCGTCCGTCCGTCCGTCCGTCCGTCCGTCCGTCCGTCCGTCCGTCCGTCCGTCCGTCCGTCTGTCCGTCTGTCTGTCTGTCTTTTTTTTTTTTCACCTCCGAGTTTTATGTTTCGGAGTCCTTATTTACAATAGGTATAGTTTACTTCTAGGTATCTTTTATCATACTTCTCGCTTTTAATCCATTGCACTGTCATTCCGCATTCCAGTTTCTTCTTTTATCCATCCGCATTCATTCATTGTGGGGTATTTCCCCTCATCAAATTAAATTATCATTTCTATTTAGTTCTTATTCTATTTCAATTTTGTATAAAAAAATTAAACTTTAAATTTAGTTCTCTTTTACCATACATCACGCTTTTAGTCCGTTACACCATTCCGTCATTCCGCATACCAATTTCGTCTTTCATCCATACACATTCATTCATTTTGGGTTATTACCCACAAATGCAAAAAGCAAGCCTATTTACAGTGTGTAGCGCTGAGCTAAGTGGAGCGGGGAGGAAGCTAATATTATTACATTTTATTATTTAATCTTGTACAGTTAGTTATTTAAATTATATTTTTACAGTTACCCTTATGACTATAAAACTAATAAATCTAAATTTACAAAATTAACTTACGAGCTATTCCTTATATTATGTATCCTTCGCTTTTATGTTGACCTAATATACAATATTTACACAACATAATTTTCTAATTTTTGTTTCTATTGTTTACCTTTATTGCGGCATTTTTACAAAACTGCAGGAACAGCTCTCTAGCATTTGTGTTTTCTAGTAATTTTGGCAAGGTATTTTTTTAATTGGCGTGTTGGCGCATTGGCGTATTGGCGTGTTGGCGTGTTGGCGTGTTGGCGTGTTGGCGTGTTGGCGTGTTGGTGTGTCGGAGTGTTGACGTGTTGGCGTTTTGACGTGTTGGCGTGATGGCGTATTGGCGTGTTGGCGTATTGGCGTGTTGGCGTGTTTCCGTGTTGGCATGTTGGCGTATTGGCACATTGGCTTGTTGGCGTGTTGGCGTATCGGCGTGTTGGCGTGGTGGCACATTGGCGTGTTGGCGTGTTGGCGTGTTTCCGTGTTGGCGTGTTGGCGTGTTGGCGTATTGGCACATTGGCGTGTTGGCGTGTTGGCGTGTTGGCGTATTGGCGTGTTGGCGTGTTGGCGTGTTGGCGTATTGGCGTGTTGGCATGTTGGCGTGTTGGACTGTTGGCGTGTTGGCGTATTGGCACATTGGTGTGTTGGCGTGTTGGACCGTTGGAGTGTTGAAGTGTTGGCGTATTGGCACATTGGCGTATTGGCGTGTTGGCGTATTGGCGTGTTGGCGTGTTTCCGTGTTGGCGTGTTGGCGTATTGGCACATTGGCGTGTTGGCGTGTTGGCGTATTGGCATGTTGGTGTATTGGCGTGTTGGCATGTTGGCGTGTTGGTGTGTTGGCGCATTGGCGTATTGGTGTGTTGGCGTGTTGACGTGTTGGCGTGTTGGGGTTTTGGCATGTTAGCGTGTTGGACTGTTGACGTGTTGGCGTGTTGGCGTGTTGGCGTGTTGGCGTGTCGGAGTGTTGGTGTGTTGGCGTGTTGGCGCATTGGCGTGTTGGCGTGTTGGCGTATTGGCACATTGGCGTGTTGGGGTTTTGGCGTGTTGGTGTATTGGCGTGTTGGCATGTTGGCGTGTTGGCGTGTTGGCGCATTGGCGTATTGGTGTGTTGGCGTGTTGACGTGTTGGCGTGTTGGGGTTTTGGCATGTTGGCGTGTTGGACTGTTGGCGTATTGGCGTGTTGGCGCATTGGCGTATTGGCGTGTTGGCGTGTTGGCGTATTGGCGTGTTGGCATGTGGCGTGTTGGCGTGTTGGCGCATTGGCGTATTGGTGTGTTGGCGTGTTGGCGTATTGGCGTGTTGGCATGTTGGCGTTTTGGACTGTTGGCGTGTTGGCGTATTGGCACATTGGCGTGTTGGCGTGTTGGCGCATTCGCGTATTGGCGTGTTGGCGTGTTGGTGTGTTGACGTGTTGGCGTGTTGGGGTTTTGGCATGTTGAGGTGTTGGCGTATTGGCGTATTGGCGTGTTGGAGTGTTGGCGTATTGGCGTGTTGGAGTGTTGGCGTGTTGGCGCATTGGCGTGTTGAAAAAAAAATGTCGATGTTTCCGATTTTAGTAATTTTCCAATATGCAATGAATCAAAACTAATGAAATGAATGAAGAATAATAAAAATGAATTGCTAACGGGCGTCAGATGTAGCCCGGACGACGACCACTGACTACTGCGCTTAGTCAGGCGTTATACACATTATATAATTTATATGTAGAAAGCCGGTAGAGATAACTCTAGAAGAAGTCTCTTCCAGCTAACCTGCGGTAGTTGTTTTATTTATTTTTTATTTTATTACTGGACTTTCATTTGGACAAAATATCTGTGTTGTTACGGCAATAAAATATATAGCCGCCCCCTATCTTCCCGTGGGTTTCGTAAGAGGCGACTAAGAGATAACATAGTTCCACTACCACCTTGGAACTTAAAAAACCGACCGGTGGCGGGATAACCATCCAACTGCTGGATTTGAAATACACAGGCTGAAGACGGACAGCAGCGTCTTCGGTGCGACAAAGCCAGCCCTGCGGTCACCAATCCGCCTGCCCACCGTGGTGAGTATGGCAAACACACATGAGGAGCTTGAACTTGCGGAGGCCTATGTCCAGCAGTAGACTGTATCAAGCTAAAGTGAAGATGATGATGATGATGAACACGGAATCGACTATCTGTTTAAGCGTTATATCAAGTCAGTCAGTCAGTCCACTGCTGGATAAAGGCCTCAGTGAGTTCGCGCAAGACATCCCGGTTTACCGTAATATAACAATATATATAAATTACTAGCTGTGCCCGTGGCTTCGCCCGCGTTTAAATCAGTAAGTCACAAAGTTTTCCCGGCAAACTTCCAGTGAAACTAACTAACTTCCGCTCTGTATCTTTGAAAATACACATGACAAACACGCTATCGATCGCTATCAGGTGTACATGATAACAACAGGGACCGACGGCTTAACGTGCTCTCCAAGGCACGGTGGGGAGACCCACAAGGACTGCACAAGCAGGTGCTACCACAAGACCACGGCAAACACCTGTTTGGCCAATACAAATGTTTGTCATGTGTATTTTCAAAGATACAGAGCACTATTATGGACCCCGTTGGGGCACGAAATAATTGGGTATAAAAGAGGAAGTGCTTTTAGATACATATATTGTAATATAAACTATCTGTTCTCGTCCAATACATATTTTAGTAATATATCTATATATTTTATCTATTTTAAGGTAACAGATATGAAAAAATATAGTTGAATTTAGAAACCTCCTTTTTGGAAGTTGTTTAAAAAATAATCACTAGAATTTATTAAAGTTTTGTAACATTTTTATCACTTGCTAATTATGTAAATAGGTTTTGCAGACATTAGTAAAATTAAGTACAATAACAAGCAGCTGTTACCGAAACAAAATATTATGTAGGAATTTTTGATTAACCTAGATTAACTGCATATTTACACGCTTCAGAAAAAACATTGCTGATTACAAAAATGAGAACTTAATTTTTTTAACGGTTAGTTGTTTTCTATAACTCATCTCATTATTTTAAGTGTATATTTTTTGCAGTGAGGGGATAAGGTAAAAGCGGCGTATGTATTAGAGGTATGTTAATAAATAATCGATTATTTTGTTATCCATTGTTGTAAAAATCGATGCATTTTCCAACCCTATCGTTGCTTTTTCTTAGATAGACTTGTTCTAAACATATAGTAAATTATGTATTTCGATAGTGCATCTTACTAAAATGATTATTTTAATTTGCTGCACACAAGTACAGTCTATGTTTATTCAATTTAATTGAACGATAAACGGAAATCAATTAACATATAATTAACTTTGGGAAGAAATTAACTAGTTTTTCTGTACAGTAAATAAATAAAAATTGAATTATCAAAATGCAAAATGTATGTGATGTATTTGATAAATGAAAATTAATTAATAATGTTATACACATTATTAATTATAATAAAATAAAATAAAGATAATCATGATAATATCACACTTTTGATAAGAAAGGGTACAAAATCCTGTTCGATATTTCGGAGCAGCCGGACGGGAGAAGTATCTCAACTTTACAGAAGATCACAGCTAAATAATACTGCTATATTATATTGTTGTGTTTCTGTGTAAGATAGAGCTGCTAAGTATACGCTGTGGTGACTGCGGGGCTAGGCAGACATAGTGAGATGCCGTAGCCTGTACTTCCATCTTTCTTTACACGTATTAATTTTTGTTTACTTTATGGTGTGAAATAAAAAGTATTATTAGTAGTGGTATTCAGAATTGATTATTTTAGACTAAATTTAACATTTCATATGATACTTTCTTACATAAAGTCAGTCAGATATTAGCATGTAAAAATTAGGTTGAGTTTTTACATTATTAATAAAAAATGTGAAAAAATCTAATCATAAGATCCATTATATCCTTAGGTATTTTATATGTTTCCTTTGAAGTTATATATTGACTGGATATTACAAAAAAAAAATATTAATACTTTCCACGCGGTCACAACGAGTTTTACATACTTATGAATACAATTAGAAGTGTACTCGTATCTGCCAAATAGTAATTAAAAGTCATTGAAAATAGCTTCAAAATTTTAAAGTTGATCAACAAATAAATAAATAAATAAAACTGCAATGTAAAGAAAAATTATATAACATATTTATTAGCAGAAACAGTGTCAGGAAATCTCTAATTACTAGTATTTTAATAAAAAGTTATAACGACTCTTTATTAGCCTGCGCCAATAATATATTGAATGTAATACTTACATTTTTTAAATACTTCTTTTTTTTATCTTATACTAAATATTTTATACGTATTTATAAATTATATTGAAAGAACGAAATCGTATGGGAAAATAAGCCAAGTGCTGTTGAACTATCAATAACTATTATGTAATTTAGATATTTTCAATAAAATATTAAAAATGAAATCTATTACAATGATTTAAATACACGTTTGCATAAATGAATCAAGCAAGAATCGTTCTATTTCGTTGATTTCTTGTTTGTTTTTATCCCTTCTCGAATGCACGTGCTAAACTCCAGTTGATGTGATGTCCGTGCTAAGTCCAGCTGATGTGACGCGGCACCACACCAGTGGAGTAGCGTGTTGGATTAAGTTCCAATCCTTCTCCTTCGTGGAGAAATAGACCTATGTCCAGCTGTGGGATGATACAGGCTGAATGCAAATGCGTACATGAAAACCTCTAGTTTTCGATTAAAATAGAATCATCAAAATCGGTACACCCAGTTAAAAGTTATTAGACAACAGACATAAAAAATACAGTCGAAAAGAGGATCTCCTTTTTTTAAGTCGGCTAAAAGATTTTTTCTTGCAGTATGGAATATGAAATGTGGTTTTTGTTTACAATTGAGGAGACAACCATCTTGATTTTTAATTTTTTAAGAGGAAAGGGTACCGGAGAGACTTTTCAAAAATAGGTATTTGAATAAAATGTTTCTGTCGCGCTGCATGCCGCTACCGCGCCCCGCGCCATCTCCGCTCCGTTTTTTTTATGTGTGACTGTCGCGTTGTTAGTGTGCGTGCGCCAGCTATTCAGCTATTAATTGTTGACGATATTTTAGTATTCGCATCTTTCGTTTGTGATTGACTACACATACATATAGCGCATACTGTTATTTTTCTGAATTTGGCTTGTTTTATTGAACTTGTTCTGCATCGTATTGCTGTGACTCGGCTTACTATTATTGGATTTCGTAAACTACTTATTATTATGTTTTATTATTTTGACTTGGATACTCTTTGTGACTTGATACATGACTATATTTTTGTGGGTAATTATCGAAATACTTAGGTACTTTATTTATGAATTAGGTATGTAATTACATGGTTGAGGTGTGTGTAAGAATGGGTATTGAGATACATACATAATTATAGTGTATACATGTAGTATATAGTATAAGTGTAAGTATAGTATAAAACGTTTGTCTTAGTACCTATATCATTTGTAATGTCTCATGTTTGTCGCAGTTATTAATACAGATACCTATAGGTTATATGTATTAATTAACATATAATTGCGGCGATATAACAATGGTTAAAAATAATATTATAATTAAAAAAAAAAAAACGAGAATAGCCGCCTGCGTGAAGAACAACTATTACCTATAAAGTCAACTGAAAAGGCTGGAACAAGATAAAAATTCAATAATTACACAAAGATAGCTAAATAAATCACAACAATTTCACACATGTACTGTATGTACACTTACAAAAATCATGAAGGCGGCTTTTGCAATTATTATTTTATTTATGTTTTTTTAGTTAGGCAAATTACGTAATCGATTCAATTTTTTTAAAGAGTGGTTGATTAACATGACATAACATAACAATACACTTTATTGTACACCAACAGAAAATAATAATACGTATCAGATTGATTTTTAACCGACTTCCAAAAAAGGAGGAGGTTCTTAATTCGACTGTATTTTTTTTTGTATATAATATGTTACTTCAGAACTTTTGACTGGGTGGACCGATTTCGACTTGCTCGCAAACAAAAAAAAACCGACTTCAATTACATCGACATGTAATACGACAAAGGTAAACGAAAATATAGTCAAGTAAATACGCGTTATTAAAGATTACTCAAAAGTTGTTATCAGATGTCGATGAAATTTAAATATGACTACACGATAAACACGAGCTTTCGATTAAATTAAAAATCATCAAAATCGGTACACCAAGTAAAAAGTTATACGATATAATACAACGTAGGTCAACAAAAAAATAGTCAAGTAAAAACGTATTATTAGATATAACTCGAAAAGTTGTTGTTAGATCTTAAATAAATTTAAGTGGGACCAAATGACACACACCAACTTTTGATGAAAAATTTTTTGTTGAAATCGGTCCACTCAGTCAAAAGTTCTGAAGTAACATACATTAAAAAATTCAGTTGAATTGAGAACTTCCTCCTTTTTTGGAAGTCGGTAAAAAATACAAACCGATTTTACACGTCTATAGAATTCCTAAGTCGAGAAGCTTGAACAGTGAAAGATTTAGTATAAAAGAAAGAGGAGTGAGAGGGAAATTCAAGAAGTAAGCTTTCCTCAGAACGAAGACTGCGTTCATGGGTATCACTAAGAAATCGTCGCTTTAGATAAGCAGGTACAACAGGGTTAAAAATAATAGAGTAAAGTAAGTTGAGAATATGCGTATTCTTGCAGAAGGGAATTGGGTGCCACTCAGGGCGTAACTACTGCCGTATCAGCCGTATCAATGGTACGGGGCCCCCTATCTAAGGTGTGTAAGCAAAAATTAGTACAATGTTATCCACAATGTCACTTAATCTTGTGATTCCTGGAAAAAAGAATTAAAAAAAATGTCATACATACCTATAGAGTTTTCACTTCAGAAATGACTGAAGTCTGAAAAGCCCTTTTATCCGAGTTAAGCGTGCGCCCAATAGTTGATAACATTCTGTATCGTTTATTTCGGGATTCAGTTAATCATTATTAACAATGAATTATTTTTTTTATATAAGAATGGAGCACACAAGCTGACGAAGGCATCTGATATATAACGGCTAGCATCACCTATGGCCTTTAAGAGAAAAGATATAGACACTCGAACTCGCTTGAAAACCCCCAAATTTTAGCAAGGTAATCCACAGTTTGAATGTACGCGGTAAAAATGCGCACGAATCTCGCAAATTGGTTGTAAACCACTGATGGATACAATTAGCACCACTAGACTTCTTGACGTCGAAAGAATGCAGAACACGACAAACGACACTGCTCATAGTGCACATTACGCATCGCGTGCTCGCACCGTGGAATGCTCGATGGTGCTTTCCCCTCATCGTCAAGAGTTGAATTCGACGCAAAAAGAGTGCAAAGAATTTTCGCTTACTTTTTCGCATAATGTACCAGAGAGCCTTCACGTTCGTGCAATAATGGAAGTGTAGACTAAAAATAGTTACCTTCGACAGCTTTTGTAAGAGACAAAAAGCACGGGTTCCATTTGGAAAGCCCAATAGTCTCTCGCCAATTCTGCTAGTGTTTGAACTTTGCCCTAGCGATTTACTACCTGTAAGACCTGGAGGCAGCGTTGAATCTCTTCTTCAGGCTATGCGCCTGTGAATCCCCCGCATATAGATGCGGGAGATTCATAGGAATCCACTAATAGTATTAGCCTTACAAGCTGAAGCAAACGATCCCCCGCATCTATTGCTGCAGGTCAAGGCTAATAACTCTCCAGCTTGGAACTACAAGCTCTTTAAATTAGCTTAAAATCCGAAATTCAAAACATTCGTTCCATTAAAGAACTCATGGAATTATTACTGATAAAATTCAATAGCCTTGCATCCAGTTTTCCGGAGGTATTAACTTGATGTTTTTCAAAACTAAAACTGATACAAAATTACCTAAGGATTTCGATGGAACAGGAACAGCTACAGCAGACTACACTCACTATTGTCTATTCTAGGAGGAAGTAATAACTTATAATCAATAAATATTTATTTTAATTGAATGCAAGCATTTTTTTGTGAGAAATCTTTACCCATCATTTGCCTGCCCCCCTACTAATTTTGATACAGGGCCCCAAGGTTCCCGGGGTTCCAAGGAATGCTACGCCAGTGGTGCCACTTGAGTTTTTTACGCAATTCAGAAATATGATTCTATTTGCGAAGTCCAAATACGAATCGCATAGGTACATAGATTCGACCAAATTTAATAATCTGCTCCTCAGTAATGTCAAGAAAACAACTAAGCAATTTTTTACCGATGAAAAAAAACAGAGGAGGTTCTAAAGTCGCCACGTACCTATATTTATTTATGTTTGACCATGCATAACTTTTTACCGAGTATTCCGAAATTGATAAAAAAAATATATTGGAAAGAGTAAACCCCGAAGTTGTTTTTCGCCTAGGAGGCGAGGAAGAAGCGCGGCTCGCAGCTTGCTTGGCATAGGCATGGAAAAGAGCAGAGTCATAATTTTTTTAACTTTCTTATTGTATTTTTTATTAGTATTACGGTAATAATAATCATAATATACTTTTTTGAAATCCTTGTATTGAGCCCTTTAATTTGATACCAAAAACAAACAACACAGTTATTTACCATAATTATCATTGTTATTTGTTAGCGAAACCCTTCGTTAGCCCAGGTTTGCACAGTGTTACAATAAAAACCGCATATACAAATACGGTTTTATTGTAGTTACGAAAAGAGAAATTATTTAATTTTGTTAATACGAATTTTAGAAAATATCGACTTAAAATTACATCACTAGTGTATCGATATAATTGTCGACTATGAGGCATCACTTCGCTGGCGTATATACGTATTGCTTTGACCCTTCCCTCCCCCAGACCTATCCCCCAAAAAGCAAGAAAGGGACAACTGCAGCTCAGACCGTTTTAGGTATATAATTTTTGACCAAAACAGTGTTTCGTAGTCGACTGTTTTCTCCTCCAAACATGGCAATTTTTTTAAAATTTTTTTTTTAGAAAATAAAAGAAGACTTCGGCTATGCCCCTATGTTTTCATTTTTTTGAAAATATGCATATATTTTTTTTAACGAGTGTCTGAAAATGTACAAAAAATTCTGCAATATTTCGAGTTTTTGAAGTCTCCTAATTCCTATGATAATAAGAATATGAAAAAAATCAAAACATAGGGGCATGATCATGGCAGCAAAGAGTTCTATGTCGCAAAAATATTTGATCTAGTGTCATTATCCAGGGAGAAAACAGTCGACTACGTTTGTATGGAGAAAGAGCCGGTACCCTTTCCTCTTAAATGTACTATTTCTTGATTAAGCTGGTGTTAGCCTTATTAGCGCAACTTGTTAAATAAAAATAAATAAATATCTAATAGTAGAAATTTCAGAAGTTCATACCGAAGAAGAGTACCATAAATAAAATTAAATTTACATCAGTAAGACACATTAAGTTATTGAATACGTATAATAAATAGATACGTAGATATACTCAAACATGTAAATAGCACAACGTATTTACAGTTTTATATGAAATTTACTATACGAATTTTATGCGAAACTATATTAATGTAAGCAAGGGCCGTAAACCTTACACCTTTAGAAACTTACTCTTTCATTAAATGGAAATTATCAATTCTCAACCGGATACAGGAATTTTCTAATCAATATAAGCATGAACTAGTAATCTGGAGCAAATATATATAGACCTACTTGTATTATAATCTAATTAATTTATCCAAAAAATAAAACGTAATTTTTTGCATATAATTTGATGAAAAAAAAGTGATTGATAATTTTAAACAATTATATTTTTTATAAATATACTAGGTAAATTAAGTTGTATATTAAAGGGAATTATTAAAAATACTAAAAAATAAAAATTGCGATGGAAAAATAGGGGTTGATCGTAGAGAGGTGGAAAATTAAGAGTAATAATTATAATTTATTTATTCTAAGTCATGACAAAATAAAAATAAAAATCTTGCCAAAAAAATTAAAGTTCATAAATAACAAATAAAATATAGGGATTGATCGTAGAGGGTTGAAAATTTAGGGTTGTATGTATTTTTTAATGTTGTATCATAAAAAAATAAAAAAAATAATTTATCTGAAAATTTAAGAAAAAAAATTTTTAGGGGGGTGAAAAATATATGTTTTTCGATTCTCAGACCTACCCAATATGCACACAAAATTTCATGAGAATCGGTCAAACCGTTTCGGAGGAGTTTAACTACAAACACCGCGACACGAGAATTTTAAATATTAGATTAGCTGTGCCCGCGTTGAATTTAACGTTAATTAAAAATTATTGTTCAGTTCGCAGTTATAAAATAAATAAATTTCTAAAATAAAAGTAGCCTAAGTTACTCCTTATTACATTAACTATCTACCAGTGAAAGTCTCGTCAAAATAAGTCCAGCCGTTTCAGAGCCGGAACAAACAGACAGACAAACAGACAGGCAAAAGTTATAAAAAATGTTATTTTGATATATGTACCATATATACACATAAGAATCAAAATCAAAATCAAAAACAGCTTTATTCAAATAGGCTCCAAGAGCATCTTCGAATCGTTATTTTAAAAATTAAAACTTTAAAAATAAATTATTATTTTGTAGAAGTAAAGCTACCACCGATTCGGAATGTAGATTCTGCAGAGAAGAATCGGCAAGAACTCCGCAGGTACTCTTTTGAAAAATAATATATAAACTGTGTTTTAGTACAAAATTAGTTACATGTTGCATAAAATACAGCATCACTAAAGCCTTATTAAAAAATCTTTATCAACTATGTATGAATTTAGTAAAAAAGCGGTTATTTTAATATTACAAACGGACACTCCAATTTTATTTATTTGCATAGATAGAATAATTGATGACGAGACAAAATAATGATAAGCATTCATAAATCGAATGATGATTAATTACCATAATTATTATTGCAATGAACTGAAATATTTTATATATTTTTTTTGTTGTAAGTTTGATGAAAGATTCTATAGGTACTTTTTTTATAACTAAAATAATTGATTTTGTATTCGATTGTAAATTATTATACTAAAGCTTTTGTTCAAGAAATTAACAAAAAACATTTTGTTTTTAATATTTTATTAAACGTAACCGAATTCTAAGAATTTAGGTGGGGACACATTACATCAAAAAGTTGTGGATTTCTTATGAAAAAAAATTGACTCTCCACGTGTGGAACTAAAGACTTACATTACTTCCACTTGTTGATAGAATGTGTCAAATTGGAGAGTCAGAGATTCGGGGAGGTTCAGAATTCGATGTTGGGGAGGTGGTAGCTAATAATTGAGTTTTTTTTGCTTAGGTTTTTTTTGTAATTTATAGTAATTATTTATTGTGAAAGTTACCATAGGATTGACGTGCGTGACGTAAGTGTGTAGGACCAAAGTCCCTAAATTCTAAAAAAAGAATCTGACTGCTAGTTCTTAGAACCTCAGTTTTTAACCGATTGTCAACTATTATAATTTGTATTATAATAAACATAACGGTATTCCAACAAGGTTCTGAATGCTAGAATCTGGACACGTGATATCGAAAGCTCTCACTATTTGTAGGAAAGGGTACTAAATCTTACATGCCGCTGTTACAGTTCGCGCGCAAACGTCGCTTGATAAGGCTGTATGATCGTGTGCATAAGTCTACTCAATATTTGGCGCGTAAAAAGTTGGTGTATTTAGAAAATAATTTATAATTTTTTTGAGTGGACATCAATTGTTTGTTTTTTTTTTATATTTGAAAGTAAGTAAAATTTTATTGTTTTTGTATTATTTTCGTTATTTGTTTGGTTTTTATTTACGTAAATACACAAAAATAATATTAAAGATGAAAATGAAAAAAAGGTTTTACTACTTTAAATTACAATTTTAGTAACTGATTTATTTTATTTAGTGTAAAGAAGAAATGTTTTAGTTAATTAATTAAAGTTTAAATTACGATTGAGAAATAAAATAATTTATAAAATATTTTTTATACAATTTACGATAACTAAAAAAATAATAATAAGTAAAAGAGCTTCAACTTACGACTGAAAGCACTCATATATACATAAAAAAAAACAATAATAACTATTAAACAAATATATTAAGAACTATTAAATTATAAAATCACAAAACAAAATTCATATAACACACATAACAAAAAAGAAAAACAAAAAAAAATTCAGTTCAGTTCATAGTAATTTAAAGTAGGTGACCAAAAAAATCCACAATTCGGCTACCGGTCTAACATCAGAGCATTTGATCCACAAATCGCACCGTATCTCCGGAACTGCCAATTTAATACCGTCACGCTACATCGAACACGTCACTTCCTTGCGTGACAGACCGACATAAACATATTGCTTTCATATTGATGACAGTGCTATTAAAAATTGTTATCAATGTTACTGGGACGGCTTACGAAAATAGACAAAATAATATAATAATTACTACACTAACATTATAAAGATTAAAGATTTGATGTATTATTTATCATTATTAGTATAAAACAAAGTCGCTTCCCGCTATCTGTATGCTTAAATCTTTAAAACTATGAAACGGATTTTGATACGGTTTTCTTTAGTAAATCGAGTGATTCCAGGTTTATATGTATAATACATGCATAATATAGTAGAGGAACACTGATAGTTTTTGCAACCGTGCGAAGCCGGGGCGAGTTGCTAGTAATGCATAAACACAAATGCTACTTTACCGATTAAAGAAGTCATATTGTAACGTATAGATATGTCAAATTGTAAAAAAATACTTCGTAAATGAGCTTTGACTGGTACATGATAAAAGGGTAATCTTAAGTGTGATGTCCCTACTGTATTTAGATCACTAGACTATATTTCACGCGGGCCTCGTACAAAAAAAAATTAAAAAAAAAACAACCATTTATTTTTTACAAGTCATATTTTATTTAAAGAACCTAACGTTATAATATATAGGCTATCTTTTACTGGAAGAAAATAGAGCAGTCAAAATAATATACATGAAACTGCGATTAGAAAGCGAGTCATATATACTAAGGAATCCTGTATTTCTGATGTTTGAATGTATCTTATGTCGTTCGATGATAACGTAGTATTCTCCCGGTAAAAGAATTTTAAAAACTGATCCAGTAATATAGAGTTACATAAGAACATAAAATCAAATTCTTCTGTTTATAAAAAACTCAAGTGTCATAAAAACATGGACAAATGCAGACCGAATTCTTATACCGAGTTACGAGAGACTATGAGAATTTGGAGAGATCTATGAGATTATTTCCATAGGGATAGATATTCCCTCTTTATAAATTAGTCTAAACTAGTGGTCGCCCTAGAGGTCGAAATTCGACCATAATTAAATATTTAAATTAAAGAAAACAAAAAAAAAAATGAAAATAAAGAACTTTAAAAAAAAAATTCAATTTGACTAAATACCTTGACAATCAACAAAAGAGTATAATTTGCGTGATGTGTGTGTCAAATACATGAGAGTGTGTGTAATGTTTTTATTTTTGTTGATTTAATATATTTTATGCATAATTTAAAAAAAATATTAGCATTCTGCATTCCTTCTCTGCTGTGTGGCTACGGCACTAAAGAATTTAGCCACCCCCTCTCTTCCCGTGGGTGTCGTAAGAGGCGACTAAGGGATAACAAGGTTCCACAACCACCTTGGAACTTAAGAAGCCGACCGATGGCGGGATAACCATCCAACTGCTGGCTTTGAAATACACAGGCCGAAGACGGGCAGCAGCGTCTTCGGTGCGGCAAAGTCAGTACTGCGGTCACCAACCCGCCTGCCCAGCGTTGTGACTATGGGCAAAACACATGAGTTCACGTTATTTTTGGCGTAAACTTGTGGAGGCCTATGTCCAGCAGTGGACTGTATAGGCTGTAATGATGTAATGATTCCTTCTCTATAAAAACTATAAGTGTATGAAATTTCTAACTCTCCGTCCGTGCAATTTTCGTAAAAAGGGTTACAAAGTTTTTGCTTCATGTAGTCTAAGTTATATAGATGTTTAGATTTGAAACAACATCAAAGTTTTCCACTCAAACGAAACTGCGGACTACAAATAGCGTTATAGATATGAATAAAATAATAATAATGATGTATAAAACGACTTGTTCGTTTTTTATTATTACACAATTGAGGTTATGAGATTTTTTATAGCCTATGTGTTACTTCTCGATGTAGCTTTCTAATGATTGTACAATTGCCGAAATCGTTTAAGCACTTTTCCAATTTATCGATAAATACAAATAAACTATTTTGTGATTATTATTATAACAAAAATAATAAAGACAATAAATGCTACAAACTCAAAGGCTTCAAAAAGTACAACACAAACGTATATAATTATGTCGATTTTTTATTTTTTTTTAACGCCGAGTTCCTCAAACACAATGTTTACCAATAAGATGTCCTGTTATGTCCTCGAGTAGAATTATATATTTATAATTTTATCCATGACGCTTGTTAACGCAGAGAATTATCGGGAATTCAAAATGTCCAATAATCTGTTATGTAATCATCGTAAATATCCCGTTTTAGATGTAAATAATAGAGTTTGCTATTTATTTGCAATGTATGCTTTTTTTTAGTTGCAATAAAGTAGTTTATTATTATTATTAATGTGACAGCTTAGCATAACTTACGTCATGAAAAAGAATTTGATAACCAAGGAACTTATATTGTTGAAAACAGATTTGTGTTTCCAAACGCAATTAAAGCAGCGTCGCTCACTAAGACATAAATACAGCCACTTAAAATCGTGTATTTAATAAAAGATAATAATCTTATCGGTAATCAAAATCGCTACCAATTATTATTCAAAACGGCCAGTTATCTTTAACTCAATAATTATCCGTTATTATTTGAACTAACGTATTACCGCCTGTTTAATTATGAGCGTGTAAGTAGTCGTTAACTATTACTATGGATGAAATAATACATTTACATAATGTGAATGAAAAGTTTATCATTAACATAACTGAGGAAGATGATCTACATTCCGAATCGGCGGTAGTTTCATTATGTATGTTTTATATGTTATTTTTATTAATTAAAATTATTTTATCAAATGTTATTTATACTTATTTAATAATTGATTTAAGAGTTAAGATCAACATTTAAAATGGATCTTTGGGGGGAACTTTCAAAAGCTTATGTCCAATAGTGGACTGCAATAGTCTGAAGGGGCAGTACAAATTTCTTTATCAATGACTCTACAAATATAATTTGTAAAATGATAATTCAAAATTGCTTTTGAAGTCTTATTGAAATCAAAATCAAAATCAACTTTATTAAAATAGGCTTTAAAAACAGTAAAAAGAAAAACTATATTTGATTTGACAATGTTTGAATGAGGGAATACAAATATTTGTCTTGATCCGGGTATTTGTTTGGATTTTTGTGTGTTTTTGTTGTTATAAAACCAAAATTTTAATTAAATTACCTAAGCAAAACCAATCAGATTTTAAGATGGACATAAGTATACATACTTGCTTATTTATCTGTGAACTCTAGCGGTCGGAGAAATTTTACGAAAACAAATTTTATATTTAAATACAACTTAAACGCAATTTAAATAAGATCTCACACCTTTTTAATTTCGCAGCGGAACGAGGTTTTTCTATTAGCATTGTTTTTTTGTTAAGTTATTGTATGAAAAAATACTATATTTTTATGAATTAAATTTTTTCTTTTGTTTTCCGCGTTTAGTATGATAACATTAAATAAAGCGATGCGAAATTTGGAAAATACTTCTTATGCAACCTTAAAACATTTATATCTACTAACATTATGAAGCTCAAAAGCTTGTTAATTCAGAAACTACTGGTTCCAACTGAATCTTTTTGTCTTGGATAGCCCATTTACCGAGAAAGGCTATTAACTATTTTTTTCTCAAATTAACGCGCATGAAACGGCAGAGCATAGCTAGTTGATATATATTTACGCCTAGTTGCAGATAAATATAAAACTATACAAAAAAATCTTTTTTTTTTGTGGTTTAAAATATCTCATCGTGTTATTACTTTCCTTATCGTTAGATTGTTTTTAAACATAAGATTAGTGTTAGTTATTTTTTATTATTATATAACACCTTTTTTATTGTTTTTTATTCGTACAAAACGCTGACCAAAAATTTACATCCATATGACATACTTCAATTACATAAATTTGAAGAAATAAGTACATATTTACATAATCAAAATAACCGATTCAACGTTTTTTAACTCTTTAAAGATAATCGCTATATAAAATATCCTCAATAATTATTAATAATATAAATTTGGGTTGTCTGGAAGAAATGGCTAGCCTGTAGGGGTCCCTAACTATTCTAACTGCAGACTTCTTCTTAATATTTTTAAATAAATGTAAAATTTAACTTTCAATTCATATATAAGAAACTGTGTCTTTAGCTGGTATAGCACGAATAAATGAGAAGACACGAATTAGATTAAATGTTACGGTAGAAATTACAATCTTCATAGAATTTTGGAAGACCGACGAAGATGTAGGTGTTTTATTGATCTAGAACAACAAATTAAGACCACAAAATTAATTATTTTGTTAAGAATAAAATACGTGCTGGAACAAATTCGAATCGAACGCAAAGACACAAGACACGCAATGTGTAGGTGCTTGTACAGACACACTAAAACACATATTATCACGATTTGTTAACCATTGATGATTAAGGTGTTAAGTGGAATGGAGCAATGTCTATTAAAATTAAAAATAAAAGGCACATGGTAGTCCATAATAGTACCAGTAATATGAATGTAATATTGAGACATGACTGGTTTTAAATCACGACTATCACGATTCAATTCGTCTTCATTGCGACAAAGCCATATGTCGCCATAATGTCGGGCGCGAACATGTGGAGGTCTATGTCCAGCAGTGGACTTTGATTGGCTGAAGTGGTGGTAGTAGTGAAGATTCAACCTGTAACATACCATTGCTTTCTGCATGTAGGAGAAGGGTCAGAGTTTAATTCACCCCTCTGCTCCACTGTGGGTCGGCGGATGGTTCAAAGTTTATTAAAAGTTTTCGAATAATATCCGTTCTCTTTGTACCAACATAGCTGTCTCCATTGTTGTGAAAGTCCTTAGATAAACAAACAGAATTAAGTTACGCGATTTATGCAACTATAGTATGTATATTTCCTATCTTCTAACTATCTGTTCAAATCAAACGTTTTCATTACATATAAATCATGTCAAACGTGACGTAATGCGTTATAATACGATTCCTCGTCGGAATGTCTGTTTCAAGTATACGAAAGTTCTAATAGTGCAAGTAGTAACACATTCACCATAAGCCGTGGATTATATAAGTCAGATCTAAGCAAACGTATATGAGGTACATAATATGTATATGAATAGCGTAGTACGTATGTACGTACTGTCTGTTCTGAGTATTCATTATTTAATTTAAATGATTTAATTACATAATTAAATATTATATTTATTTCTAAAGCATTGGCGCGTTGGCGCAACGGTCACAGCTATGGATTGTGCTTGTTGCGCTGGCGGTTGCGGGTTCAATCCCCGCACATGACAAACATTTGTATTGGCCATACAGGTGTTTGCTGTGGTCTGGGTGTTTGTGCAGTCCTTCTGGGTCTCCCGACCGTGCCTCGGAGAGCACGTTAAGCCGTCGGTCCCGGTTGTTACCATTTACGCCTGATAGCGATCGTTACTCATAGTAGGAATATATCCGCCCACCCGCATTGGAGCAGCGTGGTGGATTAAGCTCTGATCCTTCCCCTACATGGAGAAAGAGGCCTATGCCCTGTAGGGATATTACAGGCTGAAGCGATAAATCAAAAAGCTGTTATTTATTTTACATATAATATAACTAATAATATACCTACATTAAAAGAAAAATAATGACTCCAAATTGGTCTCCAGACGATATTAAAATCGGAATAAGTAACGAGAAACAGTTGTCAGTTTCAGATTATGCCTTAAAAATAATGTAATTGATTATGATATTCCAACAAGATTTGGCAACAAAAATGTATGTTTTTAAATAGGCTTTAGAATTTAGACTATCATCGCAACAGCCTTAAGTATGAAAATGTTTTAGTTCCTACTTCAATTACACAACACTTGGGTACAGTCACCGCCACATACATACACGAGTATACCAATATTTTTAAGTACACGCATTATTATATATAATTATATATATATATATATATATATATATATATATATATATATATATATATATATATATATACATTTAATGGCTCGTAATGTGTGCCACATTAAAAAAAAAAAAAAAAAAACGAAATAATATATAACAAAATTTAATAAAACGAACGTGGCCTTATCACTAAAAGTATAACGGCATGTATCCAGCATAGCAATAAAACATAGTCTGAAAAACATGTATCAGTGTCTAATGAAAAGTGTTTACAAAGACAGGCACGCTTAAAGAAACGAATTCATTAATTTATGACTTTTTTTTATATCACTAGGTCGGCAAACAAGCGTACGGTTCACCTGATGGTAAGAGATTACCGTAGCTTATAGACGCCTGCAACACCAGAAGCATCGCAAGCGCGTTGCCAACCAAATCCCCAAACCCCCCCCAGGAGCTCTGGTCACCTTACTCACCAACAGGAACACAATACTGCTTGAAAACAGTATTATTTAGCTGGGATCTTCTATAAGGTCGAGGTACTACCCCAGTCGGGCTGCTCCATATTTTGAGCAGGAAATTCCTGCTGTGCCCTACCTCAGTTAAAACGTTAAGTAGACGTTAAGTAAATAAGATTAAACTTATGGTGAAATCATAAGACATGCATATCCGCCGATTCGTGTGAAAGCAACGTGTTGGTTTAAAATAAATTTCTTTCTTAATACAAAACTTGTACCTAGTAGTGTAACATAAATAAATTAATACTTTCGTAGACAGAAGCCTTTAGGACATTTTCGGTTGCTAAAATTTTGGTAAAAATGGCGAATGAGACTCTCATATACGTTAGTCGATACATTCCTGAAATATTGAACACACATAGGAAATATAAAGAAAAATAGACCGACCGACGACTGAGTCGACCTCTGCCGTTAGCTTAGCGAAAATATGCTTGCTGCTATGAGCTTAGGTTTCCTTGCTCAACTTATGTACTTTTGTACCATTGGTTGATGATCTTAGGTGGTTTCCCAGCCGGGTTCACTACTTGAAATACACACTCTATACTTGGCAAAGCCTAATTTCTCCTACTTCCGATCCATTTTCAATTAATAGGTCAGTTTTAATTACAATCAGATATTCAATACCAATTTTCCAATATTCTGTTACAGTATCAGAAAATATAGGACGAGGTTTTCTTGTCTAGAAAATTATTTCCACATCATTGCTCAGTAACTTGATGACTTAGTTTTCACTCTTGTCCGTCATTGTCGGGTTCAAAGTCAACCGGTTAGTGAATGTTTAGCGTGGAAGTAATGTTTTTGTTTTTATCTTGACGTAAAATCGACGTCATGATGGCGCCAGTGGTCTTCTTAACTGGTTGGTTTTAATTTGGCTGACATAACGTCGGTGATAACTTTTTATAGCAATTGACATCGTCCAATGAGGTTAGTTGAGAGCTTTGTTTAATAAAAATGCTTTAAGCGAGAAAAGTCAAAACCGCGGAAGCAATGGTAGGTAAGCCAAAAGTAAAAAGTAAATGCCGTTAAAAAAAAATGAATGGCTAATCTCAATACTTAGAGCTTAAAAAATTGGATAATAAATGCTGTTAAATGGTACCGAAGCTTTAAAAAGCTATGGGTTCTACATGTAACTGTTTATTTTGTGCGCCTAGTAAAATTTTAAATTTTAGACGTTTTTAGATCATGACATGGACGAAGGAAAAATCTTAATAGAACAATTCAATCCAACAATTTCAACGCTGATGTTACTTTGTTTTTAATCAAATTCTGTAAAAATACGTGCCTTTATTGTCCAAATTAATATCGTAAATTTAAGCTCCAAATAATAAATAATAAAATCGATGTCGTAATTTCTAATGATAGGATAGGTAGACATACAACTGCAGTTTAGTAACATAACTAATCAAGTCCACTCAGAATAGACCACACACCAAAAAACAAATAAGTCAAACTAACGATTGTAACTCAATTTATCTTTCAGATTGAGACACTTAAACCCAAATAAGAACCGCAATAAGACGCTAGACTAAATTACACGCTACAAATTGTCGCTAATTACATAAATATATCAAATGTACACCACAAGTTGGACTGCGGTCAAGAGAGAGTATATGAAGGTACGCAATGCAGGGCAGTTACGTAACATACATTCATATAGTATATACATTTATATCTTAAATCGTATTTTCCACTATCCTTTAAATTATGTAATCAAATTGTGCATTAAATGAGTATACTTCTTATTTGTCGGCAAGTAAACACCGACTGTCAGACACTGCACGCTTTTGAATACCGATTTAATTTATAGATTTTTCAGTCAGATCATTGCCGAGTCTTCTTAGCAGAATGTATATCCGAATCGATGGTTGCTTCACATTAATTTCCATTAAAATTTTAAAAATGATACGTATAATTTAAAAAATGTCGATTTAAAAAACCTTTGAATAAATAAATTTTTGCTGTTGATTTTCAGTTTTGCCTGAATTAAAGCTCAAAATATTTTTTGATAAATCTTGGAAATTAGCGTAACTGCTTTATGACGAGATGCAGCTTTCTAACTATATAGTAAATTCTTGAATCTTTAGGAATTTTGGAAGCCTGCACTCCAATAACAAGAAATAATAATAGTAATAATATATAATATATCTATTTTCCTAGGGACTAAAGGATACACAATACAAATGTACTAAAATACCTCCAGAGATATTCTAATTCCCTCGGAAAGTTTTTCGTCACCGCCTGTCTAATGATACAAAGCCGCGCCATTAAGGATTTTATTAAAACACTAGCTGTGCCCGCGACTTAGTCTGCGTGGAATTTAACAAAAATGTTATGTTTGTTCAGTTCGCAGAGTTATAAAATAAATAAATTTCTAAAATAAAAGTATGCTGATGTAATAAGCAGTAACTTAAGCTAAATTACTCCTTATTACATCAGCTATCTGCCGGTGAAAGTCCCGTCAAAATCGATCCAGCCGTTTTAGAGATTAGCCGGGACAAACAGATAGACGGACAGATAGACAGACAAAAATTGTAAAAAATGTTATTTGGTATATGTACCGTATCATATACACATGCATTTAGTAAAAAGCGGTTTTTTTAGTATTACAAACAGACACTCCAATTTATTTATTTGTATTTATAAGAAATGGCAGTAAAGACCTTTTTTTATTGAAGTCATAAACATTTAATTTACGTTTACTTTCATAATTAAAGCTACACAAATAACTAAAAAGCAAGTAAACATAAAGATTAGTACCTTTTAAGATTAATAGATTTAATAGTTAATATTTCTCTTTTATAGGACTATCGACATTTAAGAAGCGAGGAAATCTGTGAAAATTCATCTACACTGGCTTTAAACGATGGTAAGTAATTAACGAACATTATTATATGATAAATCAATTATTATAATCTTATATATAAAATTATCGTGTCACAATGTTAGTTAAAACATACTCCTCCGAAACGGCTGAACCGATTTTTATAAAATTTTGTGTGCATATCGGGTAACTCTGAGAATCGGCCAATATCTATTTTTCATACCCCTGTGTCATAAGGGGGGGAGGATTAAGTGGGTTGATAACATATATGGCAAAACAACATTTGCGGGGTCAGCTAGTATTAATGTAATGTGAATACAAGTGAAATGCATTAAATTGAATTACATATAATTCGCACAATATTAATTACATACTGTTTATAATCTAAATACAAAATATAAGTCAAATAGAAGCAGTAGTTTATTTAGGTTGTATACTTATCTTGTGCCTTAATCCAAAGTTCAAGTTCCTACTATTAATTAATAAATATTTGTTAATGAAAGTGCGAATAAAAATGTTTAATAATTAGAGTACAAATCCGTTCGCCAAGCCACATATTTCTCATCTTACCTGAATTCAAATTAAAAATATCCAATGCATGGAATAGGTTGAGAATTTCCTAAACTATTTCATTGCTTTACATGTTCAAATGTATTTAATTATCTTAAATAATAATGATTAATTAAGGGTGAGGCTAAACGAGTGTAATTTTGTGAGTTGTCAGTTGCGTAATATCGGTCGCGTAATTTCTGCTGCATTCGGTTTCATACAAATTACGCTCGTGTAGCTTCACCCTAAATGTTAATTTATAACATTTTGTTTTTGTAAGTTACCTCATAACTTTTTACTGGCTCAACCGATTTTGATTATTCTTCGTATTCAAAAGATGCCGATTGTTAATGTGTTAAATGGTTTTATTTAAATTTGAGAGACATGTGTCTAGTAGTTTTTGAATTATTTCTAATAGTGCGTATTTGAAGTCGGTTTTTTTAGATCAAACACAATTATATGAACATCTAAAAATTACAAGGTGTAGGCACAATTATGCCTTTCGTGTTTGTTTTCATATCGATACAACTGATTGATATTCTATCTGACGATCGCTTTTATTACCTTAACCTATTTATCGCTTTAAGAGAAAATCAATAACCTCTTATAATAAAAACGTTCCCTATATAAAATAAAAAGAAATTTGAATGGTTTGTACACGAGGTTTGTGCACAAAGTATGCTTGAAATAGATTTATTATTTTTAATGGATCGTTCTACAATATTAATATTGCATTTTCATTACAGTGGATTCCAGTCTTGCTGTCCTGTTTGTGGGGATATGTTTTGTCGCAAGATAATGTCGTGGTGAGTTATAATTTTTTTTTTGTTTATAATACAGGCATGGACATATCCACATTGGGGCAAGTTGGGGCAATTTAATTAAAATTTTTAAATTAGCCAAAACTTAAAACTATTATTAAAATAGCGTTGGTAGTCAAGGTAAATAGAAAAATAAAATTCTACCATTATACTTATTCAATTTTAACATTTATTTGTTTCTGCCCCACCCTTTACAGGATTCTGGATACGCCCATGAATACACGTAGGTACCTACTCGTAATAACCACCTGCTTCTTCGAAACGTGACGTGATGTTTTGAAGTTTTGTAATCTTTTCTAAACAGGCTTTATAAGATAATGTCATACATTTGAAATCAACTTTACTACGTGTATTGATTTTGATGATTCTTTTTTAACCGACTTCCAAAAAAGGAGGAGGTTCTCAATTCGACTGTATTTTTTTTTTTTATGTATGTTAGTTACATCAGAACTTTTGACCGGGTAGACCGATTTCGACAAATTTTGTTTTAATCGAAAGGTGGTGTGTGCCAATTGGTCCCATTTAAATTTATTTGAGACCTAACAACTACTTTTCGAGTTATATCTAATAATGCTTTTTTACTTGACGCTTTTTTCGTCGACCTACGTTGTATTATACCGCATAACTTTCTACTGGATCGACCGATTTTAATAATTCTTTTTTTGTTGGAAAGGGGATATCCCTAGTTTGGTACCATGATAAGAAAATCAGGATCTGATAATGGGATCTCAGAGAAATCGAGGGAAACTCTCGAAAATCCGCAATAACTTTTTACTGGGTGTACCGATTTTGATAATTTTTAATTTAATCGAAAGCTGATGTTTATCATGTGGTCACATATAAATTTTATCGAGATCTGATAACTACTTTTTGAGTAATCTTTGATAACGCGTAGTTGCTTGACTATTTTTTCGTCGATCTACGTCGTATTACTTGTCGATGTAATTGAAGTCGGTTTTTTTTTTCGTTTGCGAGCAATTATTTGAATTAAAATTTCTTGACGCACGCTTGACTTGGGGAGTAAGCGCGTGACGAGAGCGTTACGAAAAGTTCAGGCCTATTGCTAAAGAAGTTTTACTTCAGTCGTGCTCTAAAGCACACTTGGTTTTTTTTTTCAAAAGCTGTTGCTTTTCTTGTGGTCCTTTTCACTTTTTGTTCGTTTCAGCGAGATCCAACGAGTAATTTTTGAGTTAGTCCTAATAATGTGACTTATACTATACACATATAAATTGATTTTTGGAACAAACACAATTATTAAATACCATTGAAATATAACAAATAAAAACAAAACAAATATTAATATCTCTTAAAAAAATTTGCTATTGAAAACAGTTAGCTAACAAGCCATTCCAATCCCACCTTCACGTTCGTTAAACTATAATTAAAACACCCAATAATACCGCGTTCCTAACGAACAGACTTACAAATTGCTATATATATGTAAATGTATGATACTTTCTCTCAAATTGACATGATCTATGAGTATCTTTAGTACATTGTTCTGTGCCCGCTGGAATAACTGCGTCTATCAATCTTAATCTGTATCTATATTTCTAAGATAAATCATATGTATATATGTTACCGGAAATGTATGAAATCTAGGAATTGTATACAAATCCTAGGAAATTTATATAACTCCGAAGCTATTTAGGAAATGTATAAAATATTGTTTCAAAAACTATTTGATACATAAATGTCCTAGGAAGTGTGCACAATTCCTAGGAATTGTATATAATTCCAATTATAATTAGGAAATGTATAAAAATAATGCTTTCTGTAATAAAACACGTTGTTAAAATGAGAATAATATTTTTTATTAAAGCACTCGTTGAGACAACAACGTTCAGGTAACAGACATATCGTAAAATATAATAATCTTCATATTATCTATCATAATTAAAGCTTCGAAAATCAAGTATCTAGGAACTTTTAAAATGTATTTATAACAAAATCGACTTATATTTTTCTTATAAAGTCAAACTTTCGTTTGGTAAGTAATCAGTCTGTTATTAATAATAATAATAATAATATAATAATAATAACAATAATAATAATATTTAAGGAATTATAAATGTCACAATATTAAGGTAAGTCTTTATATTATTATATTATGTTAAGTGTAAACTAGTCAGTCCATATGGCTACTTATTTTTGCGGGTAAGCCGGAATGGCACTTGGAAGTACACAATAATTTATTTTTATAGCACAGACATCTTGCTGTAGTACAGTTTTTCTTGTAAAGGCACATTTTTAATCCCTGGCCGGTGCATACATTGATATCTCAAATATTTACATTTGCTGTTTAGACAATGTATATGTATATATTTTATTTTACACATTGCCGTGCGATTTTAGGAATTACATACATTTCCGGTAACATATATATATATTATGTATGTTCGGGGCATAAAAGTTAAAAGTTATCGGCTGAGATAGAAAAAACTCTTCATTAAATGGGCCACAAATTCGCCAAAACCTTTTTTAACCGACTTCAAAAAAAAAGAGGAGGTTACTCAATTCGACCGTATATATATATACTTTTTTATGTATGTTCAGGGATAACTCCGTCGTTTATGAACTGATTTTGAGAATTCTTTTTTTGTTGGAAAGGAGATATTCTAAGTGTGGTACCGTGATAAGGAAACCAGGATCTGATGATGGGATCCCAGAGAAATCGGGAAACCCTCTAAAATCCGCATAACTTTTTACTGAGTGTACCAATTTTGATGATTTTTAATTTAATCGAAAGTCGATTTTTATCTATGTATTACTTGTCGATGTAATTGAAGGCGGTTTTTTTTTCGTTTGCCAGCAAACAATTATAAATGTACAAATATTTGTTGAGTCCCGAGAGAGTGCCGGTCCCGGTTGTTATCATATACACCTGGCAACTATCGTTACTTATAGTATAGTCATATATATACATACACTTTAAATAATTATAAAGACTACGGGTGGTGAATTAAACTTCGACACTTTTCTCATTCGGAGAACGAAACCCATGCCAAGCAGTGGGATGTTACAAGCTAAAATCGATCAATCAATCTATATATCTGTGGATAAAGCTGATGAATGACCGTCGAACACTTTTTTTTTAATTATAAAGATAGCAAACAAGCACATCGAACGCCGCGTTAGCGCAATGGTCACAGTCATACCGTACCAGTACACGCACAGTACCTGTTGCGCTGGTAGTTGCGGGTTCGATCCCCGCACATGACAAAAATTTGTATTGGCCATACAGGTGTTTGCCGTGGTCTGGGTGTTTGTGCAGTCCTTGTGGGTCTCCCCACCGTGCCTCGGAGAGCACGTTAAGCCGTCGGTCCCGGTTGTTATCATGTACACCTGATAGCGATCGTTACTCATAGCAGGGAATGTATCTGCCAACCCCCATTGGAGCAGCGTGGTGGATTAAGCTCTGATCCCTTTCCTACATGGGGAAAGAGGCCTATGCCCAGTAGTAGGATATTACAGACTGAAGCGTAAACAAGCACATGGTACTGATGGTAAGCGGATATCCTGGCTTATAGTCGACTTCAAAACTGGGATTACAAGCGCATTACCAACCCTCTTCAGTAGCTCTGGCTACCTTACGTATACATAAATAAAATAATTCTTGAGAGCAATGTTATTTAGATGTGATCAAGTAAGGTTGGATGCTGCCCCAGTCGGGCTGTTCCAAATTTTAAACGAGATATCCTGCTGTGCCGTTTCTCAATAAAAACAAAAATCATCAACATAAAACGACCAAGATCACCCTATTAAAGGAAGTTATGATGCTTTTGTTTTGTAAATACGGAAAAAATATTTTTACATAACAACTTAATAAATTTATTAAAAACATTACGTAAATAAGCTAGCGGATGTAGGCTCGGTTTTTGCGTACTAAGTAGGTTGTACGTCCTTTCAAACAATTTTTCATCGTTACATAAAAATCGGGTAATTAATTTTTGAGGTTAGTGTTAATAGCAAAAAGTTATGGCTTACATAATATTACTAATGGTTAATTTGCTAATGTTTAAAGTAAAACGTGATTTGACCATTAAATACTTGTTTTTTTTTATATTAATATTTAGAATAATCGGAATGCAACTTCCGGTTTTCAACATGTCGTTTGAATGTTGTTATATTTTCATATGTGATATATTGCTGTTTATCGGTTGATATAAATGAAAAGGAGTGATAAAAGTATTTTTATTTGTAGCTAGCTGATTGGTGAAAAAGGAGGCAAATAAGGCGATTTTTTTTCTTTCATAGGTGGGGTCTTAGGGTTCTCACAAACTTGCATGGAAGTTCTTCATTTCTTAAGCTACAAACTTGAAATTTAAAAGAAAAATAGTTAAAATTTAGTAAAAGTCCACCAATAACAGATTTTGAGATAGGGCCGCACCAAAGAGGTCTAAGGTCTCTCACAAGTTTTTACAAATATCCTTAATGTTTGTGTGCTTTTGCACTTTAAAATTTGACAGAGAGGTAGTTAACAGTTAGTAGATGTCATCCAAGAATGGATTTTGCAACAGGACTGCACTAAAAAGTTCTAAGGGCTCTCGAAGATTTTTATGAAATACTATATTTTTGTGCTACAAGCTTAGCATAGAGATGTTTAATATTTAGTAGACGTCTACTAAGATCGAGTTTTGTGACAGTGCTACATACACAGGGGAAGTTTATGTTAGTAAACGTCCGCTAAGATTTTTTTTAACAGGATTTATGGGATTTATTAGGATGAAGTAAACACGGCTTTTAACTTTTATGGAAACTTTACATGTGTAAAATAAGGGATGAAATTTGTATGGAAGTCCGTCATTTCGGGAATTAGAAATATCAAAAATGACCTTAGTCTTTTGATCATAAATACATAATCAGAACAAATCATTGACATTATGTACGAAAGTATGTCTTTTATTGCATAGACCTTTATAGGCCAGTAAAAATAGAATTTAACCTTGCGCTAAATTTCCGATCAAATTTTTTTATGAGCTTTATAATCACTTCCTGAGTATAATAACAAAAATGCCGATAGATGGAGCTTCATGTGCCATATTGAATAATTGTATTTGCAGGCAAACGAAGAAAAACCGACTTCAATTATATCGACATGTAATACAACGTAGGTAGACGAAAAAATAGTCAAGTAAATATGCATTATCAAAGATTACTCTAAAAGTTGTAATCAGATCGCGATTAAATTGAAATGTGACCACATGATAAACATCTGCTTTCGATTAAATTAAAAATCATAAATATCGGTACACACTGGTACACTCACTAAAAAGTTATGCAGATTTTCGAGAGTTTCTCTCGATTTCTCTGGGATCCCATCATCAGATCCTGGTTTCCTTATCATGGTACCAAACTAGGGATATGTCCTTTCCAACAAAAAAGGAATTATCAAAATTGGTTCATAAACGACGGAGTTATCTCTGAACATACATACATATATATAATATATAATTATATATACGGTCGAATCGAGTACCTTCCTCCTTTTTTTGAAGTCGATTAAAAAAGGTTTTTGGCTGATATCTTGGAGACTGCACTTTTTTAATTTTGTTTCCTGTAAACTTTTTTATTCAACTCACCCTTTATGAATTTATGGCCCATTTAATGAAGAGGTTTTTCTATATCAGCCGATAACTTTTAAAATCGTCTATACTATCTCTTCTACCAGTTTTTGATTAAAAATAAATTAACTAACAATTAGTCCGGTCTCAAATAATATTTAAGCCTCAAAGTATCACAAGTAGAAATTTCAGAAGTATGACACTTTATTATTTGGCTTTCGATTGCATATTACATAAATAAGTAAATATAATAGCGTTTGCGGAAATTCTGCATGGTAAAGGAGATTAGTTCGTATTACTGAAATTAGCTAAAAATGTCTTGATAGACCCAAGAAAAGACAGATTCTCACACGACTGTTCCATGAAACGTTATCGAGCGCGAACGTCGAAGTCTGGTAGTTCTAGCGCACAAAAGTTTAACCATAAATGTAGAGGTACAAAGAAATCCTAAATCGTTGCTATATAATGGTTACATACTATTCAAGGCCCCCTTTGTAAATATCATCAATGTCGACGCGAGTAAAGCCGAGGGCAACTGCTAGTACCATAATAAAGACTATTTAACTAGGATTATAATCTTAATATATTTATATATATAATTATTTTGTACGTGTGTTTGTAAATTAACTTCGTGGTAATGGCTTAAGGGATTTGTTTAAAATTCTGTGTACTCATTTCAATAGGTTTTAGAATTTATTTTAGAATTTATTATTCCTATAATTAGACGAAATACTTATCAATTTCTTAAACCGCCAAAGTGCGTGACAGTTTATCTGCCGTTATTTGAATCTGGTAGGTGGCGCTGCTGTCGGTATGTCAACGATATAATTTGGTAGCTGCTATTCCGCCGAGCACAGCATCTGTCGGGTCCGCTAGTGGTATATCAAACATTAAACCACGAAACGCCAATGCTTAGCGACGAACATAAATATGAATGAATTCGCACGGATACAAAACACGGGCGGAATTTTAAACGTTACAAATAAAAACTTAACAAAAAACTACCACGTAACTTGTTATGATGCGTCTTGGAACCGGAATGAGTATTTTGTAACGAATTAGTCCGCATTGTCTCATAATAATTGCTCGATTGCGCAATACATAACGACTATGTACTAAATTCCGCGTCACTCGTATTTCCAACTTCCTACCGGTGAAAGGTACATCAAAATGCGTCAATGTGTTCTAATAATTTAAGTATTTTATTGATGTTATTTTTTTAGTATGACAGCTTATTTATTGAAGTCGTGAGCCACGGTGTTTTTTAACCGACTTCAAAAAAAGGAGGAGGTTACTCAATTCGACCGTATAAATATTTTTTATGTATGTTCGGGGATAACTCCGTCGTTTATGAACCGATTTTGATAATTCTTTTTTTTTCTTGGAAAGGAGATATCTCAGGGTTGGTACCATGTCGTCAGTACCATTTCGTCAACTTACGTTGTATAATTTGTCTATGCAATTGAAGTCGATTTTTTTTTCGTTTGCAAACAAACACAATTATTCTATCTTAAAGAAGCGTAAACATATTTTATGTTAAATGAAAGAATTCTGACAGTTATTCATTCATTCATTAGACATTCTAGTACGCATAAACATATATCTGCATACAGAATACAGATGCTATTTTTACGGCCGCTAGATTTTTGACACAATTTTATGGAGCTTAGATCAAAATTCTATCTCTAGTAAGCAAATTCAGAGATAGATAGAATATTGTAACTGACCGTTGATTTGCAACAGATACAATTGTTATAACATAGAGTTTGCCCTCTTTTTTACCAAGGAGAAGAGAAGAGCTGAATTTACCACACTGCTGCGGGTTTCTGGGTTCCGGACAGTTTTCCAAATATGTGTACCAATCGCTGTCAAATGCTAGGGTAGAAATCGATTGGTTTCGTGCCCTCTGAGGAACGCTAAGCCCACATGGGCAATGATGACAACTGGGACCGGAGCTTTCATGTCCTCCTAGATATGATGGGGGCTCCGCAAGGACAAACAGTTTATACAATATCTACATCGAGCGGAAGTCGAACTTACGATACATCCAACCTCGCCATTTAACCATTATATCAGTATGTACAAGCGAGGAACAATGTCGCTGGCCCCGGGCAATAAAGCGGTATACGCCAGTTACACCCTTTTTAATGTTATTTAATTTTTGGCTTCTCTGAGTATCAATCTATCACTCTTATTTTTTTCAGTTTTTTTTATTAATATTTCGTTAGAATAAATGACAATAACCGTTTTATTGCATGGATAATTCTCTTACGATTAAGCTATGTATTATTGCATTACTCTAAGAAAAATACCACAAAAAACCGGTGAACATCTTTACAGTAATTGTTAATGATCTTGCAATTAAAATAGTATCATCTATGAATTGTATTATACATTTTTTTAATTATTTCATTAAAAAATTATACGATTTGTTTTAAAAAAATTATTTTTAAAAGCTTAAGTTGGTAAAAAAAATAGCTTTCATTTGACATTTTGAACGTCTGTTTTGGATCACTGTACACTGCACTATAAACAAATTAGCTTCTTTTATTTCTCCTGTAAAATTTGATTTTTGATATTACCGCTTTATTGCCCGGGGACAGCGATGTGTATACGCTACTTAGATGTGAGAATATTATTGCAAAAAAATGTTTAAATACGAGTATCTTCACTTCCGACCGAAATCGATGTTACAAGTTTTCTAATACTATTTAGAATATTCTTATGGAATGATAAATTAAGGGAATTGCCAAGATAATTAAAAAAAAAAAAAAAAAAAAACGTAAAAATTTACTTTAGCTATTAGCTTGTCGGTTCTGCTAATTAATAAATAATTAATAATTAATAATAAAAATAAGACCATGTACATAAATATATTGTTCCGAACCCAAATGTATTCATTCGAACATTTAACGCAAAAGAACTTTTGTTTAAAATAGTTATATAAAAAATTAATAGTAAATAGTGAAAGCCCGCGAAGTGTTACAAGTTAGAAAAATTAAACAATTATAGATTTACTAGGCGATTATTATCGTAACTTTTACTTCGATGTTATTTTACGTAACGTACCTTTAATAGAACGTGTTTTAGTTCGGATTCAAACCAGTTCAGTTATGGTAGAAAATTATTAAATTTAAAGTATGGCAACCTCAACACATTTCAGACAATCGGTATTCGGTATTGTAGTAGGGCATGCAGTATAATAATGCGTACAGCGCCTAACAACAGAGATTACGGGCTTGATTACCGTTCATTCAGCGCCCGGGCAATTTTTATTTACTCCATAAATTAAGGGAAAAGGGTAAAAATAACGTATTTTTTTAGGTATGTATTAGTAAATATTAGATTACTTTCGGTGCAACGGCTAACCTTTTTGTATAATTTTTTTTTTTTTAAAAAGAACCGATCGAAGCGATGGATTAGTGCAGAGAAGTTGATAATTTCGCTGATAATCGGGGGTTCGATTCCCGCGTACGACATGAAATGTGCAAGGCCATACAATAATGTTCTAAATCTTTGTTTTTTATGTGATGTACTTATTTTCTTCCCAGAGGCAGTTGAACTTAATTAATCTGTATTCCGAATCGTCGGTAACTTCACTTTTAATGATAATAAAAAATTTAATTTGTAAGATGACGTTAAGAATATGTTTTTGAAGCCTATTTGATTATATTTAAAAATAATTATCATAAACACGTATAAGATCATCAGTACACTCAACCGTTAGTAATGTGAGATTCCTGTGACGGGGTCGAGAAAAACAGCATAAACAAACGAGAAATAGGCAAACATTTTACCTTAACTCTGAATCGACCTTTACTGAAATAGTTAGTTGCCATCGCCACAATGTCATCACGTCATTTTACCTTTTAAATACATATAAATTTTAGTAAGTTTATTGATGTAAGTTTACAACAGTGATTTGTTATTGTAACGGTACCCTGGACAGGCTTGCCCTAGTGTTGGGTTCTCCGGATATTGCAATAATTGTAAATGTCTTGTTTTCAATAAATATTTTCATTTATTTATTAAGTTTTATTTAAATCAATTATTAGTATAATATATAGTCCCAAGTATCCCACGGAAACAGAAGGTAAGCGAGCAAAACTAGGTCCAAAAGTTACGACAAAGGTGGTAGGTTAGTTAAAAAAGCCTTTGTAAACTTTCATTTTAGTTTTACAATACACTTGACCTTTCGTATTGCGTATATGCAAAAACATGTAGGTACATGATGTTTGTTTGTTACGCAACAGGCGGTGAAAGGGACTTCCGGCGTACAATGGCGACATGAACGTCTTACCCGTAATCCGCGCAAGTTAGATTGCGATGTTGTGAACTTGTAAATATTTATTTGTTTTTTATTTTTAACATATTTCTGTGCCGTATTTCGTATCAATAAATATGTAAATAATTATACGTATATGCTAGCTGACCAGGCGAATTTCGTATCGCCTTATTATTATTATTTTTGTGAATATAATAATTATTTTAAGTTAAACAAAGTTACATATCTGAATATTCCATTGAACCCGGCCTAGTAGTAAGTAATTTTTTATATACAACTAATACGGCAAGCAAGCATACGACTCACACGATGGTAAGCGATTACCGTAGCTTATAGACGTCTGCAACACCAGAAGCATCGCAAGCGCGTTGCCGATCCTATCCTCAATACCCAGGAGCTCTGGTCACCTTATTCATCAACAGGAACACAAGACTGCTTGAAAACGGTATTATTTAACTGTGGTCTTCTGTAAAGTCGAGGTACTACCCCAGTCGGGCCGCTCCACATTTTGGGCAGGTAATGTACCTACTGCTGTGCCCTACCTCAGTTATAATAGTATCGGAAACATCGTGACACGAGATTTTTATATGTATAGATATAAAACTGTAACACATCCAATTCCATGCAAAGCCGAGTTTTAAAAAAATGGTCTTCTACAAAATCTATACTAAAGTCAAAATTATTTTTTGGTTCGTTTTTTCCATTTTGTTTTTCTCGTAAATATTTAATTTTATTTGATTATAATTACGTTGCGTTTACCGTTATCAATACTAATATTATAAAGGACACGCTTATCTCAAAAACTACTGGATCGAATTGAAAAATTGTTTTTGTCCTGGATAGCCCATTCACCGAAGAAGACTGTAGGCTATTTTTCTCCACAAATTAACGCGTGTGAAATCGCGAGGCACAGCTAGTTTAAATATAGTATTAAGCAAAATCAGGCTATGGAACAAGTTTCTACGGCATGTAATAAGATGGCGAACAATGAGAGCCACCGACCTATAGTTAAGTCTTCGCCCCTTTGTTCCTCAGATAACAATCATGACAGCTTATTTTCACCCGTTAAATATTTTACACCATATTATCAAGTTTTTTGTATGAATATTGATTAATAGTCATTTTTATTTCAATATACTTACAGACATTTGAAAAGATAAGAACCTCTGTATCATAAATTACATTCATAAGTAAGCTAAAAAAGTCTCTTTACACGAAAAGAGGCTTATGGCAATAGGGCCCTATTAACAAGCTGTTACAATACTGTCAACATTAAAAAACGAAGACGCCGCGTTGGCGCAACGGTTACAGCCATGGATTGTACCTGTTGCGCTGGCGGTTGCGGGTTCGATCCCCGCACATGACAAACATTTGTATTGGCCATACAGGTGTTTGCCGTGGTCTGGGTGTTTGTGCAGTCCTTGTGGGTCTCCCCACCGTGCCTCGAAGAGCACGTTAAGCCGTCGGTCCCGGTTGTTATCATGTACACCTGATAGCGATCGTTACTCATAGTATATATCCGCCAACCCGCATTGGAGCAGCGCGGTGGATTAAGCTCTGATCCCTTTCCTACATGGGGAAAGAGGCCTATGCCCAGTAGTGGGATTTACAGGCTGAAGCGTAACAACATTAAAAAAATATTTTCTTTTAAACTTCATCATTACATCATTACAGCCTATACAGTCCACTGCTGGACATAGGCCTCCACAAGTTTACGCCAAAAATGGCGTGAACTCATGTGTTTTGCCCATAGTAACCACGCTGGGCAGGCGGGTTAGTGACCGCAGGGCTGGCTTTGTCGCACCGAAGACGCTGCTGTCCGTCTTCGGCCTGTGTATTTCAAGCAGTTGGATGGTTATCCCGCCACCGGTCGGCTTTTTAAGTTCCAAGGTGATAGCGGAACTGTGTTATCCCTTAGTCGCCCCTTATGACGCCCACGGGAACAGAGGGGGTGGCTATATTCTTTATTACCGTAGCCACACAGTACAGTCTTTTAAATTAATGACATACCAACTGATAATTTTAAGGAGTAGATTATTATTATAATGTACTATATTTCGAAATCGAAAAGAAAGAAAAAAGATATAAAAAATAAAAAAATGAAAAAAACAACTAATTTATAATTTTATAAACTTGTATTAAGACGAATAGATTAATTACGTAGCCTTCAATTAAAAACAATAACTCAATCAAATCCCAAATAATCAAAAATAACTTTATTCTCATTATTTAAAAAGCTTCAAAAGCACATTCTAATCGTCATCTTCCAAATTAAATGATTGATTATGATTGAAAGAACCTACCACCGATTCGGAATGTAGTTTCTGCAGAGAATAGGCAAGAAACTCTGCTGATACTCTTGTAAAAAAAACTGTCTTAATATGTACATAATTACGTAATATTCTGCATGAAATACAGCTTTCTGAGTAAGCTGCTTTATAAACTTTTTTGCTGCGCCAAGATCATTGAAATTTGAAATATGAAATAACAGCTATAGTTAAAGAATGTAATGCTAAGTTCCGGTACTTAGGGCTTACGATATTCGCCGCAGTACCGGTTATACTAGAACGTAGCGGTACTGCATTGTAATAGAGTTCCGGTGCGGAGCGAGTCTCGCGAACTTGTTATATATAATAATAAGAGTAGGTATAGGAACTTTGAAAGCCATTTTATCCATCCTTTTATTTTCGGCCGACTTCAATAAAGTAGGAGGTTCCCAATTCGACTGTATATTTTATTTGTGCTACCTCATATATATACATTTTAACTGGGTGAAGCGATTTTGATGTTTCTTTTTTTAATCGAAAGTTGTTACTTGTCATGTAGTAATTTTTGAGGTAGCACTATTAATGCGTATTTACTTGACTATTTTTTTATCTACCTTTATCTTGTGGATATAAATTCAAATCGTTTTTTTTTTACTTTGCGAGCAAAGATTAAAGATAACTCAAAAGTAGTCGTCAGATTTCGAATAAATTTAAATGGAACAAGCACCAGCTTTCGATAAAAAAGAAACACATTTCACTATAAAATAATCTCAAAATAAATTGTAATTATATTTTTTTTAATTTTTTCATAACAGCCATCATTACAATCCTGTTGTCGGAGTTCCTAAAATACATCACATACAAAAACATCCAGACCCCGATGAACATCTGTATGATCCATACAAACATAGATCAGGTGACATTCTCCTAGAGTAAAGCTTTTCAACTAAGTACTACTACTAGTAACTAAATTTTTGTAACATAATTTGCAAAAAAAAAACTTATTGATAAGCATAAACTTGCACATCACCTTAGGACATTAACACTCGTAGTTTATTGAAACCGGTGATTAAACCAGAACGTTCTATAAGTCTACTAATATAGCGAGCAGTCAGTAGCCGCTAACGAAACTTATCTCGAAAGCCACATGTGAAGTTATTACATCGCGCATTACAGGGCGGGCCATTACATGTTTTAAACATTTAAAGCCATATTAAATACAAATACTTTGCTAAATATAATTTGATAAAAGGTTGAATTATTATGAACAAAATACAAAAAGTTGACGTACGCATACGTTTTAAACGAAATGTTTAATACAAACCTCATTTACTTGCTTTAAATTTCGGTTCGACATATTAATTAGGCGCCTAATTTACTGCTCTTCTTTTAGAAACCAAATCACGATGTTCTCTCTCTAACGCAAAAAAAATTAAAGATTAGGTATATCGAACCTTATCAGTATTTCCTGATATAAATACACTAAAATGTTAAACAACCGCTAAAATACCGACGGCTTGCGGGTTCGATTCCCGCTCTGGACGGATATTTGTATTAGTACAAATATTTCTTTCTGATTTGGGTGTCTGTTATTATATGTTGCCCCACCGTGCCTCGGAGAGCACGTTAATCTGTCGGTCCCGGTTGTTATCATAAATATTTGATAGCGATAGTGGAGTAGCATGATAGATTAGGCACCAATCCTTCTCCTACATGGAGAAAGAAGCCTAATCCCTGTGGCATGTTACAGGCTGGATCGAAACTTTTAGAGATAAAATACATATTTGAAAATACTTTTCCATTACAGAAAAAGAAAAAAAATTGAAAAACGATTTAAAAAGATCATACTAGCCGAAGTTCGCGATATTGTCAAATAGATTAAAAATGACTCAAAATTTTCCATAAAAAATAATACCCGATAAATAAAATAAAAAAGTAATGTGCTCTAAGCTTAAAGGGCAACGGCGACCACTTTCGATGCATTTTTTTTTCTCACCGCACCACTTTTACTTTCGCGGTATGCGATACACGTTAGTTCCTACGAGTTTCAAATCACTATAATACGCGCATAATTTCAGAACAAATGCACCAAATTAAATAATTCTTTTTTTGTGTTCATTATTGTGTAAATTAAAAAAAAAAAAACGATATAATTGACAGAAAGTAAAAAAAAATTGGCAGGAATGAGTTCAGTCTGCTTTTTTTGCACTTTACTCACAATTTAGAAATTAGTAGTAGTTTTTTAAAGTAAGTTTTTCGTAATTTAAACGTTTACGGTAATATCAACAAATATCGTCTTCCGACAGATAATTATTTGAATTTAAAATCAATTGATTGTCTAACGGCTTTTTATTAATTACTATTTATTTTTATTTGTGTAGTTTTCTGACAGAAAAGTTAGATCGAAAGTTGTTATTTTTTATATTTTTTACACAATAAATCTTATTAAGATATTCCCTATAAATTGAAGTTGTTCATTTTTTTAATGATTTAAATAAATGTATATACATACTAGCTGACCCGGCAAACGTTTTACTATATATATTATTTATATATACGACCCTGATAACTTAGGGCTTTAAAAAATAGCTTACGACCGATTCTACCAAATATGCACAACATATCTTATGAAAAACGGTCAAGCCGTTTCGGAGGAGTTTGTCCCCTAACACTGTGCCACGAGAATTTTATATATTAGATGTCCTATTCGCAAATATACGTAGATATAACATTATTTTTCCAAGACATGCAGTTTCTTCACGATCTTCACCTGTTATTCGTTTTAAAGGTTTTACGGCCGTCATCAACACTTCTATTTTTCGGGACCCATCCCAATTTTCGTTTTTAAATCCCGATTATAATCGAAAATTTACTGCTGGTGAAATGATACGAAAAATCTAGTCCGTTGTACCTACGTATATTTTGCATAAGCAATTGAAAAAAAATAACACGTTAAAACGTGGGAATTATTAGTTATACAATTATTATGGTTTCGGCGCTATGACGTAACAAACAACTATTCATTTATAATGATCTCAGAGTGAAAAATTATTCGGTAATACTATCAATTAATTTCGCAACAATCTCTTTTTTTTATTATTTTGAATTCATGGGAGAATTTGAAAGGAATTGAATTGATGTGCGTAATTTTAACGTGTTTGTAGGAAGTTGTTTCTATTTGTGGATTTGGTATTTTATTATTGACATTAACTGTGCCTGCGACTTCGTCTGCGTGGAATTCAACAAAATAATTATTGTTCAGTTTACAGTTATAAAAAATAAAAATAAAAGTAGCCTTAGTTACTCCTTATTACATCAGCTATCTGCTAGTGAAAGTCCCGTCAAAATAGGTCCAACCGTTTCAGAGATTAGCCGGAAGAAACAGGCAGACGAACAGATAGACAGCCAAAAATTGTAAAAAATGCTATTTTTTACAATTTTTTGGTATACGTACCGTGTATACATCCATATGCATTTAGTAAAAAGCGGTTATTTTAATATTACAAACAGACACTCCAATTTTATGTATTTGTTTATATAATATTTTTATTTAATAGACAAAACGGATATTACGAACACGAATGAATGAAGTTAATAATTTAATTAGTATTATAACTTTTTTCTTCTGCGTCTGCTCCAACAGCCATCGGTCCTGCAAAACAGTTGACCAGCCCACTGCCACTTCAACTTGCTGATTCTATGGGCTACGTCGGTTACTCTCGTTCTTTCGCGGGATAGTCTTATTTCAATATAGAATCGAAACAATATAAAAAACAATTATTTAGTAATATAATTAGTAAAACTGCTAAAAATATTTAAATTAATGTTTCACTGTTGTTACAGAACAATTTCGATGGATCGCGAGCGCAATGGGGATGGCAGATGAGTCAAACTGGACCCGGCACGGTGGGTCATTACTTCGTCCAGTTACCAGAGGTGTGTATCTAACTAAACACTCGCTAGCAATTTTAAACATATATCGCAGTACACACTCAGAATCGGGAATCGATACCACAACCCGCGGAACAGAAAGAAAGGTCACTACAAACTGCGCCAACTATTAGGCACACTACAAAGGCAAGTGAAATGTAATCAATTAGAAAGAAAAATAAAATGTGTGTTGGTAACTTTTTGTCATAGACTCAAATCCACAAACATTTATAATTTTCGTAAATTTGGTACAAATTTGCATATCAAACTAATTCAAACATCCTATTTGCCTACATATATCCAGGCCGTACAACAAGTCCGGTACATAGCCGACGGCAGCGGCTACCACGGTGCGGTCGCCGTCACCACCAGCGACCAGCAACACATACATACCACCAACTTCGCGCTGGGAGAACGCGCTGTCGAACTTAATGCTCAGGTTTGTGAAGTCTTAAAGAAAATTTAATCCCGTACAAAATCATACATACATACAAATAATACATACATAGATATATAAATACAAACATTACACCCAGACCTGGGCGGGAATCGAAACCGCGAAGCAGGGTCACTATAAACTGCGGCAACGGGCTAGTCAAAGGATCTGTTTAGTCATTCATTTCATTAAAAACTCAAGTAGAACAATTAACATGTTAGTTTTATTGTACTAACATGAATTAATTATATTAAAATGTAACACATATTGTATTAAATTTTATTAGAACAATAATTCAATTTTCATTTTAATTTACAAACCTACGTTATTTTTTATTAACAATAAATAGTATCATAATTTACAATCCTTTTTATGTTTTACAGATACCTAACATATATCAAAATTCGGCGTCAAACAGGACACAGCTTAACTCAAACGGTAATCAACAAGCGCAAACTCCCATCGACATATATCTTCTTCAACAACAGTATCCCCAAGGACAATTCTTACAGATACTGCCAAATAGCCCACAAAATTTCTTACAAATATCGCCAGTACCTAACTTTTACTACACTGATAATGGGCCTAAGCAAATTTATTACAGTGGCAATATAGACCATAGCTTGAATAATAATAAAGAAAATTCAGGACATAAAGATAAAACAACTCCATTAAATAGTGAAGGCAATGATGAAATCATCGAAACTAGAGAAAATGGACCTGTTGTAAGAGTTTTTAAAGATCATAAATGCTCTAACGATGAAAATGTAAATAACCAGGAATATGCAACTAATTTACAAAAAACACCTGATCTCGTCGGAGATGTACCTAATTACAAAGAACGTAACATTCACGGTGATTTTGGAGCTCGAGAGTCTGGTAACAAACAGATATATCAAATAGAATCTAATTACAAAATCGATCCAAGCGATAGAAGCGAAAGATTTTATTATTCCACGGAAATAAGTCATCCTACAACAATCAAACCTATTTCTTATTCTGGACACGAAGGTATATCGCGGTTAGTAGCTTCGACCCAAGATTTGATATCTAATGAAGATCTCTTAAGAATAAATCACGCTGCCGAAAAAGTAGTAAACAGTCATACTGATGATATCATTAAACCTAGGCGTAATCCCAATGCAAGAAAGTTAAATTACTACAATCATGTTGATATTCCTAGACAAAGACTAACTGTGACAGCAAAGTATGGAAACATTGATGACAGCGAAAGAAATCAACCACTGAATATAAGAGAACAAACACATGAAACGACTAATGAATATAGATTCGCATCACCTATCGTTGTTGAAGATATTAATTACGGTGATTACAAACAAAAAATAGTTAACAATTTGATGTCAACAATGGTACCGTATATAGAAAATGGTTACGGAATTGTGGATGTCCGAAATAATTTAAATGAAAACAATACTTATAATGAAGAAAATAAATCCGGAGAGGATTTAGTTAATATAACTCCACGGCCAGTAAGCCAAAATTACCTAACACCTATCACAGTCGCCTTAAGACTACTTAACTCGAATGACACGGATTTATTTAACACTGTTGATGATCATGAAACATCTAATAGTGAATTTGTTTCCAGCACAGTAGAGAGTCCAAGGCGCGGTAAGCACCACAAAACTATAGTTGAAATACAAAAGTCAATACCAGTAGAAATTACACACATAAACGACGTCGAATATCATGAATATTTAGATGAAGGCAGGAGCAACAAAGATAATCCAACAGGTCTGATGTCATCGCTGTACTATAAATACATAGAATCTTTAGATTCAGCAAAAAATAATGAAAATACTTATCACAATAATAATCAACAAAACAGTAACGAGGAGAGTAGTAATACAGATTCAAATGAAACCTCAGAATCAAATGAGAATGTCGAAGCAGAAGTACAAGCACAAGCAAGTTCGGATAACAGGAATTCATACACAAATTACTATGATTCGCAAAATAAATTAATTCAGCCTATTATTATTGAAAAGCAAGTCCCAGTTCCTACATATGTGGATCGTTTCATTGAGAAGCGAGTACCGTATCCCGAGCCAGTTGAAGTTCTCAAGCAAGTACCAATAGACCGACCAGTACCTGTACCTGTGCATTATCAGACAATAGTCGAAAAACCTGTAGAAGTCACAAGATACGTTGACAAACCCTACCCAATAGAAGTTCTAAAGCCATACCCAGTCGAAGTTAGAGTACCGTATCCAGTAGAACACAAAGTATATATTGATCGTCCAGTACACATACCTTTTCCAGTCGAGAAGGTCGTCGAAAAACAATTAATCCATCCCGTTCCCGTACCAACTCCAGTTGGGGTTCCAGTCGGAATCCAGGTTCCAGTAGAAAAGGAAGTACTATACCCAGTTCCCATTGAAAAACCAGTACCTGTAGCTGTTCCAATTGAGAAACCTGTCCCTGTTGAGAAAATTGTAGAAAAGGAGGTCCCAGTACCTTATCCTGTCGAGAAAAAGGTACCATATCCAGTCAGGCATGAAGTTAAGATTCCAGTCCCGTATCCGGTAGAGAAAAGGGTACCGTATCCTGTTGAAAAAATTGTCGAAAAACCAGTAACAGTAACTAAATATGTTGAAAAACACATTAAAGTACCCGTACCTCATCCAGTGCGAGTTGAAGTGCCTAGACCTTATCCCGTAGAACGGATAGTCGAGAAAAAGGTGCCTTACCCCGTTCATATTGACCGTATTGTTGAGAAAAAAGTTCCTGTACAAGTCCCTTATCCTGTAAAAACGGTCGTAGAAAAGATTGTCGAAAAACCAGTAGTATTCACGAAGTATATCGAAAAACCTTATCCAGTCGAGAAACGTGTACCGTATGCGGTTGAAAAAATCGTAGAAAGGAAAGTACCTTATCCCGTTCACATCCCAGTTGAAGTTAAAGTTCCGTATCCCGTCGAAAGAGATCAAAAACACGCACACCAATCCGAACCGTATCGATTTGAAAAAGCCGAACCGACAACGCTTTACAGTTACGGGATCACCCAAGAAGCTCTATCTAATGTAGCGAATTATTTGAGATACCAACAAGAACAATACAAGCAACCTATTCCAAACTATGTAAAAAGCGATATTGAAAGCTACAGCACGCAGCATCAAGCCGAGTCACAGAGAAATTATCAAATACAACTCGCTAATGCTCAACTTCTGAAAAACGTGCAAAACGCAACACCAGTTCAAACAACACGATGGGGTAATCAATACGCGTCTTCGTACAACTATTTGAATTCAACCGCTGATAACAGACATGTAACAAACAATAACGTTCAAGATAACAGTAAATACTACGGTCCACCGCCTTTGAGAAACTATATCGATCAATGGGAAAAGAATAAGGAATACACGGACAGAATAAGACGGACGGAAAGAACGCCAAAAGTAATAAGTAATTTGAGAATAGAATATGGTTTTAAGCCCCCACTAATTCCAAGCACAGAAGTCGATATAAATGGAATACCGATCAACAAAAAAGAATAGCTTTAATTAACTTAGAACACGAAATTAATTTACAGAATATGAAGAAAAAAACACGCAAGTCGAATTACAATATCATAATTGCCAAAATACATAATCTACGAAATTTAGCTTTATTTTAATAGTATTAATTAGTCGTATAATGTATAAGTTAATTAAATTATTTTATTATTAGGAATACGAACAAATAATTTTGTAACGGTGATATTTATAAAAATAAGCTTTATAATAGGAACGTGTACTGAAATTATTGTTATAAAAGTTGAAATTATTAATTGTGTTATTATTTCTGGTTTTATATTGTATATATTTTGTTTCAAAATATATATTTTTATAAGACACGTTTGTTACGTGATAGCTTTATGAATGATATACAAATATTTCTAGTAATATTACATGTAAAACTGTTTTTTCTTAATAATTTATACAAATTGCAACCTCTTTCAAGAGCCATATTATTGTTGAAATAAAGCTTTTTAAAAATTAATTATTTTTATTTATTTTATTTTCTTATTTCATGGTATAATTACATTTCACAAAAGGCGGGCTTACTGTTGAAGCTATTGTTATAGACAAATAAATAGTTTGGATGCTGTACATAGTTGCGTAGAGTCAGGTTAAAAAGAAAATAAAGAAAAAAAAGTGTTTGGAATTAAAAATAAAATTTATTTCCTTGAATATCTCACAATCGCCGTACCACAAGTCAATCTCCAGGCCACGGACGTCTACACTAAATTATGTTATAAACCAAAGCTCATATATATAACTACAGTATGTAACATTATTATGTATTTCGACTTGACTTGCCGCGTCGTATGACAATGAAATTTAATTAAAAAATATGTTTTTTAAGTCACATTTAATTTGCAGTACATTAATTTAAAGGTATAATTATGATAAAATTAATTTACATTTTTTTATATAGCAACACGTGATTTTGGGATGCTGTTAAATTTTTTTTTAATTGAAACGTCAAAAAGGGACGGAGAGTTATATTAATGCTAAAAATAAAAATAACAGCTGTCTATTTTCCATGTTTTATTACAAGTAATATACATTGATAAAAATAAATATAAATTGAAAAAAAAAAGAAACAGTAAAACCAATGTTTGTAAAATTGAAAAATAATCTTTCGGTGAGTGTAGCTACTTCATACCTACAATATTTCGAATAAATTAAGTAAAATGATTTCTATTGTTTTTAAGCCATTCAACTGGCCACTCATTGATCTACGATGTAACAACGCGACAGTCAAGAACCGAAAGGTCAGATTTGTGATTTCTTGTAAAAGTATAACACTACGCTTATTTAGAATATAGAAAAAGATACGCGATCGCCCGCACGGCTTACAACATACATACTTATTTATTATTTATACCTAGTAAGTATGCGAAAAATTCACTCACAAAGAGAAAAAAAAATAAAAAACAAAAAAGCATCACACCAAATCACAAAATATATTAATCACAAATGAAAGGCTGATTACAATGTACGGTGTAATATTAAAAGAACATAACATACCACATTTTGACACGTAATAATGAACATTATTGCTATAACTACAAAGTTTATAATACTTTGATCACAATTACGTTACACATCTAACAATTTTTTTGTGTGTGTGGGTTACCCTATAATGCGTCGAGATTGAATCGCCAACCCGTTGTATTACATTTATAGAACATTTTTGACACTTTCTAATTCAGCCTTATAATTAGAAAGAGGCAACTGCAGTGGGCGACCGCGTGTTACCATTTTTTTTTTATAAACTGACACATCAAATGTAGCTTTGACAGATGACGCACTTGCGAGTGCTGCCATAACAGAATTTTCAAATTAATTTTACAATTTAAAAATTCTGCTTAGCTATTATAAAGTCATCGATCATTGCTTATTTAACAATTCGACCAAAGTTGAAAATTGCTATATTTAATTTGTAACTTAAATACTGGATGTTAATCAGACCATTTTTATTGCACTGCAACTAAAATAAAATATATAAAAGAAAAAATGTTGCCACAAAAAATAAAACAAATTTAAAGATAGCAATCCTCAACATGGCCTAATGTTAGTTCCTAAATTAGAAGTTGTAAATTTAACAAATAGCACGAGTGTTCAACAATGACAGTTAACGTATTTTTAAACAGCCATATTTTTTTTTGAAATTTGTTTTTCATTACGTTTGGAAAGAAAAATATAATTAACACTAAGCTAAGTTGTATCTTGAGCGCAAACTCACTTTGTACATTATTACATTAATAAGTAAAATTAATATATAAACGATAGCACAAACGCCGGTGCGTCGGTGTGAGTCGCGCGGATAAAATGTCTTTTAAAAAAAAACACAGACAACGGAAAACTACAGATATAAATAAAAATTGATAACATTTTAAAATCCTTAAAAACATCGCAAAACACACCGGACGTCCGTTTATTAACTATTAAAAAAAACCCGACAGTATAAGTTTCAATTATTTATTTTTACAAAGTAAACGAGGCGTTTTCGTTTTGAGAGCGTTTCTATTTTTAACTAAACAATCGGTTCATTTTATTTTAACCGAACATCACTTGCATACAATTTTGAGAGCAGCACTTGGCACATCTCGTAATCTCCATACGCCCCAATATTATCATCACCGATATCATAGATTAAATAATAAGTCTTAGTGAATTCATTTATTTATTATTTTTTAGGCATAACGGTAAACACGCTTGCCATATGAAAAATTATAAAAGACCAGTCCCGAGTATAGTACATAATAGTTCATCGTTCTGGCGACACTAAAGTGTAGTCGGATGTTAAGAGTCTTGAGCTGAGATATTTACATATTTATGATAAATCAATTACTTCCTACGTATGATTATTTAAAATATGACGAAGTTATCCATAATTTGAGTTCGACTGATTAGAGCAAATAGCTAGATAAAACATTTTTTATATATATATTACAATCATATCTTAATAATAGTAACCTTAAGTCTTTTGTAATAGAAAAGAAAGTATAGAAGATTAACAAAATAAGATTGAAGTGTTTCACAAAACACAATAAAAGCTAACTTTATAGTCGAATTCGTAGATACATGCGAAATAGGAAATCCAACCTTCACTGCAGACGACGTGCTATTGACCGCCTCTCCGCGAACTTGGTTCTCGGAGCGTCGAAAATTTCAAATTTAAAATTCGAATCTAACTCAAACTCTTACCGCGATTTCAAATTTAAAATTCGAATCGAACTCAATGCGATGGGACGCCGAGCGCCACTGGTTTGAAAATCGAACTCCTAAGCTCGGGGGCGCGGGAAAGACCATCGGTTCGAAAGAGGAACGAGACGCGAAGGTCAGTTAAAAAAAAAAACATATTTCAAAAATCGAACAGCTCCGGAGGGGGTATCGGGTCGACGGGCAGGCAGTCGCAGAGGGGCGACACCGGTGAGCGGACGCGGCTCTGTCTACGCAGCGTGTGTACGCTCACCGTGTGCGGAATTACACGCACATCCACATCCACTGTATCCGCTCGTAGAGATAAAGACGACCGGGGATGTAACCTCGGCTCCGGAGGTCGAAGGTAGTCACTGCGGTAGTCGGTGAGGTAGTGGGCGAGGGCCCCTGAGGGTGTTCGAAGACCCGCGTTGGCGACGAGCACCATATCCTCGGCGGAGAGTCGTAGGCTGTCGCAGCGAGGGGGAGGCGGCGGTGGGGAGGGCGAGGGGGACGGGGAGGGCGAAGGCGAGGCGGAGGGCGATGGGGAGGGCGAAGGGCGGCGAGGGCGGCGGCGCCGGCGCGGGGCGCTCCCGGGCAGTCACAGCTTGAGCTCGTTGGCGATCTTCGAGGCAATGTTCTTGAAGCCGATGCTCGTTCCTGGAAAAGAAGACAATGTATTAGAGTTATTATGAATTAAGTACTATTAGCAATTATTTATCACAATAAATACGTTAACTAAAAGAATCTCGAATCCGAAAATTTTAAGTTTGTGTATCCTTAGATTTGTGGCAACATCTATCGCGCATACAAACTAAAGGAACACTGACGTATCCTACATCGCGATAGCAAAGTTATCAGAGCGATTGAGTATATTTAGAAAAACCCGACAAAAACCGTTGGTGGTTGTACCGTTGTTGGTAGTCCGCTAGACACAACACCCGTCTGATTGTAGGATCCTCCCTTTTCGATGACGGGTGAGGAACATCACACCCTGTTCCTCACACACCCCCCAAAGATTTAATAATTTCATGCTAATGTTCAAACTCCACAGTCATCGTTTGACAACCTCGCGTTTGGGAAAGTGTTTTACATTAGTACAACTATTTGTTTTCGATCCGGGTTTTTATCCCCACAACAACAGCGATCTCTTCTGGTACGGAAACTACCAAACCTGTAGTATTACAACTTGACGGATCAAGTGCACTCTTTCTCCTACATGGTCAGAAGTCCTTTCAGCAAACTAAAATCTTATATAGTTAGTCCTTAACCACATTGGAACAGCATAATAGTTAATCTATTATGCTGTTCCTACCTTTTCTCCTCAAAAAGGACTTCTTTTATTCAGCAATTGGATGTTCACATGCTGTTTTAATGAGATTCAGTAACTCACCAGATATCCTCTTGAAGCGCACTCCGTTCAGAGAAAGTCGCGGCAACTTGCACACCTCAATCTCCCACTGAACAAGGGAGTCAGCGTTGGGGTCACCGTGTACGCAGAGTAGTAGGAACCTCTCTCGCTGTTCGTAGTCGCAGTTGTTTGCATCTAGCACCTACGATTAAAATTATCATATAAGTTTGCCTAATTTTCTTAAATCTTCTTGAAAGGCAGTGAAAAGTGTAATTCCGCCAATTCAATTGAGCAACATGATTGGTTCAGTCTAATCGTTATCCTTAATAGAAGAAAATTTCTTTTCGAAGAAACGGTATAATTACATGCTAACACAGCACAAAGAAAATGTGTCTCGGAATTTAAAAGTTCTGATCTAATAGTAGTCATAATTTACAGCAGGTAATATCTTGCTTAAATATGGAGCCACCCTAATACACCAAAATTATAGAAGATCACAACTAAACAACATTGCTCTCAAGCAGTGTAGTGTTCCTGTGGTGAGTTAGGTGACCAGAGCTTACTAGAGTAAGGGTCATGGGTATAATCAACAACGCTTGTGATGCTCCGAATGTTGGAGGCGCATACGTCTGGTTTGCTAAGGTGGTACAACTCAAGGCGATTTTGACACTTGTTTGCCAAACTAGTATAAGGAATTAGTAAAAATAATAAATTACCTTTCGTATTTCAGCCATGATCTCATTCGGGTCTCTTGACGATGTGGTTTTCATGCTCCATGTGAAGCGCAAAACCCGTGGCTTTACTTGCTCCTCAGTCCCCTGTCTGAATATTTAAGTTCGTTCAGAACTAGCTAATGGTATTATCTAACTAAACGGAGAATATGGACTATTTAGACCCGTCTGTAAACAATCACTATCTGCTAGATATCATCTTATATAATCTTAGTAGATAGGTATTACTATCAGTTTTATGTCGTGATCCCTTTTTCGTAGTGATATAATTGCCTATACTACAAAGTTATACTGACTATTTATTATTATTTTCAAATAGTTTTTCAATTTTTTATCTCTTTTTAAACATAACAGATTTTACTGTCATATTTAAAAGCTTTCAATATATCAAAAACATCAATAATATTACACATTTTTTTTAACTTCTACGGCTCCATGAACTATAACAACAAAGTTATATAGATATCAACCATTCTGGATAAATGAAAAAAAAAAAAACGTGCTTGCCCTTTTACTTGCGTTTAGTTATTGAAATCGTGGTTAATTAGAATGAAAAAATTAATCAACTACCCAAAAATTAATACTCAAGTTATTTCTAAGCTTTGGTATGTTTGTTAGTCAAAAAAGCACGTGATGTAATATGTAGATGATATGAAATATATTTGAAACCTAAACGGGTGTATGTTCGAAGCCCGAATGTTGCCATCAGTAAAAAAAAACGTCATTCTACAAATAGTAAAAACAATCAAAATATCAAATTTTGTAAAAATTAAAGAGAATTCGTAGACTGAAATTGGAGACAAATTAATGATTTTGACAGATTAAAGAAATATAACAAAATTAACCAATGGATAATTACCCAAGGAGGGCTTGCGGACTAGCGCCTACGGCATGCTTCGGGGTGGTACCGTCGATAGGCCTAAAAACAGAAAAACATAAACACTAACACTAAACACTAGGGTGGGGCGATGCACTAACACGATATTTATATCAAGCCGAAGATAAAGCTTTATAGATAATAATAAAAAAGTTATGTTATTTTAAAATTAAATAAAAAAATTCAAGTCAACTTCAATTTGGGTCAATTTCTCTCATGAAACTAAAATTAATTAATTCAATAATTTAATTAATATTTCAAAATAACAATCAACATTAGACATATTTTTGTAACATATTTTTTAAATTATCAACATTAAGCGTCATCAACAAGTTAAAAAAAAATGATTTGGGACTTCATTAACGCTTGAAAACTTTGAAAAAAATATAAATATAAATATTACTTAGGTAAAATGTGACCTAATAGTAGTAAGGAATGTAATGAATAACAATTAATAAGCAGCTTGATATAAATATTTCGATAGTTAAATACAAAAGTGCAAATTTTGAAAAAAATCAAAGCACAATAAAGCAAGGCCACATACAATATTTTATAAAACAACGTAAAATCATTTAACGATTAAATAAAAATCCAGCTACTATCATGCTGTGAGTCCTATAACTTACCCTTTTATTAACAACACTAATAAAATATATTTTATATAAAAATATAAAAGATAATAAAAAAAACATTACATAATTAAAAAATACTGTATACAAAAATACTGTAAACAATTAAATTTAGATTTTTTTTATTACTCGCTGTAAAAATGTAGACTATTTTTTTTTGTACACAAAATACAAATTTCCAATTTTAATTTTTTTTAGTTTGAAAAAAGTAGTGTTCTAGTCATGCAATTTTTTTCCATTTGGTTTTTAATAAAGTATATGACGATCCTAAGATATACTTTGAAATAAAATCCACATGATTAGTCAAAAATGTTAATGAACTTTAAAAAACACTCGTAAAATATCAAAACGGTTAAATTTTGTTATTTACTAACATAATCCAGCCGATTTTTATAAACAAAAGCTAACATTAAAATTATAATAATTATGAAAAAGTGGCGATTTAAAGATCATCCCTTATTTAATATATATTACCAGTAACTTTTATTATTAAATAATTTTAAAAAAAAATGTTTAATTTTTCATGATCTTTACAAGATTCTATTTTTAACACTTCATGTATTTAAAACAAAAAAAAAATCTTAATCCTTTCAGTAGATATAGTTACGTTACATATTTACAATAATAATTTTTGAAAAAATGTTTCCTATTTTTTCATGTCAACGAAATAAAATTATTTATTTAACACTATTATATTGAATTATGTGATTAAAAAATCGGTTGGATTACACGTAAGTTTGACAAACACAAAAATTATCGTGATTTTTTTTTAAATTTGATTGAAAACGCCTATCGCACATTTGTGGTTTTTAAAACAAAAAAAAGGCTATCCATAGCCATCAATAGCCATTAATCAATAGTATAATTTATCAAGTGCAAATCAATATAGAGTGAAAAAAATATAAATTTATATTTTTTTGTTATTAAAAAATAAAATAAAAAACCAACCATAGGAAATAAAAAGAAATATTTTTTATTACTAACATAATATCTGCAAAAACACGTACTATAACCAATATGCAAACGTTTATTCTTTTATAATTTTTTCTTTTCCTTTTTTATATTAAATATCACCACAAACGCGCGAAAACGCTTCGAAAATTAAATTAAAATAAATTAAATCAAACTGTCAAACATCTTATGCCGCGTACCTCCGCTGTATGTCCAAGGAGGAAAAAATTCGCGGTTTCTGCCGTCCGGCCGACTCGCCCAACACTGATAGTCTAAAGAATAACACTTACCACGTAAGTATGTATAAATAACCTTTATATCAAATAATCTCTTTTTTTCTAGAATTATTTTTAAACTTCTATATATTCGAATAAAAAATGTTATAACTATTAAAATAAAAACGTAATTTTTTTAATAAATACTTAGTGTCAAAGAAAAAAAAAAATTTTGAATGGACTAAAATAAAATAAACAAATGTATGAATGTTTTTATCACGAGACTACGATTTATTAAACGGGATTCATAAAATTCTAATCACGAACACTCAAAATATATGCAATTTTGTTAAATCGAAATCCTTATTACTTAAAAAAATAATTTAATTAATTTTATTTATTAAAGATATAAAGAAAGTAACGTATTTCTTCGTCGCAACGTAACGTAACACCAATGAAACGTAACCTATTATAATGAAAATTATTATAAAATTGACTACAGACAATGTAAAACTAAATTAGAACTAGAAACTAAATTAGGCGATGGTAAGGTTTTGTCGTAATAAAACACATGTGTATTGAAAATCTGATTATTAGGATAAGCGCAACACATACAATACTAACCATTCATCATTATATTACATTTCATACATTATATATTTCACGCTGCTATTACATTATAATAACTAAAATCGATTTAAGAAAAGATTATTATTACAGAAAAATCTCGAAAAAATAACTTTCAACCAAAAAAAGGGTTACAAAAAAATTAACAAAAAATCTGTAATGTTTTTTTTAATCGTTTTTACATAATTGTGATTAGGAAAAAGAAAAACTTATTTAAAGAAAATATATATCAAATGGATGAAAACATTTTACGTAAATTTAAAATACGAATTAATGAAATATTAGAAAAAAATAACAGTAAAAACTCTTTACTGTACGTTAAAAAAAAACAAATCACAAACTTAAGTGTCTAGGTTAGAGATAGAATGTATTGCATCTTTCCTACGTTTCGTTACGATTAATAATTTCTTAATTTAAAAAAAAAATGCTAACAAAAGAATAATGCAGTTTTCTTTCATATATTAAATGTCATAGCGAGATTATATAAAAATGTATATAGAAACTAGCTGACCCCGCAAACGTTGTTTTGCCGTATATGTTATTGACCCCTTAATCTCACCCCCATAACTGGGGGGGCATGAAAAATGATGTTGGCCAATTCTCAGACCTACCCGATATGCACACAAAATTTCATAAAAATCGTTCCAGCCGTTTCCGAGGACTATTGTAACTAACATAGTGATACGAGAATTTTATATAAAGATTAACGCTTGTTTTCTTAAGGGCTAAATAATAATATTTCGCTTTGAAAATTCTTAGAAATTTTTAGTAATTTAAATTCGTAAGTTATCTGTTGGGAAAACTACCTGAGAAGTCAAATGACCTCTTTTAACACTTTAAAGACCACTTTCTATACTCTGAAAACTATTCATATAAAAAAACGTACCGCTTAAATTTTAACATGTCGAGTTTGTGAACAAAAGGAGTCGGTTTCTGAGTATAGGAACCGGGCTTGTATCAAAATGGTTAAATTCAAACTTTTTATATATATTTTTAACTTACTGCTGCATTTTTTTTGTCTATATTATATAGCAAATTAAACAGTTACAAAAAAAAGTAAGAATTAAAAAATGAATTAATTTTCAAAAGCGGTTATTTGACTGCTTTGGTAAATAAGAAAAATGTTACTACGATTTAATAATTTTGTTAATAAGTATCAAAATAAGTTTTCTTTAAAAAAATATAAAGACAAAGAAACAGAAAAGTAACTTATTAAGAAAAATTATTTGAACTTTTCTTTTGAGAGGCTAAATTTATATTTCCGTTATATTTTTATTATTTAAAGAAAAATGTAAAGAGAATTTTAAATGAACTTTAAAAGTAACAAAATAAAAATATTTATATAATTATCACACAGAAAAATGTCAAAAAGACGAATCGTTAACAAATAATAAAAAAAAAAAAACAAAGGGATGGAGCACCTAAACACGACATGACGTTTCAATGTCATAACAATTTTACACTTAATGTGAATACTGCAAATAATAATATAAATTTAAATAAACGAATATATTATTATTATATTTATGTTATAAAACATACATAACATTACAAAACAATATTTCCATTTTACTGAAATTTTAACCAGATCTTTTAAATATATAAATACCATACTTCAGTTTCCAAAACATTTTACTAAAGATATATTTTTCGTACATAATAAAAAGTTATTTTATAACATAAATATATAAGGAAAAACATAAAAAAAATGCGCCGAAAAATTTAAAAAAAAAAATCTACATGATCATCACACAAATATCATATTTTTATATAAATCAACTATTGGATAGTCATAGTCACATATTTATAATACATAAAATAATACACCTATATACCTATACATGCCTAACACTCTCATATAACGCAAACGTACATATGTACATACGAACTAACATCGATTTATAAGTAGTTAGAAAATATGAAAAAATCTTATAAACGATTAGAAATATATTTATTATTTATACATTAATATATTTATTTATTTCAATCTGATTCAAAAATGATTTATATAAATTTTGTGAGTTTAATTTCACTATAAAAAAAATTATGATTTATACTATATCTTATGATTAGTAGAACTGTACATTGGTTTGAAAACTACAGTTCTATGTAAATTGCAAAATACTGAAAAAAACTTTCTCTCTCGTTCTTTTAATACTTAAACTTTCGAATTTAAACTTAGTAAAACTGTAACAAAAATTTTTCATAAAAAATACCTATTTTTTGTTTACCTACGTAGAACCTTCAATCAACGTATTAATATAATTTTCTATCAAAACAAAAGAAATTGTCTAAGACGTTTTTTTTTCACATAAACACTGACCATTTAAAAAATGTACAAAAATACTCGAAATCTGTTACTTATAAAAAAAAATGTGTTTTAAAATACAACGTAGTGTATGTATGTCCCTTTCACGATAATTTGACATAAAAAAAAATGTTGTTCCTATATAAATAAATAAAAAACGATTCGTTTAACGAACCACGTTTGAAAAACAAAAAGTTATTTGATAGATTATAGGAACCTAGGCAACATAAATCAAACAAATAGAAATTTTAATGACAATGGGTCAAGTCAACACGTTTGAAACTGCGAAACATAGTCAACACTTGGAGATAATTGCCATACAATAAATCTATGTTTTAAGCTATTTTCTTTTTCATGTAGCAATTGACGTTGAAATACTAGAAATGATTTGCTTGTATATTTATTTAAGTTAAAATATTTGACAAAATATATAATATAAATATAATATTATACTTTTTTCCTTTTCAAAATAATACTTCTTGCACTGTTTGTTCCACTATATGAATATCTTTCTCATGATCATGATTTGATTTTATTTTTTTATATTGTTATATTTTTTAAGGGCAATAAAAGTAAATAGCCAAACAATCATATTTCTGTGTCAAAATATTTATATACTGTCATATATACGTCAATTTACATAACTTTTAAATAACTTGATATTACATTTTAAAAGATGGGTTTTATTTTAAAACACATTTACATACTCTGGACAGTTTTTGTATGTACATATAGTTATAGCTGCCTAACGCATTCCTAAATGGTAAATATCTACTGAGTATTTGTACCGACGTTAGGGGATGGGTCACGGTTATGTACTAACATTATATACTGGTTATCTCACTCACTCTTCTATTTACTAAATACTTGTATGTGTGTGAACCGTTTTATTTATTAAACATTTTTTTATATATCGTGCATTTTTTTATATGTAGTTTTTTGTATATTGTTTTATTGTAGTGCCATTTAGAGATAAAAAGTTCGATGTATCTGAATTTTGAAATGTTAGCGATTTTTTTTTTTCCTAGAATGTCAATACAATAACTACCATATTTTTCAAATTCAGACAAATATTTATAACGTTCATTAAAATTGTTTTTAACTGAGATTATTAGACGCATATAGAGAATTTAAAAAATTGTTTTCCAAATAAAACATACGGTACTTCCCCTTTGAATAGCATTACAATCAAAACAATATATCGATTAATACAGGGTACCTACATCTAGAAAACGATTCGTTTTACTTACTATCAGTTAAGTTTCGAACACAATATAAACGTTACATCAAACATTTAACGGTTTGTTACATTCAAAAAACGATTCGTTCACTCGTTAGAACAAAACGAATGGTTCTCTCAATATAGGAACTGGGTTCGTGTATAATCGGTATCATAGCCTCTAAAATTTTCATTATAAATCTATATATCATAGTTACTAAAACGGTTCACAAATAACGAGTTATTGAATTATGTAATTAATAAATTTGTATTATATAATATTAGAAATATACAATATAATTTCTCAGTCGTCATAGTCTATATAGATTGAGTTCGAAAAAAACAATGATAATACGTAAACATTATAAAGAAAAAAAAAAAAAATATTTTATGCTACACGGGACTCGAGATCGTATGCATTATTATTATTTTTTTTTTTTTGGTTCAATTATTTTTATTATAATGCCTCTTCAATACAATAGAATTTAAATGTGAATTTGATTTATTAAAAATATTGTCAATTTACCATTACATCTTTTTTTGTACATGTGTATATCAAAATACCTCTCACGAAACACCAAAAATAAAAAAGTAAACAAATGTAATTTGTCACAATTTTTCGAGAATTTGAGTCATTCAATGTTACCAACCTAGTATTGCATGTCATAACTTTCTTCCTAAAATGAAGATTTTTTTGCTATAAGTATATTAAGATAGCTCTTAATTTCCTTGTTTACCAGTGGAGCAATTTTCAATTATTATTTAACTTCACAATGTATATGAATATTACCGAGCTGTACTATAAGATAGAGGCATACATACAAACTCGAACATCAATCCCGAATGTTCTAGAAAACCCTGGAATGTACAAATTCGTTCGACAATAGAACCGCTATCACTTAAGCTACGATGAAATGCGACGCGCGACGGGACTAGGTTTCCATTACATGTTGACCAATTCAAATAATGATATTTGTTTGTCTAGAATATTTTCATCTGTCAACGCCATTAGTATGTATTTTTTCCTTGAAAACATTGTATTTTATCCGAAACACAGTGTATATATATATATATACAAAATAGCGAAACATATTTATAAAATTATGATTACTTTTATCGATTAAATAATATCCTATTTTTTTTAATATATGTTTTTTTTAAACAAGACAACATGCAATCGGAAGTGTCGCCGCGACATAAAAAATATTAATACGTTTTAAATCAAACTCGAATAGGTCGTTAAAATTACCTTACAATGTCTAACGCGGAAATTAAAAAAAAATTTTTTAACACATTCTCAAACAATATAATTATTAATTTACTTACTCGGCGTATAAAAATTTTGTCTTTGTGATGTTAAAAAAAAAAAACAGATTGTAAAAAACCTTACCACGTTTTTAAAGAGTACTTTCACCGACACTGGACATAAAACCAAAAAGGATATAATACGCTGAGTAAAAAAAATTAACAATTAACCGATGATATAAAACCTCATACAAATCTCATAAATTAAGCATAACAATTTTGCACATATTTATCTATAAATTAGCTTAATACATATTTAAAAAAATATATATTCTTCTCCGTGCCACGGACGCCAGCGAAGCCTCACGGATTCTGATTCAACCTGCGTAGAACGGAACGGGGTGAGCGAAACGACCAATTAAAAATCGAATCGCCCCTCTCTTCTAGTTCCGGCTCTTTTTTTAATTTAACACTCCCGGGTTACCATATTTAAACTTTATGATGACAACCTCGATTCTCGCGAAACACAGATGCACAATACTACGCTCCCTCCGTATTAAAAAACGTATAATAATAAAAAAAAAACGCCCGTCACGTTGCGACTAAAAACGTTAAAGGGTTGTGGATAGACTATAAGCGGTGAAAAACCGGATCGCGAACGTCGACTCACGTTAGTACAAGCGTACGGTTAGAGAGAGAAATTAAAATAATAACAATAGTAATAACAAAGAAAAAAAACCAAATTAGCCTTCGTAAAACACGGGGGATGCACGAGGTGTGATATTCCGTACACCTAAAGTCGACGAGGCGATTATCGACAATACTTACTTTGAAATACGTCACTATAGAGATCTAAGAAACAACATTCAAAGCATGTAGCATAGCTTTTAGGGCTCACACTTCGAAGTAGCAATAACAAAATATAAAAAATATATATATCAGCGTTTAAAGATAATAGGGGAGTACATCATGCTTTGATCTAAAACTACTTCAATCGGTTATAGATGCAATGGCAACGCGCAAAGTCGGTAAAATTTACAAGTTAATTAAAATTGATGTGCGTTTGTCTACTAATGTAAGGGAGGTTTTAGCATCGTGCATCCCCTGTGTTGACGCGAGAATAAAAAAAAATATAACAATAAAAAAAAATCGGAGCTCGGAATCTTTAGAGGGAGACAATTTGAGCACCAAGTGAAAAAAAATATGTCAAATGAAAATAATATATGTATAATATATATAAAAAAACACACACAACCGTAATGATCCACAGAGCGACACATAATGGTTATTTCAATCGAGTGAGATTGACAAAACAAGTGTGTTACTTATTAATGGAAAAATTATTTACAAAAAAGAAAAAAAAAAGGATAAATCGTGAACAGACTTTGGGCTCTTATTAACATAAAAAACGTGCATTTAAAAAGATAGCTCAAACACTGTTCATAAGTCTAATCATTTAATAATTACGAGTCTTTTCCACAACCCTTTTTTAATAAATTTAAAAATCTAACGGTAAGAATTACGGCGGCAATTTAGGCGCCATTTTAAAACCATGTTACATTTGGAATGCATGTAAATGTATGAAAACAAGGGTGCCTAAGCGTGCGCCGCTAACACTGATGCGTGGGGTGGTATGAGATGGCATGATACTATTAAATGTAGGATAGCGTTTTGTGTTACCATTTCATAATTTAACATAAAATTTAAAAAAATAATTATTTATGGAATTTTTTATAAAGGCAAATAGTATAAAATATTTTTTCTTTTTAGAAACTCGAAAAAACTGTCAATATTTTATTTAACAGTATGAAGTAAAAAAGAAAATTAAATTCAACTATTCCTGACAAATTTTATAAAAATGAGTACATTAGGAATTTAAATGTATAAGTAATTTTGTATTGGTAACATTTAATTTTTTTTCTAAACGGTAACACAAAAAGCTCGTGGATCAATGATATAGCTCAAAGCATAGCGTTTATAGGACGTGTAAACAGAAATTATGACGTCACAGAAACAAAATATACTATACTATGAAGAATTTATATTAACACATTTCGATTAATTTCAACATAGCCTTTGTAAATCCAGAAAAATTACTACAACAAGTAACTGTTACGGAAAAAAATAATAATAAAAATATATTTTTTTAATTAAAAATAATACTGATATAGGAGCTTTTTTTTTGGTTAGTTTTTTAAAATTGCATTAAACTTATAATTTCCTTAACAGTTACTTATGGAAAATATAAAATGATTGTTTTATATTTACTGTTAGTACGATAGGAAAATTGATTACAATGTAATGTGGTGTTAGGTTCTCTGAGACCCTGGTTAGTAAAACTTAAGTATGAAGAAACACAAAATTAGCACTGGGTTAATGAATGATTTATGTAAATTCATACAAACATTTTTAGAATTTTTTCTAGTGTTATATTTTGTTATGTGTGATATTTTTGAGTATGTAGAGTTGATGAATATGGATCGAAGTTTCAAAATACTGGATTTTTTATTCGAACAAACTTATAGCCTTGTTTGTGTTTGTTATTAGTCTTAAAACACTTGAACATGTAAGTCTGTTTAACATTTACATATTTGTGAATAGGTATCTGTGAGTGGAAATATAATACATAATGTGATATGAAATTATATGAAAATTGGCTATATATGTTCACTTAAAGATTTTTAATATACCTACTGAGATTTTTTGTCTTTCAGTAATAGGAACATGAACATGTTTTAATATACTATATTAGTATAATACTAAAATAGTATTGTTTTTTTTTTTATTCCCTGTGTAATATAATACTTGAATTTTAGTTTTCCGTAGCAGCTCTTACGATAAAATATGATTGTACTTTAATGTATTTGGATATTGTAAACTGTCATTAATAATCTTTATGAGTATTTTATTAACATTGTTAGTTTTGGATGGTGATGGTATAACGGTGTCTGTAACATTATATTATGTTATAAAAGTCTGGTGGTAAAACATTAATTTAAATGAAATTCGCATGTTTAAACTGTGTCTACCAGACCACCTGATCCAATTTTAAAACAATGTAAATTTACAGTACTCTAAGTTTTTAGCATGGTGTACGACGCCTGTTATAAACATTATTATTTGTACAAAACTAGCATTTTTGGGTGGTATAATGACTTTGTAAGTGGGTGGTGTGGTGGTGTAGTGTGGTGGTATGGTGTGGTGGTATGGTGTGGTGGTATGGTGTGGTGGTATGGTGTGGTGGTATGGTGTGGTGGTATGGTGTGGTGGTGTGATAGTGTGGTGATACTGACCGCTTGGAGAAGCGCGAGGAGAGCTTGGAGAAGAAGGATGTCCTCGGTTGGTGCGGGGACCCACTATCGCCGTACGCGCCACCAGCACTACCACCACGCGATCGAGTTTGACCTGTCGAATGTATATTATTATTAAATAATGTCATGCTATAACATATATACATTTTTATGGATAAAATACACGCAAGAGGCTTAAATTAAACCACATACTCTACATAGAATTTAACAGCTTCATACGAAAAAATCAGTCAAATCGAAGCATTGGTTTCAGTTCAATTGTAGACCCATCTTATTTCTCATAGTACGTGCAATAAGCACATAATTACTATAACAAAAACTTTTAAGAATGTAAAATTATAATAATAATAGAGGCTTTTATTTCTGAGAATAATGAAATAGTATTAAACAAATTTATTTATAAAATGTCCCTAATCTCGATGTGACTCTTAGCATAGGCCTCCTCCACAAAAGAATATAAAATTACTACTTCCTAAACTAATCCTAAATAGTATTTTTTACAAACCTATAAACGTACAAAGCAACTTACTGAAAATCAAGTTTATAAAAATCTTCAAAAATTCAATGAAATCGAAAACACCCTTATATTCAAAGTTGCTCGTATGTTTTTAGTTACCCTCATGTTCAGAGTTACCCCGAGTAAAACACCCTTATATTCAAAGTTGCCCGTATGTTTTTAGTTACCCTCATGTTCAGAGTTACCCCGAGTTATATACCTGAGTGGAAGGTGGACCGCGAGGGCACGTTCCGGGGGAACACGACGGAGGGGTTGGGGAAGATCGCAGAGGGGTTGGCGAAGTCCCGTCTAGCAGCTCCCGAGTTCGGGGCTCCGGTCGCACCCACCGTCGACGATGTCGAGTTCAGACTGGAAATAAACAGTTTTTTTTTTATTAGTATAAGTATATGTTCAGGTTTACCAACTTTGGTCCCGATGGTGATGGAATTTTAAATATAGAAATAGCCTTATGTGTCTTTGGCTATATTCATTATAATTCTTCATAAGTAATTCAGTAGTTTTAACGACAAATAGTAACTTTTGTCCTCTCATATTTTAAATTCAATATATTTGCAATTGAGCACAGTTGTGATTTTTAAACATTTCTAATGATATTAAGTATAAAATTATTTTTAAGATATGCTTCTCATACGTCAATGTGAAATATTATTTTTAGGATAGCTTTTAACGGTGTAAGTTTCGGTTTCTTTTATTCCTTGTTCTTTGGATAATAGCATGTTAGGTGCATCACAAAGGTATTAAAATATCACTTCTCTAAGGATGGAAAGACGTGGTTATTACCATAGCTCTATTAATCAACATGTACAGAAAAAATGTATTTAAAAAATCTATCATTAAGAGTAAGATCAAAAAGCAATAGACTATTTAAACTTAACGGATATTAAAATATACTCATTTATTCCCGATTTCTATATTCAAAAACGAATCGTTTAACGAACCTTTCAATATCAAGGAAAACGAACAGTTTTTTTTTTTTTTTTAAATATAGGAACCGGGCTTTTTCTTTTGTAATAATTGTATATTAGCTCCATTAGTACCTGTAGTATTACTATAGGACTCTTTCTTCAACGTTATACTCAATTATACTTACAAGAGAGGTTACGTACTCATGTAAAAAAATTTAAATATATAACCAAACAAGAACTTCTAAACAACAAAAACTGACTAAAAAATCCAAACTACTACTACGTAATATAAACATGCAGTATAAAACAAAAATCAATGCTTGACATATTTAGTACATATTGAAAGTTTTAAATCTTTGAATACATCAACATTTGAAACAGTATGAATCATTAAAAAAAAAATCAAATCAATCCTCAAAAAACCGTATAAATTTATAATTAAATTAGGAACAAAAAAAAAATATATTATTAACAAAACGAAGTAAGCGATTTACATTATAATTAAAATAAAATTATTTATAAACAACATATTTCAATAGTGTTTGGACTGTTTAAAAACAATAAAAGAAAATCACAAACACAAAAAAAAATAGCAAAGAAATAATTAAAAATTGTTGCTATCACATTATACACACTGAAAATATATATTTTGTTATTACATGGCATCCATACTTAAAATCTATTAATTGTATTATTATTTCAAAAAGAAGATTCTGGTATGTGGTAAGACTAAAAATTAAATGAAATACATAGTCAACAATTAAAATGACATTTATATATTTATCGTAATCCGTTCCCTTGCATGAAGAAAGAAGCCTATGCATCGCAATGCGATGATAGTGACGGTAGAGGTTGAATAATCTTTATACAGAGATAGAATTATTTTTAACTGTAGCAACCCCCTAGTCTTTTTATATGCATAATGTATTGCCATCATTTTTATGAAGTGGAAGATCAGTGAGAATCATAGTAAATTTAATTCACAAACTCCAATTTAAACTGGGTTCGTAGATTTAAAAAAAACGTTACGGATACGTTATATTTACTAACACAGAAATCGTTTCTTAAATATGAATGAACTTCAATCTACAACTAAATAAAATATACAGAGACACAATATTAAAAGTTAATACAGCTGCAAACCTAAAATATATATTTATTACTGTCAGTGCGTGTGATACAAAACGTGCGAACATTTACTATATTCGTCGTAAAGCTGTGTCTTCGTGTTGTTTAAATCTAAAATACAAATGTGGTAGTTGCAAAATAAAGGCGTTCAGGCTGTCTGCTTGCGATTTGCATTGTTAAATTAAAAAGAAAAACTACAATTTATTGATAGGGAATTTACACGTAGATATGTAAAATATTTGCAGAATATGAAAAAATACTAATATTTTACTATCAACGTAATTAAATAAGGCTATGAGAAGCAAAATGGTCTAATTTCCTTAATTTGAGCCTAAAATTAACTATTTGCCTAAACGGTTTAAGCTTTTTTAAAATAAGTGTTTCACAAATTTACGTTGTAATCGGAATTAACAATAAATATTACTAAGCCGATATAACGAGATCAAACCAATTTGAGTCTCTCAGCCATGTTTTTAAAATACTAAAAAGACAAACAAAGTATTGAAAACAATAGTAAAGCAAGAAAATTCCCATCCTAATCACTATAGCAAATGCAAGCTCAAACTCGTGCATACTCGTACAGAGTATGTACCTCGGTCTCGGCTGTGCAAGGTCCCGCGCCGACGCGTTGTGGGGTTCCGCCCCCAGCGTTGGGGCTCCGCTGGCGGACGATATCGACGCGCTCTTCACGTGCGTCTTAGCGACATTACCGGTATTACCGGTACCGGTTCCGACATTACCCGTCGTGCCGTTACCGGTACTCTTACTGTCCTGTCCCGCTTGCGTGCTGAATCATCGCATGCGGTTAGTTTTCCCCCGTTATGTGAAACGGCCACATGCATTTTTTACTACTTGATAATTTTTAAGGGTAGTAGTGATCATTTTGAACTTATTATGCGGGGAATAATTATATATTGTCTTTAAATATTTTCAAATAATTTATTCAATACATTTATTAATAAAATATTATATTTTATTAATTTGTTTATAGTGTAGTAATGATCATGAATTAAATGGCATAAAATTATAATTCTACATAATTAAAAGGTGTACTTAAACAACAAAATTTATGGTAAAACTTCTGTATGCGACGTTTATTGAAAAAAAATGAGATATAATGTCATGACTGACAATTATGATAATGATAACGAACCATGGACCTAGCAGAATGTACACGTGTTAGTGAGATGCGAGCTTGTTAGTCAATCTACATGATATTCTATACAAGCAATCGTCGTTAAATTTGTAAATTAAAACCGAATGCAACAATTCCATTTTTACCTTTTAGAGTAGTTTTTATTTGCAAATTTTGCATTCACTATCAATTAAAAAAGGAATTATTAAAATCGGTTTATGATTATCTTTACCCCGTATCGTACACAAATAGTTTGTTAACCATGCTTACCCCGGTGTATCGTGCGGCGGCGACAACTTAGGTGCATTTTGATGTGCAGTTTGGTGCGCGGTTTGGTGCGCGGTTTGATGCGCGGTTTGGTGCGCTTCGGTCCTTCGCGTCCCGCCGGTCAGTGTACGAGATCTGGGTTCCAGTTTCGGTTGGGCGCTCGTCGGCCGCGTTGTGTTTTGTACCTAAAAAGTGTTAAAATTTCATTCCATTAGACAACCCACGCATAGTCAACCAATAAAATATAGAATGCTTCTATATCTTCCAGTGCAAACAATGCTTTTAAGTTGAAGAGAATTTTAAAACCAGATTGCTAAGTCCCCGAGAAAAAAATAAACAAGCAAAATTTTGGAATTAAAACAGTATACTCTTAACAAGTATTTTTAATAAAGTAGTAGTAAAACAACCTATACCTGCATCTGTGCAATCCTTGCCGTATTTTCCTTAATGGATGCTGAGTCAATTGTATTCTAGAATGAAACATATTAAAGTTACTTAATCCTTCAATGGTTAAAATTTTAAATAGCATCTAAATATATTAAAATCATAAAAAAGTCATTCAAACAAATTAAGAACTTATCTTTACAATAAACATTTTCATACATTAAAGAAACTCCCAGTTCCTATAGTAAAAAAGAAACGACTTGTTTTGTTTAAAAACCTTGTGAACAAAACACATTGTTGGTGAATATAGAAACCAGGCTTAAATTCGTTAACGCAAAAATATATGCTATATTAATATTACCCACCTGTCTTTTAAAGTTGGACGTTGTTGTTGTGGCAGTCGATGTCGTATTGTTCGCAGCGCTAGTGGTCGTACCGACTGTAATATCAAAATAACATCATTACCCCTGGACTGAAATAAATAATGTATTAAGAAAAGTATAAAAAACCCTCTAACGTTATCAAATATTTTATTATCAATATGGGTAATAACGGTCATTACACTAGGGTAAACATTATTTCTTTACATAACATCGTTGAATGAAGCCACGTTGTGGTTCTTTGTTTATTTTTATCATCACTTTTAGATTCAAAATCGACAATACTTTAAATAATAATAATTTCAATCAATTGCATGAGATCTTGTACAAATTTAGCAATTTATAAAGAAAATTCATAAGAATATAGAGCAATGTATTAGTGGACCACCTAAAACCGATAGCTCCAAGGGTTTTGTTAGACCTAAAATACAAAATTTTTAAAAACGTAACAATACTATTTTAAAGCCAATTTTAAAAACGAAGCGTTAATTCTAGTGCCTATATATTATGGCAAACGTGAAAGCATTAATATCGCAAAGCCAAACCCATATGAAAGCCGCAATACGTGAGTCACTTATCCAATAATTATCAAACTTATGATTTAATTTGATAAAGCCATGAATCTATACATTACATGAGAGCTATTATATTGCTATTGTGATTTGAATTTCCTAGTTATCCTATACTTTAAAAAAATATTTACTGCTCAAATTAAACTCTACGGCTAAAATACCTATTTTTTTAAATAGTAAAATATGAAATTTATTTAGTAAAAATATGTGAAAGGTCTATTTAAATGTTCCTTATACTCGTAAGTAACAAAAACTATTTATCAAATTTGGTCCATTCGTCTTATGAGGGCAACGAACAAACATACATAGTAACATGCTACGTTATAATGCTAAAATACTTATATGTAGAAGAGAAAATTGTATATTACATGCGAATTGGTGTAAAAAGTTTAAGAGTATTATCGTGCAAAGTTAAAAATAATAATTTAGAAGTAAGAACTGAATAGAAGATATAATAACAAATTAGTACAGCATCGGTACGTTGATATATTTTAAATTTAATCAGTTCAGATCAGAATTTCTATGTACCTATTGAGTAAATTGAATAAGAATGATAGGCAATAAATATATAAAAGTAGCTCAATGAAAATGAATGTTTGAAATGATGAATACAAAATTATTTTGCCTTTAATTAATAACAATTACTTTACAAATTTAGAAATCACACCAATAACACAGCTAAGCGACATGCAAAAATGGTGTTCGATGTTTTTTCCTTACTTTTTTTTCCAAACAATTAATGTTTACACCTAAAACAATTATCAACAAGTGGTACATTTTCAGACTGAAATTATTTCATTGTTAAAATAGTGCGTAAGAACTTTCAATGAAGTGTGTAGTAAAATGTCATGCTATACCTATCTTACAGAAAAAGGAAGCTTACGATCATGCAATGGCTAAAGTCTAGTTCGAGTTTTGACGTCAAATTTTCTGGAACAGCGAGTCCCTGAGTAAGAAATAATATGGTACATTTGAAAAATAAAATACTCCAGTCACGTGTCGTTTTATCTTGGGGTAAAGTGAACATAATGAGGGTAATATTTAAATCCCTCTACTTATCAAATATCTCTTGTCGATGAGTCAAGGACAAATAAAATTTTAAATTCTTTAGAATGATTTGCGTTTTAAATTAAGATCATTCCAAGCTATACATTGGTCATGCAGTAGATAACTGTACAACTTACCAATAGGGCTAAATCGATAAACTTTATTTTACGAATAATTTAATATTAATTTATAATCAAATTTTATTTTAAAATTGTAAATAAATAACACATGTTGTGCTTTGTATCGTCAGTTTTTACATCTTCAATTAGTGACATTCGTAACAAATAACACATTTACATTTATTTTATATATTTTTTAATAGTAATTGACATTTAGAGCCTCTCGTAGCTGTCACGAAACAGCTAATATCCCTCAAAGAGATTACAAGTGTCAGTGGTAGTCAACTTGTTTCTCAAACTTAAAAAAGTGTCTGCCCTATCTTTAACTTTAATACGACCCTCATGATTATAACAAGTCATTGCCCCGTCAGTACTAAGTCGGACACAGTGGTGAACACGTCAGTGTATGGGTAATAAGAGACCAGAGCCATCTATACCTAGTCGGTTAACAGGTCGGAGGTCGGTCGGAGGTCAGTCGGAGGTTAGTCGAGGGGTCATTCGGAGGTCAGTCGGAGGTCAGTCAGGGGTCATTCGGAGGTCATTCGGAGGTCAGTCGGAGGTCAGTCGCAGGTCAGTCGGAGGTCCGTCGGAGGTCAGTCGGAGGTCAGCGAGTTACCTTGCGCGCGCAGCACCTCCGCGCCGGAGGAGGCGCGGCGCGAGGCGGCGGGGCGCGCGCTCGCCGAGATGCTCCGCTGCACGCCGCGGTGCGACGGGGACGCGCAGCCTGCAGCGCACGCGCACTTAGCGACCTCCCGCGCACCGGCGACGGACCGCGGTCGGCGTACGATACGAGCGTTACAGATAGATTTAGACGTACGATTCCGAACGTGTCACCGCGATGTCGATCGTTAAAAACTGTCGCTAAACGAGACTGGGAGTTTCTTAATCGTATCTGAATATCGATAAGTTTATTCATTTTATTCACAAACCTCGATAATTACAACTAGTTTGATAAAAAAATCAAATGTTAGTTACATTATTCAGATTTACTTGCGATAGAAACAGTTTCCAACAACTTCCCCGCAAATTACTTATCTCCTTCTGAGCACTTCATCTCCTTAGAATAATACAAGAGTTTGATATGTAGAGGTGACAGCCATCGGAGCAGTATGTGCTTAATCTTTCTATAAAACTTCTATGAACCGAAACGAGTGGATTGACCTCAACTATCATTATAGTCAAACAATTTCTAGACTAATTGTAGCACAAACATTTCACAATTAATTCATTACTATTATTGCTCTTCTGTTTTAGTTTATTTAATATTAAGTGAAATATCGACGTTTTAAAGTCGTGCTCCGTTCAAAACCATCCTGACAAATTATTTTTAAACATGTAAACAAAATTACCAGAATTAAGTAAGATCGCTTAATCGTACGCAAACAACGTCGAGGTCCGTCGCTTTGGTATAAGAAAATCTACCCTCGCCCACGATACTATACCGCCCCGACAGATACACCGCGCGCCACTATAAATACCGTTTACCTCTAGTACGGAAAAAAGAAAAGTACTCTAGAACATTTCTTGGATACAACAATCATGCCGAATCATCATCTAACACATAATAGAATTAAAATGAAAAAAGAAACGCGTCAAGAATGTTGAAAAACACGTAAATTCGGAAAGATCTATTTAATGGTAACAATGAACAACACACTGGACGAAGGGACGTCACGGCAGCGATATAGTTGCGTCGGGTATACTGCACGTTAAGCACACAAATATACAATTAGAAATAAAGAAGCAACAAATACTACAACTTGGAACGAAAAGTACAAAAAGAAAATCATATTTACTGATACCCAGTTCCTATATTCAGAAAACTGTTCGTATTGCTCATAAACTGAATGCAAAAAAATAATCGTTATCTGAATACAGGAGCCAGACATGAGAAGTAGCTTTGATTCATGTTCAATTCTACCCTACAAATTTTATAGACGGTTTGAAAATCTTTTGATTCCAAGAAATAGTTTCATAACAAATGGACCTCAAATGATATTTCGTAGCTTACTATCTTAAGTCGTAGATGTCCTGTTAGAATAAGCTATGAAGCTCGCCCAATATATTTTCTCATTAAATACATAAATTGATTATAATACCCTGAGCGCTTTCTTTCGTATTCATGAGAGAACAAAAAACGCAAAAACAGTCGAGCTATAAACATGACAAAAATATTTTTTAATTTATAACAAATAAATAATTTATAAAAGAAAATACTAAAACAGCATAACAGTAAAAAGACACTTATTAAATATTTTCTTCTCTATAATCTCACTGTACATATACTGCGATATTTTTATTTGTTCTCAACTGAATACACATATTTAAGCGTTATTAATTATTATAATTGTTTAATTGATTTCTAAGCCTACTTTTACAGCTGTTTTTACATAGTCCCAAATTAAACCTTCCATTAAAATAATCGGACAAGTCGAATAGGACGCATGTGTTCAAGACATCATTTGCTTGAATTTAATTCCAATATGATAAAACAAGTTAAAACATCATTTTTAACCGCCGACACAAGAAGAGGAGAGTTATAAGTTTGATGCCAAAGGCCGTCTGGCATCGTAGCAACTATCGAACAGATGAACCGATTAAGAAATGGTTTCTAACGAAAAAAAAAATGATGATTTCCAAAATTATGCAAGACATTTTTGCGACAAAATAGAATTATTGCTTGGGGGTTTTTAAAATTAATTTAATAATTATAGTTTTCTTGAATTAAATTCAAACACGTCGCGTCTTCGGTGCGACAAAGCCAATAATGCGGTCACCGACCCGCCTGCCCAGCGTGGTGACTATGGGCAGAACACATGAGTTCACGTTATTTTTGGCGTCAACTTGTGGAGGCCTATGTCCAGCAGTGGACTGTATAGGCTGTAATGATGTAATGATGAAATTCAAACAAAATTTAAAATTTCTTTTATGTTTAGACCATAAGATAAGTATGTGTATTTGCATGTGTGTGTATGTTTGTCCAAGCTTACCCCCGTGCGCGTTGCCCGCCTGCGCGGCCGGCGGCTGTCCGGGCGCGGCCGCGTTCCGGAGCGACAGCGACGAGCCGGACCGGCTGCCGTCCGACTCCGGCTGGACGGATGGAAATCATATTTACCCTCGGTATCCGACTTGAAGGACCATTTGATTTTAAAATATGTTTGTGCCCTTGTCTTGGCGCAACTAATTTTTGGTACACATTACGGATTCATTAATATAAATGTGTATACGATACTTCACATATAATTTTAATAAAATGGATTTCAAGGGGTCAATTTTATTAATCATAATAAATTAAAATGTTTACAAATCAAAAATAAAAACAATATTTAAAAAAATCCTATTTTTATTTTATCTTTAACAGTAATATACACAGCGAATTCAAAATCATTTTTGTGCTTCAAAGCGTCTTTATCCAAAGCAAATCAAAAATATGGCAATACCACGTAGGTTACCTTTTTTTATACGACTATGTAGGTAGGCTATAAACACCTACAACACCAAAATCATTGCTGTGTTACCGACCCTACCCCCACTCTGTCCAAGAGCTCTAGTCACCTTACTCACCACAGGAAAACAACACTTCGTGAGAACTGGGATTTAGCTGTGATCTTCTGTAAGGTCGAGGTACTTCCCCTGATGACTGATTCGCCGTACTTCAATAAAACTACCGGCCAGAAATACTTGTGTGATTGTAACTTACGTCAGTACTCTTCCTGCCGAGTAGCAAGTAGGTCGCGAATACGTCGTCGTACTTCGCCTCTGCGAGCGAGTACTCGATCTCTTGTCGATTATAACCAAGGCACACGAGCGCCTCTGTGAATTAAAAATATTAACATAAATAAACAACTTAAAAAACTGTCATTAGCAGGAAAATAAAAAAATTTGGTGAATTATCAAAAATATTTTTTTCATTTCCTCCTGTTTCTAAAAGATCACAAAGAATTCAAAACAAATCACTGTAAAAATTCGTTTTCAAGTTTTCATACACTTTATTTTTTCTTTGTTTGTTAATATAACATCGGCGTTACAACATATCATGCAAACCTTTAAAAAAAATAATGTATAATAACAGCAAATAACATATGAGGCACTAAATAAAAATAAGCATGCTTTGACAGAAGCGAAATAAAAATAAATAAAAATTCTGTCTTATTAAATGTCTTGTGATATTATCGATAGTGAAAAGTCAATTTTAATTACAATTATTTAACAACTTTTTATTGTTATATTTTTATAACAAAACTAATAAGAACACTTTTTCTTTTAATTTAAAAAATTTACGAAACTTTTTGAATTTTAAATTGAAACACCATCTTATCGACAATTAAATCAGATCAAAATATTCAATCTACATTCCCAAAACATTTTACATAACTATTTCTTCTTTAAACTTACTTTCCCGCCATTTAATAAACCAGAGACAATAAAAATTTAAATTACCTAAAACTTTTTTTTTTTTAAATTTTCGTATTTCAAAAGACTTTTCACAAGACAGAATAATATTTAAGTACCACTTATACTGAAATAACATTAGTACCGCTTAACGGTCACGTACCAACTTGCGCTGTGGCGGGTTTTAGCGGGACGCATGAAATATAGAAAAACATACTTATTATATTTAGCGTGTATTGTGTACTTTATGTATGGCATATGAGAAAATTTTTAGTAAACATTACTTGTAACTTTAGACAAAAAAAAAATTATGAATCCAATCCAATCTTCATCCAGGGTAACGTTACTCACAGGACAAAGTTATAATAGACTGGTGAACTGCAACTTTGTGTATTTAGGGCTTCATTTCATTCTTCATTCAAACAGACATCAAACTAAAATCAAGTCTAATAATCAAAATTAGTTTATTATTAAAGGTGGTTGAGGTAAAATAGGCCTATTATTAATTTGTTTACCTCATGCTCATAAAGGATTTATTAATAACTTATGTCCGAGATAAACCTTACCGACAACCCGTGAATCAGGCATTTATTCATTCATAAGAAAAAGTTAAATTTTAGTAATAATACCATACATAAAGTACAAAAGACAAGACGCGTTCAAACGTCCACATGTTAATAATTTCGTAGACCCAATCGAATAAATACAAATAAACGTGTTATTGATAATTATGTGAAATTAAATATATTCGAATTCGATTATTTTGCTAAATAATAAATAAAGCTCTAGCCTAGTCGACGGTTATACTGACCAGACTTAGACTTTAATAAGCTTTCAAAAGCTGTTATAATAATTATGTTATATAAAGTATTTGTGCAAAATAAATAGCTCATGATTTTTAAGCTAAGTTTGTGTTAGTTCTAGCGGTTATTATAATTATAATATTTCAAAAATAAATTTTTATTTTGTTATTATTTTCAATATCATTAAGGCAACGATATTTTTACGTAAAAATATATACACAACACACACATATATATTTATATACTAAAAAAAATTACATACACAGGTGATACAAGTCTACAATGAAATAATTGTGTTTGCTCGCAAACGAAAAAAAAACCGACTTCAATTACATCGACAAGTAATACAACGTAGATCGACGAAAAAATAGTCAAGCAACTACGCGTTATCAAAGATTACTCAAAAACTAGTAATCAGATCTCGATAAAATTTATATGTGACCACGTGATAAACATCAGCTTTCGATTAAATTCAAAATTATCAAAATCGGTACACCCAGTAAAAAGTTATTACGGATTTTCGAGAGTTTCCCTCGATTTCTCTGGGATCCCATCATGAGATCCTGGTTTCCTTATCACGGTACCAAACTAGGGATATCCCCTTTCCAACGAAAAAAGAATTATCAAAATCGGTACATCCAGTAGAAAGTTATGCGGTATAATACAACGTAGGTCGACGAAAAAAGCGTCAAGTAAAAACGCATTATTAGATATAGCTCGAAAAGTAGTTGTTAGATCTCAAATAAATTTAAATGGGACCAATTGGCACACACCACCTTTCGATTAAAACAAAATTTGTCGAAATCGGTCCACACGGTCAAAAGTTCTGATGTAACATACATAAAAAAAAAAAAAAAAAAAAAAAAAAAAAAAAAAAAAATACAGTCGAATTGAGAACCTCCTCCTTTTTTGGAAGTCGGTTAAAAAGAAAGATATTTACTATCACGAGACAGGTAAAATTGATATTTCAAGCTATCTTTGATAAACATTGTAACATTTACATCATAATTAAAAAAAAGAGTAATTGATGTAAATTAAAATCAATAAAAAAATTTAGAAAAACGAGAATATTATAAAGACCTACTAATTTAACAAATCAAAACTGACACTCATATTACTCCTATATTGACCAAGGCTAAATACATAAATAAGTCAAAACAGCAGAGGAGATAAATGAAGTACCTAGAGGTAAATGAAGAGATATATACGTCAACTAGTAACATTAGTCTGAATCTCTTTAGAAGGATAAGACGGAAGAATATTGTAAGACCTACTACTATTATTCCTATATTGACCAAGGCTAAATACATAAATAAGTTAGAAACAGCAGAGGAGAGAAATGAAGTACCTAGAGGTAAATGAAGAGATACATATATACGTCAACTAGTTACATTAGTTTGAATCTCTTTAGAAGGATAAGACGGAAGAATATTGTAAGACCTACTACTATTATTCCTATATTGACCAAGGCTAATATAAATAAGTTAAAAACAGCAGAGGAGAGAAATGAAGAAGTACCTAGAGGTAAATGAAGAGATATATACGTCAATTAGTTACATTAGTCTGAATCTCTTTAGAAGAATAAGCAGAGGAGAGAAATAAAGATGTACCTAGTGGTAAATGAAGAGATATATATATATATATATATCTTCTTATATATAAAAATGAATCGCAAAATGTGTTGCTAAGCGCAAAACTCGAGAACGGTTGGACCGATTTCGCTAATTCTTTTTTTAAAAAATGTTCCTTGAAGTACGAGGATGGTTCTTACGGAGAGAAAAATTCTAAAAAAAAAAATGTAATTTCCTGAAAAAGTCTAAAAACAACACTTTTCTATACTCCCATACAAAAGATTTGTGATAATACTTAAAAGTCAATTTGAACTTTAATACCATACGATAAAGTTTGTGTTAGGCGATACGAAGTTCGCCGGGTCAGCTAGTATATATATATATATATATATATAATATATATATACGTCAACTAGTTACATTAGTGTATCTCTTTAGAAGGATAGGACGGGTGGACAGAGAGGGGTCACCTATCCGCTTGTGGTCCTTGAAGTCCTGCTGCGGCTCGACGTAGGGCCGCAGCTCGTCGTCCTCGTAGCCCATGTTCATCCACTTGTCGCGCATGATGCTCTCCAGCGACGCGCGCTTGGCGGGGTTCAGCACCAGGAACTTCTTCAGCAGGTGCTCGCAGTCCGTCGACATGTAGAACGGTATCCTGGACGGCAGGGAAAACGCACTGTCATGCATTCACGTACGCTTCAAGTGTTGAACGGTGTCCGGTAACCGAACAGACACAAACCTCCGTTTCAAAAAGTATGGTTATTTTTATTACTTCACATGGTTATTTTTATTACGTTATTCAATGTAACGTCATAAGAATTTCAGTGTCAGTAAATTGTGATCATATATGATATAATATAATTGTGTTTGCTGGCAAACGTAAAAAAAAACCGACTTCAATTATATCGACAAGTGATACAACGTAGGTAGACGAAAAAATAGAAAAGTAAATACGCATTATCAAAGATTACTCCAAAAGTTGTAATCAGATGTCGATGAAATGTAAATGTGACTAGCAGTGGACTGTATTAGGCTGAAATGATTAACAAAAATAAACTACGTACCTATATTTCCCACGTAACACCCTTTCTCTAAGCTCCCTCAGGGTTGATCCGTCAAAAGGTAAAGATCCCGATACTAAAGTATACAGGATCACTCCCAACGACCATACATCTACCTCTGGACCGTCGTACTTCTTGCCTGGAAACAGTTCATTTATACAATAAGAAAAATCGTTCTAGTAAATGCAAATTAATAAATACGTATATGTAGGACTAGCTTCTACCCACGACTTTGCCCGCGTGGAATAGTTACTTTGGGCTAGCTGGGGAAGCTCTCAAAAGAAAAAAAAATCCGATTTTAAAACATTATTCATTGGTGCTCCGCTCTTTTGGGTCTTTGCGCGATGATATATAGCCTATAACATTCCTCGATAAATGGTCTATCTAATACTGAAAGAATTTTTCAAATCGGTCCAGTACTTTGTGAGATTAGCGCGTTCAAGTAAACAAACAAACAAACTCTTCAGTTTTAAGAGTTGCTGTATTTTTTTCATGATATTAAATAAGTCCTTAATGCTTATTAAAAAAAGAAAAGCTTGTTGTTTAACGTCAAAAAAAAAAATTGTTAAACTTAGAAACTTATGCTATAAACCTGATTTATACAAGTACCTTACCTTGAAATAGCTCAGGAGCCGCATAGGGCGGTGAACCACAGAAAGTGTCCAACTTTGCTCCGGGTGTGAATTCATTTGAGAAACCGAAATCCGCTATTTTAATGTTCATTTCGCCATCGAGTAGTAGATTTTCAGCCTGAAATTGTAATAATAGGAATAAGTGTAAAGAACTCTTAAAAAGCAATCATATAATGTTACAATAATACCTATGATATTAGCTGTTAGAGTTGTAATATGACATGTTCATAATACATAATGGCAGATACAACCGTCTCTACCTTTATCATACAATTCATAACGCTTATAGGAAGCCACTTACAAAAGCAACAATTTTTCCCAAATGTTATATATCTCACATTACTTATAACTGTACTACGTTAAAAAACTTATTTATAACAGACAATTTCAGCCTCACGTGATGGTAAGCTTTACTTAGCTTATAGTCGCCTGCAACACCAGAATCATTGCTGTGTTGCCGACCCTACCCCCGAACCTGTCCAAGATCTCTCCACCTTACTCACCAACAGGAACAAACACTACTTGAGATCAGTGTTATTTAAATGTGATGTGGTGTGGTGTTATGTGATGTGATGTGATGTGATGTGATGTGATGTGATGTGATGTGATTTGATTTAATTTGATTTGATGTGATGTCATGTGATGTGATGTGATGTGATGTGATTTGATTTGATGTGATGTGATGTGATGTGATGTGATGTGATGTAATGTGATGTGTAAGGTTCACTATCCTAATGGCATTGCTCCAGATTTTAATAATTATTCAAAATCAAAAAACGAAAATAACTTTATTCAAATAGGCTTCAAAAGCATCTTTGAATCGACAGAATCATAATAGTGAAACTACTAGCAATTCGGAATGTAAATTTTGGATAGAAGAACCGACAAGAAACACCGCAGTTACTCTTTTTTTTTAAACTAATATAAAATCGGTAATATCTTGCAAGAAATACAGCGTCATTACTATTATTGTTACACACCACGTTACTACAGCTTCGGCTGACGCTGACGGTCGTGGGTTTGATCTCCGCTCACGACAAACATTAGCATTGGCCATACACATATTTGTCGTGGTCTGGGCGTTTCTGCTTGTGTATTGTGTTTTCTAATCTTAAGCATAGCAATAAGACCTAGAGGGGGCAGCTGAGTGTGTAAGTTTAAATATAAAAATACCTTGAGATCCCTGTGTATGATCCTCTTCTGATGGCAGTACTGTACGGCTGAGACGATTTGTCTGAATTTCGCGCGGGCTTCCTTTTCTTTCATACGACCGTGAAGCACTAGATAGTCGAACACCTGTTATACAAGCACGCTATTAATGAAACAAGTATGAACCAAGTGACGGAAAGTGACACGTTTACACGCAGATTTCCTTTAAAAGGACATTATTTCATAAGTCTTGTGAGGTCCTCGTGGTCTATATGCATACATAAAGCACAAGTAAGATAGGCAAATCTAAAATAGGCATCCCTATAGAAAAAATTTATATTACTCATAACAAGTTATGAGAACCTATGAGAATTTAGTCTGCACTACAGGAAATAGGGATTCAATTTTTTATTTATTTATTTTTAATATATTATAAAAAACATTATTATATATTATACATATTGAAACATCGACAAACACGCTGTACTTTATATATAATACTCGTATAAATTTATTGAACAATAATAAAAAATTGATCCATAACTGTGACTATTGTAAGCGCGCCATCCCATCGGTCCAAATGCAACAATGTAACTATACTTGTAAATATTATAAAGGGAAACCTGTTATTGGCCTTATGTTTTTTTGTAATTTGGTTATAGTATGTATTAACTGAAACGCTGTTGGTTTTCTTAATAAATAAATAAATAAATAAATTATTTAATTTTGAGTAGGAAAAACAGCTAAAATACTTTCATAAATACACAATATGCATAGAAACATAAAGCTAATAATAGTTCCCCCCATATAAAAAAAGAAATTACAACAGAAGTATATCACTAACCACATAACACATTTTATCTCTAAGATATATGCATAGAAACATAAAGCTAATAATAGTTCCCCCCATATAAAAAAAGAAATTACAACAGAAGTATATCACTAACCACATAACACATTTTATCTCTAAGATATATCAATGTATTTATACTAATGTTGTTATCACAATACCAACAAAATCAAAAAGAGTTAAAGAATGAGTCACTAATCAACTTTCTAACAGATGCACAGCTAGTATCAAAGAGATCTACTCGTATTATATATCAAAATTAATCGAAACATATTATATTGTTACCTGCTCGCCAAATGAAAGTATTTTGTTTAAAGTTTGAGGAGACAGAGGGTAGGTAGGGGTTTTTTCGCAATGTTTTTGATGAAATATTAAATGAGATTTGCGATAGTTCAGGATTATTCGATTTGAAGTAATATGAAACAGGTAAGTTAAGTCAGCGATTTCTCTTCTCAGTTCAAGAGGAAGAATATGGTACTTTTTACATAGGTTTACATAGTTACGAGAATCATATGGTTGATTTGATTTAAAACAAATGTACTTAAGGAATTTCCTTTGAATATTTTCGATGCGTTCAATATAAGTCCCATACCTAGGATTTCAAATTTGCGAGGCGTACTCCAAGTGACTACGTACAAGTGAACAATATAATATTTTTAATGTTTTGACTCTAATAAAGTCCACCGAAGTACGCATCACAAAGCCCAAAGCTTTGTTTTTTTTACTAACTACTAACTACTACGGACTAACACCCAGATCTCTCATTGTAGAACTCCTAGGGAGTTCTTCACCTTTTAAAAATGTAATTGTATGATATAATGTTACGCTTTCTTATAAACGTGACGACGCTATACTTAGCTGCGTCAAGGTCCAAAAAAATAGTGTTACAATAGTGTTCCAACCTATGAAGATCAGCTTGAAGCTTTTCAGCATCCGCGCTATTTCCAATTTTCGCAAAAATCTTCATGTCATCGGCAAAACAAAGTATATGGGACTAATGAAGACATTAACTAACGTCGTTTACACGGATCACAAACAGAAGCGGACCTAACAACGATCCCTGGGGGACTCCACTAGGAATGGTTACCCAACTAGATACGTAATTGTTAATGACTACTGCCTGAGAACATTTATGTAGGAAGAGAATCACCTTAATAGATCCCCCTAATGCCTCCTGAACTTTTTTTAATAGGGTTCCGTACTGGATATGATCAAACGCTTTGCTGTAGTCAGTGTAAACTACGTCAACCTGAACACCATCCTCTATAGCATCGGTTATAAAGGAGTTAAGCAATATCAGGTTCGTTACAGTACAGCGGCTCTGTAGAAAGCCATGTTGGTAAGGGCTGAAAATAGATTGCAGAGCCACCGATAATTGACCGTGTACTATTTTTTCAAGCATTTTGGTTAGTATACACAACTAGAGATCGGCCTATAGTTAGTTATTTTCTGCTTGTCACCCTTTTTATGAATAGGGGATATATAAGCACTTTTCCAAATAACTGGAACTACGCATTCATCAAGGGATCGCTTAAACAAGAGAAAAATTGGTAGTGTCAGGGACGTGGAGCAATTCTTTAAGAAATGAGCAGGTAATTTGTCCGGGCCTGCCGAGTTAGAAGTATCTAAGCCAAGCAGTAGTTTTTCTACCATATTTAATGTTACACATATTCTAGATATATCCGATACGCTTGTGCTTGAAGTGAATTATATATATATAGAAGATAAATGTCAGTACTCACCTCGCCTCCAGACGCGTACTCCATGACAAGGTACAGAGTTTTCTCAGTTTCTATAACTTGGAACAGTTTCACGATGTTGGGGTGGTCGAGCATCTTCATTATCCGTACCTGAAACACGAGGTGATAGAATTAGCACTATTCATACGCACGACCTAGGAACATAAGAACGCTTGATTGAATACAAAATAAACTAGCGATTTCAATGATATATGATCACATTTCTTTTAATACTTTTTTATGAAAATATTTTAGTAGTATTAAAACATTAAATACTCATTTCAATAAAAAAATGGATAGTTTTTACTTAATATTTCATATTATATTACTATTCCAGCCATAAAACAAAACAAACAAATGAGTAACCCAATTTAAGTGAATTTAAAATAATCCAAATCAATTTCTAAACAATATACCAACTTATAAGAAGATATCTCTCGTTAAAGTTATTCTACAAATACTCACAAATAGGTAATTTAGCCGACAGTAGCACTAACGACTAACCTCTCTAAATAATTTCTGCAAGGAGCCAGGGTTGAGCTGTGTCTTATCGATGATCTTGATCGCGACCTCTTTGCCGGTGGGGACGTGCTTCGCTAGCTTCACTTTCGCGAAGTTACCCTTCCCGATTGTCTTCAGGAGTTTGTACTTGCCTTGAAAAGAAGACAATTCAATATTAAAAATAGGCATAAAAGTATTTGTAAGAATTGATTATAGAAAGATTTCTATATGAAAAACAATAATGATAACATGTCACACTTAGAACGTAATATAAAATATGGAACATTCCAATATTTGGAAACAATTTATACTAGATCGTACAATAAGTCCCAAGACTAACCTGGAAATGGCGCATATATTAAAAACTCTTTTGATTTTTAAAAAGTACTGGCTATCAATACAAGAATATGTGTCAAATTTTTAAAAATGGAACAATAAAATTATTGATTTTGAAACATTTAAGTGACGCTACGGTTGTAATTTCGATACAATGGAAAAAAACGAGTTTCGCGTGTTGATAAAACATTGTTTTTTAATGGGAAAAAATACCGTTGAAGCACAGCAATGGCTTATAAAATGTTATGCAGGATCAGCTCCCTCTAAAGCAACTATTTGTCGGTGGTATGCCGACTTCAGACACCAATGATGGGGAACGCTCAGGTCGTCCAAATGAAGCAGTGACTCAACAAAATATTAACCAAGTCCTCAAAATCGTATTGGAAGATTGGAAGGTAAAAGTGCGAGAGATAGCCGAGATAGTGAAGATTTCAGCTGGTAGTGTTTTCACTATTTTACATAAAAATTTGGCCATGAAAAAGCTTTTTTCTAAGTGGGTGCCGCGTTTGCTTACAACTAATCAAAAGGAACAACGTATCAATGATTCAGAGCGATGTTTGGCGCTGATGAATCATAATAAAAAGGATTTTTTACGTCGGTGTGTAACAATGGATGAAACCTGGATATACCATTTCACTCCGGAATCCAATCGGCAGGCAGCGGAGTGGAGAGCGGCTGGTGAAAGCCGCCCGAAGCGTCAAAAGACTCAGAAATCGGCCGGTAAGGTTATGGCGTCTATATTTTGGGATGCGCATGGAATACTTTTCATCGACTACCTTGAAAAGGGGCAAAATATAAATAGTGACTATTACATGTGCTTATTGGAGCGATTGAAGTACGAAATTGCGGATAAACGGCCTCACATGAACAAAAAGAAAGTGGTGTTTCACCAGGACAACGCGCCTTGTCACAAGTCCGTGAGAACGATGGCCAAAATTAACGAATTGGGCTTCGAATTGCTTCCTCATCCCCCTTATTCGCCAGACTTGGCCCCCAGCAATTACTGGCTGTTTGCAGACCTCAAAAAAATGCTTCAGGGTAAGAAATTTGACTCAAATAGTGAAGTTATCGCAGCAACGGAGGCTTATTTTGAAGCCAAAGACAAATCGTTCTACACACATGGGATAGAAAAGTTAGAAAAGCGTTGGAGGGACTGTATCGCTCTTGGAGGAGACTATGTTGATGAATAAAAATTAATTTTATAAAAAAGACCTTTTTTTAGTACTTAGTCTCGGGACTTATTGAACCACGTGTTATGTGTTACTCGAAATGTTAAGATTGAAGAACCTGGTCTTATATATAGTTATAGTTATAGTTTTATTACAAAAATATTAAACGGGTGATTATTTAGTATAATAGATCATACTAATTAATAGCTAGCTACTTCACACCAAGCTGGTAATTTAGTCCGGTAACAAGTAGTAGGTGTAGTAACACATTTCTAAGCAGTAAAACCTTAGTAGAATGGTCTATTCCTGCATTTAAATTCTGGAAAATTTATTACCTTTCCAGAATCTCTGGCTACCTTACTAACTACAGACACACAACACTACTACTGATTACTTGAGATCAGTATCATTTAGCTGAGATCTTCTGTAAAGTTGAGTAACTTCTCCAGTCAGCCTGCTTCAGATTTTGACGTAATTTCAAAACTTTGCTATCGTAAGCAGTTACAGTAGCCTGTAGACGCTTGCAACACCAGAAGCGTTGCAAGTGCGTTGCTGGCCCCGACCCTCCCCAGGAGCTCTGGCCGTCTTACTGCCACAGTCTACTCACCACAGGAACACAACACTGCTTTAAGAGCATTATCAATGGGCTGTGATCTTCTGTAAGCTGAGCTGTACTTCCCCAGAAGGGATGCTTCAAATGTATTTTCTATTGTGTCCTACCTCAATAAAATATAGTTTTTGCTTGATCATTACAATCAAATTAAATTATAAAAATACTCCACCACCACCACTTCAGCCAATCACTGTCCACTGCTGGACATAAGCCACCACAAGTTCGCGCCCGACATTATGGCGCGAACTCATGTGTTTTGTGAGAAAAATACTCAGTACTCACCAATATGCGGTTCCTCAGAGGCCCTGGACCTCGATGAAACTCGGGCACTACCTCCAGACGAGCCACCGCCTCCCGTACCCGCCGAAGTCTCCGACGCACTCTGGAAAATAATTATTGTTATTATATAAAAAAATCGATTAACTGATTCATGTAAATATTCAAAGACCATTAGAGGCGTGAATATTAAATTGTAAAATTTTTTTTTCTCTCATTTTCGAATAGATTCAATTGACTAAAGTGACGGTTCAAGGGTACTTTTGAAGCTTTTTGATTTTGATTTGACTAATCCATCATAGTTTAGCTGAGATCTATAGAAGCATAAATATGAAATATGTAGTAACACGCAACGTAGAGGCTCACTTAAAGATTTTATTGTAATTTAAGGCAGTAAGTTTAACAAAATCACATATATTGTAAAATGTACAAAGTTAATACTCAAAACTATTAACACAAAATGAATATTTTTCAATGTAGGGTACATTATAATTTACAAATAAATATTTTTCATTTTCAACGGAAGCTTTTAAAACTTTTATCATCCATCAGCCTCATTCGAAATGGTCTTACTCAGTGTAATATTATTTATAATAGAATCACACGCATCAATAATTAAAAGCACTACTAGCGTTACTCTACTAACATAATTAGCGCTGTTTATTTATTTGATAAAATCACACAAATCGAATAAGGACATACAAAAATATTTACATATGCTAACTTATTAATATATGTATATGAAATAGAAACTATTTTTTTGAAACATTATTTCTGTTAAAATTTTAATAAATAATTGTGTTTGCTGGCAAACGAAAAAAAAACCGACTTCAATTATATCGACAAGTTATAGACGACGTAGGTAGACGAAAAAATAGTCAAATAAATACGCATTACCAAAGATTACTCCAAAAGTTGTAATCAGATCTCGATGAAATTTAAATGTGACCACATGATGACGGCTTTCGATTAAATTAAAAATCATCAAAATCGGTACAACCATTAATTTTTTTTTATATCCCAGTAATTTCTCTGAGATCCCATCATCAGATCCTGGTTTCCTTATCATCGTACCACACTTAGGATATCTCCCTTCCAACAAAAAAAGATTTATCAAAATCGGTTCATAAACGACGAAGTTATCCCCGAACATACATTAAAAACATATATATGTATATATAAGATATAAAATTAAAACTTTCACATTATATATTCGGTACTTCGACCCCACCGAGCAATATCTTAACAACTAAATGTCCTTCGCAGTTCTACCCTCGTTAATTTGATGAAAGAACTTATTAAAATATCACATAGCCTAAAGTCTTCCTCGGTAAAAGGACTATCCAATACAAAACAATCTTTCAATTCAAAACAGTAGCTCCTAATATTAGCTAATTTTAACAACCAAACTGTTCAGCTTTATAATATTAGTATAGATTTGAAAAAAAAATTAAAAACTTTCATCACACGGTGTCATCGAACTTAAGCCACCCCTCTATTACACTATCGGACATTACGTTTTAACACAGTTTACCGAAAAGTCTTAAACTAAAAAGTTAAACACAAATGAGGTTCAAATCTGAGGATACGTGTATTTCAGGAGGTCGATAAAAATTTAATCGCAGAGAATCACATGACAGACCTTTGTTTTTTTTTTTTTTTTAAATACACCGACATAATTGTGTTTGCTCGCAAACGAAGCTGAACCGATTTCTATTACATCGACAAGTAATCTGACGTAGGCAGTAGGTAAAACTGACAATTGAATACGCATTATTACAAATAAATCAAAAAGTACTCGTAGCACGAATTTCGATTTAAAAAAACCATGAAAATCGGGGAACCCAGTTAAAAGTTATGATGTAGGTATAACACATTTAAAAACACAGTCAAATTGAGAACTTCCTCCTTTTTTTGGAATCGGTTAAAAAGAGCATACTTCGGAATTGAATTGTAACCTATATACGATTTATGCTTTCATTCCGAGATCTTATTTCGAAAAAGTTACGGTTACAGGAGATAAAGGCAACATGGAGTCTTACATAAATAATGTCGGGGATGATACATTGATAAAAAAGACGTGTTCTCTTTATGTAGTAATTTAAATTGCAAAACAAAAACAAAAAACAATCCTGTATGACAAAAGAATATTAACTTTAATCAAATTTAGGGCATGGGAAGTATAAATTTAATTTAATTTTAGGCTATGGGTATACATACATTGTTACAATTTTAAGCTTTCACCTACAATTAAAAGATAAAGTATCATGACAGAGACAGAAAGTCTACGAAAGCCTCAGAAATATGATTATTTAAAAATTTTGGACATGAAAACTAACGAAAGTTGTCATCTCGACCACACCAATCTATCTCCTTCTTGTATTCTCAACCCTAAGTAACTTTGGCGATATCATCTGTGCTATTTTTGATATCATCATCTCCCTGCCCTTATCCCGCTTATGTAGGGTTGGCACAACATGTTTTCCTCTTCCATTCCTCTCTATTATTCGTCACATCAGCGCTTACTCCTTTCTTTCTCATGTCCTCACTCACGCAATCCATCTATCGCTTTTTTGGCCTGCCAATCGCTCTTTGTTCTTCGACATAGAACTAATGAATGTATACAGAAACCCTGTTTTTTGACGTTCTTTTTTTATTCACACATACATATTTATAAATTGCATATAAATGATATTATCAACAATTTTTCTCCTACATAATTGTTAAAGTTTTTTCTAGTTTGAGGGTTGTATTTCTATGTAATTACATTCCCTACATACATAATTTAACACGACAGGGACTCGTTAATTCCATTACTATATATTTTATTTAGATTACCACGAATCGTCCCTGACCTTCTGTCTGTGGACGGCGATCATTTATTTTTATACTGAGATAAATAAATTATGTAAAACTGATATAGACGTATTTCCTATTACATTCAGTTGGCAATTAAGGACATTTTAAAAGCCCGACTTGACTAGCCCGTTGGCGCAGTTTGTAGTGACCCTGCTTTCTGCTCCGAGGGTTGTGGGTTCGAATCCCACCTCTTCTCTCTTCTCTATTTATATATGTATTATTCAAAGGTATGTTTGTCGAAAAAAAATGTAGGTATACCAGTCGGCTATTACCTAGAACACAAGCATCAAGTTGCTTACTATAGGAACAGATGACCGTGTGTGTATGTTGTAGATATTTCTTATTATTATTATCACTTTAAAAGACCTGTTTCTTACTAGCTAGCTTATTTTCTTGAAACTTTTTTCCTTTTATTTTTCATTATTACTACACCCTTGACTAGAACATTTGCTAAACTGAACACTTATAGAACCCTAAGTATAAGATCGATCAATTTAACTGTACCTAAAACTGTATTTCAATTCAAACTTCCCTGAAGTGCCTACCTTTTATTAGAGTAATGTAGTCGTTATCTCGTAGCAAAGAAACATTATTTATTCCATTTTTTTGGGTCGTACCGAAACTGTGACAAGAATACTAAGCAATATCACCTTAAACCATTAGCATACAAATTTCATTCTAGGGCAAAAAAGTTAAATAAAAGTCTCATTTAGAACTACCCCGCATTACACCGACGATAATGTCATGTTTGTGTTGAGTTTGTCACGCCATTTCACATACAGATATAATTACTTATATTAAAGTTAAAAAATATTATTGAGCGCGTTTATCCTAGCAACTACTATTTCGAATTGATTTTTTTTAGTATTAGATAGTCCATTATCAGGCTACAGGCTACATAACATCACACAACGAACAATAGGGAACAATAACGAAAAACGTTTCAATACGGGGAAAGCATATTCCTTTTGATGAAATAAAATATTGAATTATACTTTAAAAAAAAATATACGAAATAGATCCATCTGACAATATAAAATTTCTTATACGAATAAAACTGAGAGAAAAAGCTTGTTTTGAATAAAATATCAATACACATAATTATGTAGGTAGACCATACCCCGTGGAGTCTCTCGATGGCTTTCGTCCGCCGTCTCTTCCACAGCTTCGACAAGAATACGGGAGCGAGCAAGGGAAGCACTCGGTGGCGCATCGTTTGAGGATTTATTTTGACTGTTTTTTTTTTTTAATTAAAATAAACGAAAAAACTAAATAACTTGTCACCGATTTATAGATAAACTAATGTTTCGGTAACAATTAGTTACAGATTTTTTTACGGTAAAGTTATTTTTTAAAAGATTATTCGTAATAAATAAAATTTCAACGGAAATAAAATTTTATCAGTAGTTTTTTGCTCTTTTAAACTGAGACTAATGAATATTTTAATTTGACTTAAATGATTAGACACAGTTTTTTTCACGTCTTCACTGCGTTCTTGATCCAAAGAAAAATAAACTCACATACAATTTCACAATACAAATTTATCTTTATTTTTAGCACACTCACTAATGTTTAACTTTTTAAAATAACAAAGTATAAATCTTTCACCACATTACAACATAATAATCACAAAACTCATTAAAATGTCAAAACGATAAACTTTAGCACGTACGAAATAATAAGGAGCGAGGCACGAACTGAGAAATAAAACTGATATGACGGAATTATGACAACAATAACATATTTTATACCGTTCTAATTGACGTTATTACACGATCTGCCCTACAAAGAAATGTTATGACTTCACACTTATGTGCAAATTCTTGGTATACATTGAAATTTTTAACTCAAACTGAAAAAAAATCCAATTTTTTTTAATAATCACAGGCAAGTAAGATCGATCAAAATCTTCAAATAATATAATGTCTAAATTCTTTTTAAATAAATTAACGAAAGTTTTTATTAAAAAAAAAAGAGTATTATGATACTTGTATCGTGTAATTTTCAAACCAAATAGAATGAAAAAATATACAAAAAAAATTCTATGTACATATAGAGACAACCTTTGCCCACCTAAACTACAAATAATGAAACATGCTCAAAATCCTTTTTAATAAAATTAGGGAAGTTTTAAGCACCCTTTCTATATTTCCAACTATCCTTTGAAAAAACTAAATATGCTATACCTAAAAAAATTATAAATAAGTGTAAAAACAGTATTATATATATATATATATATATATATATATATATATTATATATGTATGCTATAAACATAAGTATATATACAAGCTTATCGAGCGACCGGGGTTATCGTTGATATATAATAATTACGGTACTAACTGTAAACTATTTGCTATTATTAGCGTTAAGCATGTGTCTGCATTATCTTTAAGCTCGTGTAATCATACATCCCAAAGGATGAACTTCACTAATGAGCGAAGAATTCTTATGAAAAAGGTGACGGGAATAAGAGATAATCCTCCTTCATCCTCATCTTCATTTTATATCATATAGCTTGTAAACTCCATTTCTTATCCACTCTCTACACTTCCCTACCGCTTCTCATTTTCTACGCCCTGTCCTATAACCAACCCTAAGGTTGTCTGACAAAAATCGCTCGTGGCGATAAGACCGCCTTTGTACATCTTTCTTTGTATGTATCACTTTTTTTATAACGTTCCTTTGTAGTTTACAATAAAGAGTATTTATTATTTTCTATTACTATCGAATATAAATCTTTTTAAACATAATATATAAAAAAGGTTTAAAAGGTTTGTAATTTTGTTAATGCGAATAAGAAAATGTCCCATCCAGTTAAGATCGATATTTTTTTGTGCAATGAACAATCATGGTTTCTGTTTATAACAAATTTGTTATATTAGAGTTATACTTATGTGAAATATAGTTGTTCGAACGTTAGATTATATAGAAACTTTTTAAATAACATGTTTTATCTAACTCAGAAGAATCACTAGTGTGAGAAGAACCTATAAGGACACTTAGCTGAATAATATTAGATCTTTTAAGCTTTTTTATTCTTATTTATTTAATGAATACAACTTATATCTACTAACTATTTATAGAGTTATAGTTCAGAATATAATCATCGATTGGAATATAAATAAGAGACATCTGAACATTTGCAAATCGCATATGCGTTACTTCTTAGACATGATGAAAGCGATGAGACAGCTAAAGATGATGAAAGGAAAATATTAAGAAAACAGACGCGTAATGAAAAATTATGTACCTCAACGGTTGAAACAAAACGCAACCGAATGCAAGAACACTGACGCGACGTATGTCATTGCATCAAATGCACGTCAATTGCAATGGTGAATAACGTAACACGTTTGTCAATAGTATTAACTCAAACTAGAATCTCACTCTCGAGATAAAAATAAAGTTCTTAAAAAATCTTATCAAATTGATTACGAAATAAGGTTCCCATGACCAAAAGCTCTACGTTATAATAGTGTCTATAGCATTTATTGAGGTGTAAGATAGAGCACAACAGAAAAAAAATGTTATTCAATATCTGGAGCAGCCTGTCTGAGGACGCACCTCAACCTCAGAAGATCATAGCCAAGTAATGCTGCTATCAAATAAAGTTGAGTTTCTGTCTTGCGTATGGTAGAGTTTATGGTGATGCGTCACGTTGATGATAGAGATAAGGCTCAGCACGAGCTTGCAATGCTTCTGATATTGCAGTCTTCCACAGTCTACGGTAACAGCTTACCATAGATTAGGTTTAAATGATAAAGATAACTTCCTGCAAAAAGATACCTAATACATACAAATGACATAAGATCATTAATCTCAATCAGTGAAACGAACAAACTCTTCAGCTTATAAAACATAGTATTGATATCATTATGATAACAGGAATTGGACGAAAAAGGTCTCTATCGTGACGCAACCTTTAAAACGGACAAACTGAATCGATATTTATAAATAAATCGCTACCACAAATTGTATTTACGTCATAGGCAATGTCGTGTGGACGCAGCATATAAAATTCAATGAATAAATAAATACCAATTGTATTCTTTTCACAAATGTTCTGTCAGGTTTTGTAGTTAAATGTTGTGTAATTTAAAAGGACCTTTGTATATAATTTTATCAATACTTTATTTTTGACTTCAGGCACCATTACGATCAAAACTAGGGGATTAGAGAAACAGATACGAAACAAACACGAAACGCTAAGATCTTAATATAAATATGGAATCAAATTTACCTGCAGAATAACAGTAATCAAACTTGAAACAAATGACATTATTTTAACAGCTGTTTCCACAACAATTGCACCAAAGTGTCAGACAGACTTACTCCAAGTACAATATTATTAAACATCAATTTTAAAAATTAATATAACTTGTCGTGTGAGCGGTTTGAACCCCTTTTTTACCCTTCAGTACAAAGATTACAGTTCGGCTTATACTTACTAATTTATTTATTTTTGTAAATGATGTCGATTAATACTATTAACTACTAAATTTAGAACCGATTTTAGCAATTCTTTCGTCAATATAATTAAATCCCTTATGACTAAAAACATAGGCTATAAAACATAACGATACAACTGGTAGTTACACATGTAAAGCTATAGGCTCTAGATGTAATATAAAATTTTAAAACAAAAGATCTGTGTAGTCAAGCAAAGTGGGTCGAACGAAGTGGGCCGTGTTATATAACACACGTATATAAACGACGTACGGTACACGCCTGGCACCCCTACGTTCGCGTAAACAAGGCAATGGATCGAGGTAAAATAAACAAAATTGTCGGAACAATTAATTAATAACAGTTATCGTAACTTACGCTGGTAGCGTTTGTACTATACGTGCTATAAAACGATATTTAGCACGCTTATATACACTTGATTTCACAACCACAGTGGATAAGCGTGGTGGGTTAAGCTCCAATCCTTCTGCTACATTAAGAAAGAGGCATGTGCCCAGCAGTGGGATGTTACAGGTTGAATCGCTAAAATGTTCGAATACACTTACGTACTTTAAAGCGGACATGGAAGTTAAAAAGGCGTGTATTACTTATGCAAGCTTGCTGAAGGTACAAACAATTCGTCTTCGTCTGCGCTAATTAGCTACCTTTAACATATGTGTTAGTACACAAATAGTAGTCTGCACTACGTGTGCATTCGTACAGAAGGTGCGAACTACGCATTCGAGTATTAGCGTAACAACGCACAACACGTATGTACTCTGTTTGAACTTGGAACGCATGCGTGCTAAACGAAAAAAAAAAAGGTACGTTTCGCAGTACTCGCTACGTTTAACAATTACGTACTACACTAAGCTATATATATTTCTTTATATATGTCTGTATTTCGATGTACATTAAGAAGAAATAAATAAAATTAATATTCTATAACTTAATACATGATAAGCTATTATAAAAACAAAATATTAACATTATTAAGCCTTCAAACTAATATATATTATTTCAAAGTTATATATAGCAACTATCAAGCAATTTTAACATAACATAATTTTCTGGTAGAAATGGCCGACTGCAGTGCATCGCTATCGCTGTTCGCGCTGCACTATTTTAAAATCAAATTTAAAACAGTGAAATTTATTTACATTTCCAAAACGCCTACGCAGTTGTTAGTTCCTTTGTTTTCTAAACAAAAAAGCGAATCACGACCACCCCTGCGCTGCGCCTCCATTGAGATAAATGTCAAAGTTTATACGTATCTATTGTTCGAAACAATCGACCGTTCGCTAGTGCGGAATTGAAAATGAAGGAATTTGGTGAAATTAAAGGCAATATATGCCGTTAAATAATGTCTTGAATATCTGTCTTACATTTAGAACTTTACATGTACCAACATTCATATCATACATGGGAGAAAACAAGGGTTTTTAATGAGGCAGAAGAGGGGTCGTTAGAGAAATGATTAAATGGTATCATGACCAAACTCATAATTTGGTAATTTTTTTCTTTATTGATCTACCTATAATATATATTTACATTATACTATTTTATTTCTTAGCCAAGTATTTTCAGAATGTCAAAGCGTTTGAGAAATTAGAAAGGACAAGAGAAAAACCAAAAACAATCTATTTTTACCAAGAGTTAGGTGACGTTTTCCAGTAAATTCTCGTTTAAGAATCAAGGTAACCACACCATTCAACTCTTTTTACAACACATCCCGAGTCGGATATAGTAAGCGAAGCGATATAGTGATGATAAAGAGCCCTCGAACGCTCGATCGAGGAAGTGCTATTGTATTCCAAGTCTTTGTTTAAAGTTGCAACGGTGATCAAACAGAGCGTCCTTTGCAAGCACGTAAGCGCCGTGTATATACGATAATCTATAAATATTGTAAAATAACGAGGTCATGCTCAAGTGTAGGTAACGTAGGATATTATTTAGAAGGTACTATGTTGAGCTTTTGACTCAAATCCAAGATTGAGTCGAGTCAGCCTATTCTGCCTTGCTTAGGAAAAAGGCAGTAACAGTTTTTACTGCTTTTGTAAAATTTAGACGCCATTACATTTTCATTGTAAAAGATATCATTAAACCTATTTTATTAAACGCACGTTAATACTATAATAACATTTATTTGATTTAAACAAATCTCAGATTTCGTCATTTGTTCTTTACTGCATTTTTTCTAAGCACAGCAGTATTGCAATTCAGACAATTTTTTTAGAGAAAAAAGATCTAGCCTACTTATCTTACTAATCGGGATCTTTACTATATCAAATGTTTGTAAGTAACAGAGCAATTAACGTCTTATAAAAGTCCATTATACACCACAATATTTAAGGAGACAATATTATTAAAGAAAAAGCAAAGGATGTCTATATTTTTTACACAGATTATAGTGAATTTTGAGACTAACACACAACGTCCGAAACGAACCGAACGCGAAATAAATTATTTGAACGTATAGCGATCTCATACTGTATTATTTACAACTGAGCGGCAAATCGATAACGTAACTTACACCGAATGATAACTGAAAACAAAAGAAAAAAAAAACAATTTTTGTTATACACTAAAATATTGTGACGATAAAGCTTTAAAATGTAAAAAAAAAAACATTCGATCAATCCGAATCAGACTTGCATGATGAGACATTACAAAACATTTTATTATAATATCATAAAGTCTCCATTGACTACTGCTTTCATCATTACATCATTACAGCCTATACAGTCCACTGCTGGACATAGGCCTCCACAAGTTAACGCCAAAAATAACGTGAACTCATGTGTTTTGCCCATAGTCACCACGCTGGGCAGGCGAGTTGGTGACCGCAGTACTGGCTTTGTCGCACCGAAGACGCTGCTGCCCGTCTTCGGCCTGTGTATTTCAAAGCCAGCAGTTCGATGGTTATCCCGCCATCGGTCGGCTTCTTAAGTTCCAAGGTGGTTGTGGAACCTTGTTATCCCTTAGTCGCCTCTTACGACATCCACGGGAAGAGAGGGGGTGGCTAAATTCTTTAGTGCCGTAGCCACACAGCACACACATTGACTACTGCTTTACGAAGACAAAATTAATGAATTATAACATATTATATATGTAGATTCAAAAAGAAATTTTTCATTTGATTTGACCAAAGCCTCTCGATGAGTCCTATCTGATATCGATCTAGAATCAACTTACTAATTGATAAAACGAATAGAAACGAAATTGTTTATCTATTGCCACTATACGACTATGTATGGTCCTTATATTACGAATATTATTGCCCCGAATTCCACAATATGTACGGAGATGAGCTCGAGATTGAAGCGTAATTGCGAATTCTTGGAGCGATGATTTACGACAGGAATAGTGCTGATTTAATTTCAAGACGAGTTTTCATAACGTTTTTGTAACTAATTAATAAGATAGTAACAATTCGTCGAGGTCTAACAATACAACAAGTTATAATTAAGGTAAATATCGACTTTCAAATATTATAAAAAATTGAAGTTTAATTTACATATATCATTATTCCTACAAACGCACATTACGCTAACATACCTGTTTAAATAATTAATAATAAAGCAAATAGTTATTTTATTAAACCCAATAATCAAAAAACCGAACTCAAACAAAAGAAATAGATTAAGGAAAAAGCTACAGATGAAAGTTTCGGCTTCACCGAACACACTGAAACGAGACGCGATACGCGAAGTGACCCAATATTTCTCAACGTTACAATAACTACTACGCGGTGATACACAGAATGTATTGATATAACGATATCTAGTGCAGCACTGAGGCCAAGGGAGCCAGTGGTCTATAATAAGCGTGGACCCACTGGAGCTCGTAATGCGCAGTCAGACAGGGCGTGAAGAGTGGACCACGGTTTTAATAATAATTAAAAAATATATATTGAAGATATATTTTTATTTTTTAATTATCGATTCCAAAATTTTACTAGAAGTTTATTGTATTTTTGATAAATAATTGTGTTTGCTCGCAAACGAAAAAAAAAACCGACTTCAATTACATCGACGAGTAATACAACGTAGATCGACGACAAAATAGTCAAGTAACTACGCGTTATCAAAGATTACTCAAAAAGTAGTTATCAGATCTCGATAAAATTTAAATGTGACCACATGATGAACATCAGCTTTTCATTAAATTAAAAATTATCAAAATCAAAACATCCAATAAAAAGTTATTGCGGATTTTCGAGAGTTTCCCTCGATTTCTCTGGGATCCCATCATCAGATCCTGGTTTCCTTATCATGGTACTAAACTAGAAATATACCCTTTCCAACAAAAAAAGAATTATCAAAATCGGTACATCCAGTAGAAAGTTATGCGGTATAATACAACGTAGGTCGACGAAAAAAGCGTCAAGTAAAAACGCATTATTAGATATAACTCGAAAAGTAGTTGTTAGATCTCAAATAAATTTAAATGGGACCAATTGGCACACACCACCTTTCGATTAAAAGAAAATTTGTCGAAATCGCTCCACCCAATCAAAAGTTCTGATGTAACATACATATAAAAAAAAAAAAAAAAAAAAAAAAAAAATACAGTCGAATTGAGAACCTCCTCCTTTTTTGGAAGTCGGTTGAAAATAACACGTAGGGCAGAAAAGCCAACTGTCACCTAAAATTCTGAATATATGATAAGCAAGTATAAAGTTTTCTTATGAGATCGTAAGATATTAACTTCTATCAGACATGAATGTCTTTTCAACGATTGACCAGTGTCGATAATGTGCGTACGCGGCGGTCGCCTTAACAATTACGTAAGCGGATCTATCTGTTGTCAGTAACGATATAGGAATGAAATAGAAGTTGCAGGGAAAACAAGATACATAGTTGACTTGTCGTCACAGATAACGAAAAAATACATCAGAACGCATTTTAATCTTTTATATGAATATGATATACAAGATGGACACAAGCGAGAGGCATTAAGTTAAACCACGTATACTACATAATATTTCTACGATATAAAAAAAAACAAGTCAAATAGAAGAGGCAGTTTAGGATCAGTTGTAAGCCTCTCTTGTGTCTAACTCGCCTTGCTTGACCATCTGTATCAAGCGCTACAGAGACACCTCGCCGCTTTGAGGGTAGTTGAACATCAAAATTTGCACACGTGTGAAAACAACTAGGACATCAACCCTTTGTTTACTAACGTGCGTAACATTTTAAAATTATATTTTTGTAACAAGCTTCATTACCATAATACATCACAATAGATCTATCAAAAATTATCTTTATATCTATCTACCTTTACTTATCGAACTAAACGGGCTAGACCAACCTACTAATTCTAAAACCAATTACGTCAGGCTAACATAAAACGTTTATAATATACGAATTACTGCGCGAAAAATAATAAATCTTCGAAATTTATCGCAGAAACTTTTAAGAAATATGTATAAGCTGTTCTCGAAAAGGAGAAATTTAGCGAGATATTAGCAAAAATATATTTAAAAATTCTTGGCGAATACCACTTACTATAATTTAGAAAACTCGAGCGTCTACTATTATGGATAATATTATACCTTGAAATATTCATTCTTAAATGTACCGATCAACGCTATGATCTTCGGCTCCCGGCTTACCTGGAATAGAACAAAATATTTAATAACAAATAAAATAAATATTTTCTTCAAATTATTGTGACACAAATAAGATATATCTTAAAATACTAGAGCTATTACTTATATTTATTTTAGTTAGTTAAATGGAGTGACTAAATTGACATTATCAGCTCTTCGATTTTGGTGGGTTACAAAGTATCAACTTGTTCAACTAGCAAATAAGCACATACATTTTTTTCCCCTATAAACACTAGTGTTAGCTGATGAAAAACAGTTGCTGAATACTAAATAAATAAAATAAAATAAAAACCATCTCCGAGGTATCACTCGCATTGATGTTTTATGGTCACTGTTCTGATAAGTGAACACAAAACTTTTAAAAATCTACGTTATACATATGATATAAAAGGCTATATAACTTCACGAAAAGTCTTCTAGGACCAGAGCAATAATAATAATAAATGTCAACCACACGTCTGATACAAAGATAAATTATATTATTAAAAAAAAACTGAAAAGCGGGTAGTTTTATAACAATACAGGTCTGTAGCTTTCGTATCGTAAACTAGTCGAGTCGAGTAAAAGCTGTAATATCTTTAAGCACAATGAGCGAACATTTCCACTAGAACTGGATCTCACTGAGACTCGTGTGCTGAGATAAGCGAGGCTTTACATTCACAGCATCAAGATCGCCTACTCTTCAACGCGGCACGCTAACCTACATTGTTAACTTTGTACTTACCGACTTATAATAGGGCAACGTACTTTGATAAGTGTAGGGCTTCGCGGAGATTACTTATTACTGAATCCATCCGTAAATTTGTAACATGAGATCCCGCTGTTATGTGTATTAGAATTCCTAACACCATACGCATACAGTTAGACAGCAGAAATTACTGTTTTAAGTTGGTTCCATTACATCAGGAAATTTTGTTTATAAAGCTTCACAACTCTCGAATAAAATTGCTTTACACTTCTAAGATTTTCAAGCCCCTAGGTGAAAAATGAAACTTCATTTCCGAAATAGCCTAATGAATAATAATCCTTGCATGTGAAAATCCATATAGTACTAATTTTCTAGTTAACTTTGAAAGCTTCAGCGGAATGGGGATAACTAACTTTTCAAACGTGTATTCATACCAAAGTTACCAAGTGTTTTTTTTTTGCATTTATACTACCACAATGAACTGGCTACACGTATATTTATCACAAAAACAATCAATAACAATAATAAAGTTTTATATTTCATACACATTTTTCACGCCAGGCTCACTTGCTTTTTTTGAAACGAAATGACACACGAACCTAAATGACATCTAAAACCTAGATACCGGAAATCAACAAAGGAACACTTAGCGCGTTTTAAAAAAAGATACCTAAACCTACATCCCGTCCCGAGGGTAGTGACCTAGATCCGGGAATTACGTACAAAACGAAACGTTAGAAAACATTTATTTTGTAATAGTATTTTTACCGAATAATATCGCCGGTAATAACGTAGAGATTTCATGCAAAATGTACAATTCAAAATATAAAGTTAGTGTGATAAATAACATCATATTTTATGTAACGGAAACAGAAAACAAACAAGACTGTGCCTCCGATGATTTAGAACAAATAAATTGATCCAACTAATTTGTTCTTAATAGATAAGTTTCCCAAAAACAGCATTTAACTGACTTCAAAAAAGAGGGGCTTTTTAAAAATACTTATAAACTATTTAAATCAAACTATTTTTGTGGATAATTTAGATTCGTAACAATGTACATCTGGTACAAACATAAAGAAAACATCCTTGGGAGAAGAATGGAAAACTTACAATTTCCATCACAGTGTTTTTACATAATACGTTTATAACGATAACATAATATTATTTATCGCCACAGTGAACAGAGAATGTAACTTCAAACTTTCCAAACAAATATGAAACAAAGGATTCATTCGGTGAGTACATTTGTTCAGAACGGAGGCAAATAGTTTGGGAGTACATTTGGGCCACCGAGTTACGAATTCGTTTACTATTAGTTCAAATGTTTATTTAAACAGTATTGTCTCAATAGAATACGCGATCGTTGTTTTAACGAATAATAAAACAAACTGAAATTTTAAATCTCAAAATATTGTTATACACACTGGTAGCTTGATATTTTTTTACCCGATTTTTACAAAAATTAACAGAACCCTAACTTTAACCTATCAAATACAAATATCAAACATTATAAAAGTCTTCAATATTGAGTACAACCACTATCCACACTACACATATCTACTTGAAGCCAATAAAGAAAAGTCTTTGTTAAACTTTTCTCATTTTCCAAAACAATTCTTTACGCTTTAGTTTCCCTGAATTATTTAAGAGTACATCGATATACAAAATCAACAATCAAATCTCAAGAAAAAAGAACAGGCAATATCCTGAAACATTTCAAAGAATTCTTCCTGAGGTCGGGATACTGGATGAAATGGAGTAATGGATGTTATCTCAGCTCGGAGGAAATGCGAGTACTGCGACCCTTAAATAATGGTCCAATATGTCGGTCGTTCGCCCTTACTTTCTAGTACGGTAATCTGCAGGATTATATAACCCAGGTTCAGGTCTCAGAAATTAATTTTGAACTAAGCTACGACAAACTTTTATGCGAGCAATTAATCCTACGCTAATTCATAATTTAATGTGATATCCTAATTAATTGTTACTAAGTTTAATTATTTTGGGATACTTGTTTTAAGCTTTATATCAACCCCGCCAAGTAAATACCTAATACGTCTAACGAATATTAGGCATTTTCTGTTTTTAGGAAAAGGCAAATCCTAAATACCTTGTTTATTATGTTCCAAAAATTTAATTTAAGAATATTGAAAAACTAAAAAGATTTAAGTTTTACAAAACGGTAAGTAAATCTACTTCTGAACATCGTGCAAAGTATATGTCGCCAACTTGAATACTTGAATTACTCAAGCTCTCACACTGAAGTTCGTACAAATCTCTTTGGCTCTTTACAAAAAGAAACGGTTCCGCGTAGATTAAGATTTTAAAACTTTCACGGTCACTGAATGATGAAACGGTAAAAACTTTTTTACGCGATTCATCTCGGTGTTGTTTTAAAAAATCACAAACTCCTCGTAAATTGTATTGAAAACAAAATAGACGTCGCCTTAAATTGATTTAAATGTTTTCCCCTCTGTTAGAGAACATAATCCATAACAGGCAACTTGCACGGACGCTCGAAACCACCTGCCACTTGTTCAAAGTTTCTCAACTGTGACAAAGCCTTGGAGCCAGTTGAATATCGGCATTTCTTGCGGTCACAACGGAATTGCCAAATCGACTATAGATTTATCCAAATATTCGAATGCAACGCAAATATCTTAACCTATATCTAATGTCAGTCAGAATACAGACAGTGACATGAAACCAACTATTTCGATTAATTTAATGCGGAGATATAGTCAGGGAGATGGTGAGGTCATTAAGCTTCTTGTTTTGAACGTATTTCGCATAGATGTCAAATGCAATTAAATGTCTTACTTCCGAATACCGCACATCATAGTTTAGAAGAGGTTAATAGCTTCAAAATATTTTGGACAAATAATTCCCAAAATGAACTTTAGCAAAATAATAATCATTCTAACAACTGAAAACTTGTTATCTATGCTATAAAAATAGAACAGAATTAGCAAGTTTAAGTGGCAGTGACTGGTGACCTGTGCTGCAAGACCAATGGCCATTGGAGCAGACTTGTCCTGGAGTAGAGGCCGCATGTTGGCAAAAGCAATGTGGGACGTCCTCTGAGCCACTGGACCAACGATCTACGTAAGACTGCCCGTGGAGGCTGGATGAGGATTGCGGAAAACCGAGGTGTCTGGTACAAACTTGGGGAGGCCTATGTCTAGGTGTAGACTGCGAAAGGCTAAACTGACCGACTGACTGACTATACTGCAAGATGCTTAAGTCTCCCATAGTCTTTAACATAGGCTTAGCAGTGGAGGGCATTAAAATAATGACACAAAATATAGAATCTAGATTAAAAAAATGACAGTTATTCAATTTTATTATTCAATAGTAGATTATTCATATTTGGTTATGTTTTTATTTCAATATACTCAAAGATGCTTGTTATGACTGTGGCGTAAAATACAAAAGGGTCCTTTCATCTTGTCTAAAGTCATTCATGAGCTACCTAGCAATTATTTCTACCCGCATTCATAATTTATATGAATACAGAATTAGATAGTTGCATGCAGTTTCACTGAAGCGCTAAAAATTTTCATCATATATTTTAAATGTAACTAAACGACACTGTATTAACATTTACTTATCTGTCTTTATAAATCTGAGAGTCGTTTTTTACTGTTTATTATAATATTCTCATTAATACACGACATTTTAAAACATAGATACCATTTTGAAATTGAACTGACAAGTAGTACTAGGATTAAGGCGTTAAAACAGATACACCTATCTACCTTCTTTTGTTTTATGGATTTTTATATTTATTTCTTTATAATACTAGAAAAATTACAAGATTTCTATATATAATTATCGCGTTCGTAACAAGTATAGAAGGAGGAAATTATAAGATAGAGGAAAAATATAAAATATAGAGAAACCCACAAGTCACTTTGATGAATAAATTGCAACATAAGATCGTTTACGCTTAATTAGTAAGTCATTAGTTGAGTTTCGTACGAGCAGTGTATCCGTCATTATATTTTATATTCTAACAAACTAAAATAGCGTGAAATTTAGGTTCACATACAATGATTTTCTCAATATTTGCAGCTGTTTTAAAAATTCTAACATACATATGTTACTTATACTAATATTATAAGACGGAAAAGTTTGTTTGTTTAAACGCGCTAATCTCAGGACCAACTGGTCGACCGACTGTTCGATAGCCCCTTCACGGAGGAAGGCTACAGGCTTTTTTGTCCTCAAGTTAACGCGTTTAAAACCTTAGTCATATCAAACCACAATATGCTGGACATAGGCCTCCACAAGCTTACGCCAAAAATAACGTGAACTCATGTGTTTTGCAAATAGTCACCACGCTGAGCAGGCGGGTTGGTAACCGCAGTACTGGCTTTGTCGCACCGAAGACGCTGCTGCCCGTCTGCGGCCTGTGTATTTCAAAGCCAGCAGTTGGATGGTTATCCCGCCAGCAGTCGGCTTTTTAAGTTCCAAGGTGGTAGCGGAACTGTGTTATCCCTTAGTCGCCCTTTACGACACCCACGGGAAGAGAGGGGGTGGCTATATTCTTTAGTACCGTAGCCACACAGTACTATACATGTATACAATATATATATGTAATATATCTCAAAACCAAGATACACATACAAAAACCAGTCAGACAATTTTTTCTTTATAATTAAAGTCGTTTTCTAAACTAATAAAACAACATTATATTGATATCTTCACACATTACCAAGTATCTACCCTTGACTCCCATCTTCAGTCTTCGAACAAACAGTACACTATGAAGCTAAACAGCCGCACACCGTACGTCACAATTCACAGAACAAATACATTTTTATTTATTTCATTTACACACCAACTGTAAAGTATTTAAACACGAAATTCGTCAACTTAAAATCAACGAAGAAATATAAACTAAACATCGAACTTTATCTATCAATGAATCTTTTTTTTTTCTCTACTATAACTTATTTTAGCACTATTTCACTTTTAAATGATCACTTGAAAACACTAAATTTCGACACATCGTTTAATTTGTTATAGTTAGCTGTCCTTTGATTTACACAAACCCGTTAATTTACCTACATAAAAACAAGAAATATAAAAATATTTAAATAAAATAGTACTTTTAAAAGAAAATGAAAACAAAAGTAAGAAAGAAACTAAAAAAAAAAACGGCGAGAAAAGTCACTTAGATATATAATCAGATAAAGAAAAAATATAATTCTTTTTTCAAGGTTTCATCGAGGTACTAAAGTTAAAAAAAAAAATTCTCAGCAAGTCTAACGGCTTAACTGTGAATATTAATTAGGAATTAATGATAAATCACAGGTCGACTCAAGGCCTCGCGTTTATATTATAACGTAATATCCTTCCTAGGAATATTCTAAGAATAATCTGACTTATTATACTTAGAATTAACTTCCTTTATAGATGGACAGTCAGACATACTAATTATACGTATAAATTAAAATAACCAACGCCTCACTTTCAACGACCCCCAGGTAGGATTTTCTCCTGTGTCGGGGTCCGGAAACACACACAATACACAAGCAAAAACGCCCAGACCACGACAAACATCCGTATAGCCAATAGAAATGTATGTATGTAGTTAAATTGTCTGCACACGACTGGTAGTTTTTATACTTATATATTATAAAAGACTTCAACTTCTTTCGGTTTAATCGCTTTCAATGGGAAAAGATCTAAGACATATGAAACTTTTCGCTTTCATAATGATTACTTGGTTAGTATTAAAAATTATCTATTTTTATTTTTTAAGAGTTTTTGTAATTACAAAGTAATTTTTAACTGTATAGAAATATGAAATATTATTTAATATTGAGCTATAAATATTTAAAATAATATGTATTTACGTAAACACATAATATATGGATTGTCAAACACAATTCGTATACAAATGCATAAAAAATTGTGCTCATGCAGACACATAAAAACACCGAGAAGAAAAATAGAATAATACGACACATCATGAAGAGCAACTTATTTAGCGATTGTCTTTTGGCAAACTAACCGCTTTTTTTTGCTTTTTTTCTATAGAATTATTACATACACTACCTACCAAGTAAGATTAAAAAATAAAACCAACCATCACAAGGTTACAAACACCTAACCATAATGTAATATTCACAAGAGTCAGTTCGACGGCTTATAGCGAGCTGGATCGATACGAACAAACACTGTGCACTACGAAACTTGAACGAAGAGTTCAATACGAGTATATTAATACATTAGGCGAAGTGTGCGTTGACACCCGATTTTACCCTTTACCCGTTACTAATCAATCAATAACCTTACCCCTCTTTAAAAACTGGCTTCTATCACAAAAAAATTCAAATCTAATAAGATCAGACTACAGTTGATTTAACTTATAATCAAAGTCGTCCGCTGTGTATATCTAACATATATAATTCTCGTGTCGCGGTGTTTGTAGTTAAACTCCTCCGAAACGGCTTGACCGAGTCTCATGAAATTTTGTGTGCATATTGGGTAGGTCTGAGAATCGAACAACATCTATTTTTCATCCCCCTAAATGTTAAGGGTAGTCCACCCCTAATTTTTTTTTTCGACCGAACTTTGTTTTTATTTTATTATAATTTGGCATTGAAAAATACATAAAACCCCAATTTTTCAACCTACTACCACCAACCCTTATTTTTTAATAGCGTTTAACGGCAAGACTACGTTTGCCGGGTCAGCTAGTAACATATGTAAATCTTAAGTTTGTCGATAATCTAAAACGTAAAAAAAAGTAAATGTAGATGGTCGAGTTAGAACACCTGAAGGAAGAAGCATATCAAATACGATTGAAGAAATAGGTCTTACGATTAGTGAGGTACCGTGAATGGTCATAGAAAACGAGGGTACAAAAAACCTTTTAATGAAATTACAAACCCGAATACATTGCCAAAGTGTTAAGAAAAGAAAGAAATAACAAAGTGTCAATCAAACTTTATCCCAACTAATCTCATATTAGTCTGCAAAACAAAATGGATGAAATTCTGAAAGTTGCAGGAAAACCGCCTTGGATATAATAAACTCGTACCTTAACCAAGGTTCATGCTCCTCCACTCTTAACTTCATAGAAAAGATGTTCGTCCAGTAGTGGGAGTGGAAAATATAGACGCAATCAAAGTACAGCATTTAATTTTTAATATTGCAACCTACATGCGACAAGCCAGCCCTGCCGTCACCAACTCGCCCGCCTAGCGTGGTGACTATGGGCAATATACACGAGTTAATGCTGTTTTTGGGCGCGAACTTGTAGAGGCCTACGATAGACTGAAGTGAGTGAGTGAACCTACATATAATAGAGGTAAAAAGCATCTGCAAGTACTATTTGAATTGAAATTAGAACTACTTTTCATTCTAAGCTTTGACATTTTTCCAACATTTGTTTTTCATTAAAAACCCTATTTTGCGGACATCGAAACCCATGTTAAAATGATAATATTAGTCGAAACCGCAGCGAGGTAGTAAAGCTTTTAAGCTTTGATATGCAAAACAGTATGTAAACGAATGAAAAACTCCTCATAATCCGTTTATATAACTGAATTTACATCTCGTGCAATCTTGGCTGCAACTTATATGCTATAAAAAATATATGTCATCAACATAAATACGCATCCTCCAACACGTAATTGTGAATACAATTTTTTTCTTTATTCAACTATTTCTCTTAAAACAAAACTAAATATGTACTATTAAAACTCATTAATTTCCAAAAAAAGTTACAAAACATTTTCGTCAAACTAAAATTTAAATTACACATATACAGACATACCACATATATGCCAAAAATATACAATTAATATTACCAGTGGTCGCCCAGAGGTCAAAATGCGACCATAATTAAAGAAAACCAATAAATTATGAAAACAAAGAACCTTTTCAAAAAAAATCCTCTCTGACTACAGACTGACAAACAACCAAAGAGTTATAATATGCGTGTGTGTGTCATAGACATGGTAGTGTGTGTGTAATGTATTTTTTGTTGATTTAATATATTTTTATGCATAATTAAAAATAAAATAGGTATTAGCATTCTGCACTCCTTCTCTATATAAACTGTACGAAATTTCATACTCCTTCGTCCGCGCAATTTTCGTAAAAAAGGATACAAAGTTTTTACTTCACTTGCTTGATATATAGATTTTCAAACACAAAGTGTCAAAAGTTCTTTTACCAAAAATCTAACATTGACGAGTGAAATGATCAAACGTTTGAGACGTTTCGAACAAAATGAAAAAAAAACCGATACGTAATTCGATAGGGATTTACGAAGCCGAAAAAAATATGCGAATAAAATATAACGGCCGCAATAAATTTATCCAATTAATGCGAATTAATTTCATCCATTTTTAGCTAAAAATTTTAACTACGTTGCAAAAAACCTAGTTTTTTTTTAGTTTGTTTAATTGCTTTAGTCGCTGAATTTACTAATGCAATTGCAAATTGCGTAAGAAAATCAGAATACTAATAAAGACATAAGCTATAAAACAGCAGAACAAGTAGGATTGATAATAATATAATAGGAGAAAAAAAGTATAGGCATAAAAAGGGTTCAATCTCGTGGAAAATATTACCTAATAAAAAAACTGTACTGAATTAAAATATGATAACAAAACCAAAAAACTAGGAGTTACTTCTAAAAGTTGTAATCTTTCTATATCTATATATATAAATAAAAATGAATGTTGCTAAGCGCATAACTCGAGAATGGCTCGACCAATTCGGCTAATTTAATTTTTTGTATGTTCTTTAAGTAAAAAAAAAAAATTACCATTAACTTTTTACAGAACGAAGATATATTTAAACTGATGATGTAAACCGGTTTTACAAAAAACCTAAAAAACCGTTTTTTGTAAAAACCGATAATCAACGAGTTAATTAGTCGACTGTATTCAATCGCAGATTGATGCAACTACGTAAAAGTTCGGAATCCCAAACGGCAGTTTGTTTTAGAAGCGCGCTAGAGGATCCTAACTAGAAATACTAAAATTCAACACTATTTGTTATTCAATTCGAGAAAAGTCCGGAACATTTCTTTTAATCTCTTCCAATAATACCAAAAGAAACCAGATTCCAAATGTTTCTATTTCATTCATTCAAATAAATAAATACTAAATATATACGAGAGATTTCTACCAAAGCGCGATCGTAACCTTCCTTTATTCAGACATATTCTCAGCAATCTATAACCCTCCAAACAAGACAAGACTATTATTCTAACCTAGGCTTGTCTTCCAACGGTTAAATATTGAATGAAGAACCTTTGATGTACTAAATTTTATTTTCTTAATACAACATGATTTAAGACTACACAGATATCTACGTCACAATTTTAGTCGAAATATTATTTATTATATTTATTACGTGTAACCGACTCGAAAATCCTTCTCCTACATGGAGAAAGAGGCCTATGCCCAACTGTTGGATGTTACAGGCTGAATCGATCGATCGAATACAAAATTAATTAAGTATATATACGTTATTTATTTTAATAAATCATCTTCATAGAAGTACTCACTGAAAGAACTATTAAAAGTCTAAAGTAATCTCCGCTACTTCATCTCCTAACTTCATCAGACAAAGCATATACTGGCAATTAGGAAATAAAAACAAAATACAACCAAATAGTCAACGAAAGTCCCTTCAAGCATCTGAGACAATTAAGACAGATGCTTGAGGTACTCTCCAAAACAACACAACTATACACCCTCGAAAAACGAAAAGGAATGGAAGACTCAGATAAAACGTACCTATTACGTGACACAGATAAGACTAATCTCGACCCTTAATTTCTCATGATAGCTTTGAAAGCCGAACTCAATTACATTACATTTTCTTAAAGACAATATTAAAGCAATTTTGGAAACTTTATTCGGATGCAGAGGATTCGATGATGTTTTAAATTTGAAATGAATAATTTTGTAGACGGAATTATTTTTTCGTGTTATATTTCCTATACATATGTACAAGATTAGTAATAGATCATATAAAGCAATTTCAGTGTATTAAAAGAAAAAAAATCATATTTAGAACGACAAGCCTAATTGAGGTGATATAGACTTGAATAACGATGAATCTAAAAGTATAGACTTTTACTAATTACTAAATCCTATAAGATCATTAAAACATAAAACTATTTATTGTTTGACTAAAATTGCAAGACAATTTAATTAGAGCAATAAAAAACGTTTGAACCGATATTTGCAACAAATGAAAATCATTGAGTCAGACATCAATTGAACAAAAACTTTAAATAAAATTAATCATTATTGAAATGTCATTAATAAATATATTGTTATACCTAATTGCTTGCTAAGAATCTTTAAGTACATTTATTACAATTATTATATTTATTCCAAAAGTCGAACTTTTTGTTAAACACCGATATCAGTTTAATTTTAAAGCGTGACGTACTAAAATTCCCAAACATTTATACATATACTAGCAAAAACTTAGTAAAGTAGTAAGCTTAGTAAAGGATCTTCTTTATAAAACTCGACTCACAAATAGGACTTGAAAAGCAAATCCAAACTCGCTAGTCAATTTAACTTTTATATATCTCAATTTAAGCTACGTCTTTACCTTTCCACCTAAATATTAGTCATATCATAGTCATGTCATATATAGTCATATTTAGTCATATAAAAGACAGAATAAAACATTTAAAATAAATGAAAAAAAAAATTAAAAACATAAATATCGATATATAAATAAAATTCGCAACTGACAGCACTATTATTCACAGCCACTATCACACCCAGCGACAACCCTTACCCTTTTCCTGGCCATGGTTACAATTTAAACGCAAAAACAATTAAAAACAAACGCCATACTTCAAAACCGCTACGGACATCCGTACGCGACGATGTCCAAAATCACACTGCGGGAATCGCGGGGTAACAAGCGCCCTATTTTTTTTAACGCCGAATGCAAAACGTCTCAACGTCATACGGATATGCAAGTGAAATGCATCTTTAAAAATAAAAGTTGAGGGATCATTTTCATATAAATATGTCATTGTATTATAAGGGTATTGTAAAGGTGCGAATGCATTTCACCCCACCTAAGTTGCGTCAGTGCTGGTTACAACTTTTCGAGTTAACAATGAAATTTTTGTTATTATTAAGACTGTGAGGTTTCGTTTTAATTTGAAAATTCTAGCAATTTTACTAAATAAATTATTACAAACTAAAATATTCGTTTGTAAAATTTATAGGTATCTTAAATTTCGATTTACTTTTACTATACAAGTCATCGTCACAATATGAAAGAGAACATGAACATTTAATTTAATACTAGCAATGTAATAACATTGCAGCCGATATTAAACCCAGTACAAATAACTTAGTACTGGCCAAGCCCGCGCCAGTCGAGTCTAAATAACTTGGTTCGAACAGAACATTACGAGTATCCCACACGCGATACTAATCTACGAGCAATTGAAATTCCTACAGCATAATCTATAAATCTAATAGATATCAACGTTGTAATTCTTACAATCTATATTATAACGAACTAATCTCAGAAATTATCTAAACTATCTCGAGATTTAACGCGACTTTAAACAGTCCACTGAGGCAAGTTTTAGGCTATAAAAACATTACGTCATATCTCAAAGAAGTAGTAATCAGTAATTAGGCCTAATTAAAAATTACTTTATTTAAATAGGCGGCAAAAGCATCTTTAATTCGTCATTTAATATATTGAATTTAGCACCAATGTTAACTGATCAAGTATAGAAACTTAAAGAAATAACTGTAACTTTAAATACTAAACAACGCCTATAAAAGCATAAACAGCCGAAACAAGCCTTGTATAAATTATGAATGCAATTCCGATACCTATATGGTAAAGGGTATGGTATATATTTCACATTTAAGCCTTAAGTAATTACAATAATGGTCGAAGAAATCAATTTATGTTGCGATGGTGATTGTGTTTGACACTTCCGATTAATAAAATATTACTGAATACAGCTTTATTCACACACCTAACAGAATAGAGCTAATTATATTTATAAAATGTTAAAATACGTCAAATCAATTGATTCTAATGTGAATATGCTTACAGCGCACTGCTGGGCAATGACTACTATATTTTGTATTTTTTATTTTACAACTCGGCCGCCAAACAGGCCTACGGCTCATCTGATGGTAAGTGATTACCGTAGTTCTGGTCACCTTACTCATCATAAGAACACAACTGCTTGAAAGCAGTATTATTTAGCTGTGACACTCTGTAAGGTCGAGGTAATTCCCCAGTTGCTCCAGACTTTGCAAGCAAGGTTATAATTGTTAGTTTTGATTTGCTCGCATTGAAAATTAAGTAATATTTGTTCGTATTAATAAATAACTAAAAAATATGTATTATCCACTCTAATATCTCTACTGTCCATGGCTGTGTACGGTCTGTCTATAGTGACGACGAGTTGGCGCAGCGGTCACAGTAGTGATTGTTACGCTGGCGTTCGCGGATTCGATCCCCGCTCACGACAGATATTTGTATTGGCCATATAGATGTTTGTCGTAGTCTGGGCGTTTGTGCTTGTGTATTGTGTGTTTCCGGACCCCCGACACGGGAGAAAATCCTACTGGCGGCCGTTCAGCCGCCGGCCGTTAAGCGTTTATTTATTTAAAATGTTAAGCTTTTAAAAATAATCTGTAAAATTGATTACTATTATAAAATTTGTTAGAAATATATATTTTTAAACATGAAACGACATATACTGTACAAAAAAAAATGGACGAAGATGCTTAGAGATGACGTGTAAGAAAAAGTATTGATCAATCAATATTAAACATTGTATAGTTCGACTTTCTATTTATTACAAATATAGTACAGTATATAGTATATACAGTTATCGTTCGTCATTCAAAAGACAAATATACCTTTATAGTTGCCTAGTGGCCTGAGCTCACTTCGACTAATGAACTAGCGTCCTAGACTTTATTATCGAGCTGGTGATAGGAGTTAGTAATTAGAGAATGAAGCTTTTGACTCATAGATGTATATTATACATATGTTGATAAATAACTACGATTCAATTATTAAGTATTTTGTTGTCTTTAAAGTTACAAACTATAACTTACAACAACTAAATAATAAAGATTATTATCATTAAAAAAATCAAATTAGATTTAAATTAGAATAGAGAAAATTTCGAACCGATTTGAAATAAAAAATACAAATTAGTTGTAATATATTATATCTATACGAATATTATGAATTCGACTTCGTGAGTTTATTTGCAAGGACTAATGTTTAGAACCGATTTTGGAAGTTCTTTAAACGGTATAAAGTACATCATTCTCATTTGCAGATAAAATAACTTTACAAATCACGTCTGCGTGGAATGACGACAAGAATCACCTCATTTCCTCGTTGATTCGCAATTCCGATTTTCGGAGCGAAAAATATACCAGCCCTTAAAGCCCTAAAACACAGCGTTATCTTTAAGCAATGTTTAGAAGCAGAAATACCGTAATATTTACTACGTTATGGTAAAATATTATTTATCACTGAAAATTAATTTACAATTTAAATAAATCTCAAACTAAACACTAATTATAATTAAAATTCCTGCGCGGATAAAAATCTTTACCGAATTCCTACTCGAAACCAACCTCGGCTGCGGACGCTGTCTTCAAATTACCGTACGAATTTATATTTAACAAGTAACAAGTTTTTTTTTTTTTGTATATATCTGGTTGTAGCTACTATTATTTGAAAAAAAAAAATACAAAAAAATGATATAAAAAAAAATATTATCTTATAAAATAAATATGTCATCCTAACATAATAAAATATTGGCCATATACATGTTTGTCGTGGTCTAGACGTTTGTGGTTGTGTAGTGTGTATGTTTCCGGACCCCGACACAGGAAAAAATCCTACTGGGGGCCGTTGAGTGTGAGGCGTTTTATTATTGTTTTACAATAACAACATAGGTATGTATGTGCATAGATATCTATGTATATTATTGTATATAGATGTGTATATTTTTATTTAAAAGAGATTCTAACACATAATGACATCAACTATTACAAACTAAAAACTCACACAGAAAATCCAATTCAATAGATTTGTTTTAAAATAATATTACTAAATATTTGTTTGTATTGTTATAATTTAAACTTTTCGCGTTATACAGCCTTATTTTTGTATTTTTTTAAAGAAGGAAACATCACGCATTAACTAATGGGATCAAAGCAGTAACCACAAATGTAAACAAAGAGTAGAACTGCGCGGAGCGCATGTAGCCATAATACAATCTAACATTAATTCTTCAGTGTTAATTTTACCGTGACACTGAAAATAAAAAATACATTATCAACTAAATAAACTTGTACGCGATTTTGGTGTCTATATACAATAAATTAAGATATATATTCGTGTGAATTGTATAATATACGGTTAAGGGCTTCGCGTGGCTTCCGGTAAGGCTTCTATGCGTCAAAGCCACTTGATACTTACATAACGTAGGAAAACCTGCGGTATGTTGTTGTGTATTTATTAACGTAATATAAAATAATTATTCAATATAACAATTTTATTTCAACAAGTACGGTGAGTAGATTCATACTTATGATACATTTGTAAATCGGAACATATGACATGTGTGTTTCTGTTAGTATATAATAGTCGTGAAAATGGCACTTGCGATAGTGTCGAAATATTTGGAAATTAATATACAAATAAATTTTGTATGTTTAACCGACATAAAAAGGAGGAAATTCTCAAATTGATTGTATATTTTATGTGTTAACATAGCTTTTTGTAAAATTAAATGTACTGTATCTTAAATATCCCGTTTTACACATAAATCAATTGTTTGGTAATGTATGGGTTTGTTTATGTGGTATGTCATTTTATTAACTCAAGTATATCCTCCATACTCAATCCCTAACCAATTACAATTTAATATGTAAAAATCTCATGTCCCATTGTTTGTCATCGAACTCCTCCGAAACGGCTTGAGCGATGTTTATGTTTTTTTTTTTTTTTGTAGTAGTATTTGGTAAGTCCGAGGAAAGGTCGAAGGCTATTTTTTAATATCCTTAATAATGATAATGATTTCTCTATCCGTATAACAGAACGTTTGTCGGGTCGGCTAGTATCTTTATATTGTTTATGTACAATAAAGTACATTACAGAAGTAATATATTAAGACTGAAAGTAGAAATGGAGAGACCGTTTGTAGTAGCTTTATACGAACGAATTTCAGAACATATTACTCTGAGTTCCACTGCTCGTAGTTAGTGCGTAATATTGGAATGAAACCGACTTCTTACCAAGACTGCTGTTCTTTTATTAATAATAATAGTATAATTTTACGTTCATCTGTATTATATTAAGCACTTACGAGTTTGTTTCACCAGTTGTGTATGGATTTTATCATGCAAATAAGCTACGAATAGACTTTAATAGGAGGAGGTGGAACAGAGCATTAAGACCTGTTTCACCACAATTTATAAACTGCAACTTATAGATTCACATTTGCGAATAGAAATACCTCATAAATATAGTGAAGTTCGATGGTAAGAAAGAACAGTGGGTCAAAATCTTTTATCTGTTGGATACCGTCGTCCTTGAATCGTTAACCGCAACTGGTAAAACAGGCTCTTTAAGCATTAATAAAATCTCATATTAGACTGCCCACTGTCGCAGTCGACTCTGCTGTCCGTTCCAGTGTAGCTGGTCCGAGTGACGTCCCGGTTTGTTTATAATATTTATGTCAGTATTTACTTTAAAAAAATATTTATTTATATCAGTCAGCTGTTATCTAAAACATAGTCAACATTAGTTTGCCACCTTACGAACAGACGATCTTGTATGTCGAATGTATTTATTTTATTTTAAAAATTTATAACATAACTTAACGATCGTATAGTCTAGACTGTAGTCTCATCTACCATTATTTATCTACGTATAAAAACAGAAAAAATATTATATGCTTAACGGCCCTACACAGAATTATATATCCTTGGGTCAGTAGTCCAATTAAAATCATACATAATATAACCACAAAAGATTAGATCACGACCAATATCTATATGACCCATTTGCATTTGTTACGAAAGGGGATTAAACCCACCACTTGTTGTTGTTGTGACCACAGCACTAACTGTTTTTATATTTATATAAATTTAAAACGGGAATTAAAAACATCCGGTTTTAAGTAAACTTAAAAATAGAGCTTTTTGTTTGTAAAGCGCTGCGTGAAAGTTCCCCATCGATCCGGCGGGTCATTAAACACGAGGTCAAAGGTCGCGAAATACGGCTGCTACGTTACTATCTCCGGAGTCGTGGACTTATCGGCTTGAAAGCTTCAATACAAATAAAGGCACTCGAAAGGGTCCCCAATATTGTATTTTCCCTTTTTCACACTTTTTTCTGCTGAGTTCGCGTCGTTTCGTTTTTCAAGTACTTCCTATTTTCTATACATTTACTTAGTTTTATATATTCAGTTTCAATACATTATAAAAATACAACCTATCATTGTAAACGATTTACTTTTTGCTAAGATGAAAGCATTATCCCAATACTAACTTTCTAAATCTTCACCTTTATAACGTTTACACAGACGAACAAAATAAAAGATAAAGCAAGTACTTAGTAGAATTACCGACGAAAACCACTCGTATCGTTGCATTAAGCTCCTATATGCATTTTCTAATTATATTTAACTATACAGTTCTCGAGGGTAGTCGTACACAATAAATGAAACGGGAAATATCTTTGCGTATAATTTTAATTAGGTAGAATTTTATAATGGCGAAAATAATAAAATGATTTATCCTATACCGTCGCCTTATTGGATAAAAAATATTGTTTATTATTGACCCAACGCTGGGAAGAGGATAATTCGTATTTAGGGTCAAATATAACATGGTTTAGTCCACAGTGGTAAGCGGCAACCGTAGTCTACTGATGTTTGCAACTCTAGGACCTTAATGCTGTCATGTGCATATCTACGAGCTCTTTTTAAAACTACACTACGATTTTAATATACGAATTAAAACAAAAATGTAAAAGATGTCTAGAACATTGACTAAAAAGTAATTTCATTTAAAATTTTCAAAATTCTATACGAAAATTGCATTTTTTTTTCAGACTTCACGAGTGAAACGGAAGCTAGTCACAGTATGACGAACGTGAATTAAAAAAGAAACTCAAAACACTTGGGACATGTTAAAATATTATAGTTGTGAAAAATTTACAACGAAATTTGCGCCATTTTTTTTAATCCAAGCATTTCAATACGGTTCCCTACCCCATTACCCCATTTATCCAAAGCAGCTTTCTTTACATAACTCACCACAGGCACACAACACTACTTGAAAGTAATCAGCTCGACATCTATACATATAATAAAATGGTAGGAAAGTCAAAACTGTACATTGAATATATTTTTTAAAAAATACTTGGGGTGTGATCTACAATCGACACCGAAGCCAAAAATATGGTTTTTAGAATTTTTGTCTGTTTGTCTGTATGTATGTCCGGGATAAACTCAGAAAGTACTGCATGGATTTACTTCAAATTTGGCACGAATATTATTAAGAAGTCGGGTCAACATATAGGCTACATATTATCACGCTATCACCTACGGGGAACGAGCAGTGAACCTTTATTTCTTCAACGCATTCTGTAACAACGTGTAATCTAACGACGCATATTTGAATGTTGTTGTTACTATGTCAATAACCATGTCATAAGCTAGCTTCACACTATAAATAAAGACATTCTGTAGTATATTTAGTATCAGCATTGCACCCGTGCGAAGCCGGGGCGGGTCGCTAGTACTATAATAAAGAGGGTTACGGAGAGCGGGGGAGGGAACAGCATCGCTTGTACAATACTTTTGGAGTTGTAGGCGTCCATAGTCTACGCGTCTTCGGAATACGTTTAACATCAGGCGGATCAGAACCTTGTTTACCACCCTAGTGATATATATATTTTTTTTCTTTATATCAATCATGGAAGATTCTAGACGCTATTCCAATAATTTAGACATGACATAATTCCAAGATCGTGACCGTTAATTCTAACAAGTCACTCTAAACATATTACATCAACTAAGTATACACAAAAAACATACATATTATGCACATTACAATCAGATCGTGAATATTTTACTTTCGCCATACAAAGGCATCGAGATAAGACATTTTTGCTCGATTACGTCCGCGCATCATATCGCTCGCTTTGTTTCGTTGAAACGGGGAAATTTTATGAATATTCATATATATATATATATATATATATATATATATATATATATATATGCATACAATGTACGTTCTCTCGATAGTACAACGTTAAGGTACAATGTTATAAAGCTGAATGTTTGTTTGTGTTAAAGTTACAATCACGATATTCATTGGTCTGATTTAAATACGATTATATCGGATTTAAAAAGTCTGATGTTTACCTAAGCTATAGATTTGAATATTTATAGAATTTGAGCATGTTTGTGGGACTGTAGGTGTTCCGAAACCAATGTGTCAAATTCCTATCCTTAATTCAATTCCAGTATTTTTCAATATATCTAATATATAAAATTCTCGTGTCGCGGTGTTTGTAGTTAAACTCCTCCGAAACGGCTTGACCGATTCTCATGAAATTTTGTGTGCATATTGGGTAGGTCTAAGAATCGAACAACATCTATTTTTCATCCCCCCAAATGTTAAGGGTAGTCCAAGTCTAATTTTTTTTAATATTTAGATGAATTATTTATTCTTTATTTTATTATGATTTGGCGTTGAAATATACATACAACCCTAAATTTTCACCCTTCTACCACCAACCCCTACTTTTAAATAGCGTTTAGCGGGCAAGACAACGTTTGCCGAGTCAGCTAGTATATGTATACATATAAACATATCTTATACATATGTATATATATATATATAAACACTACCGCTATAAATTAAGATTAAAAAAAATATACACCTTAACAATAAATAAGTTATTTTGGCGAGTTTCGGTTGCAGGTTTTAATTTATTTGTATTATTATTTCTGTAATTGACATTATTTTGACTTTCATTAAATGTTTGTTTCATTTCATTTCAGGCCCTGTTCCAATTGTTGTATTTTTAGTTCTTTAGTTACTATAGTATTAGTCACATCTACATACAAACTTACCTCGACAACATTTTCAACACTTGCTTATACTCTCTTAAAGATTAAGAACTGTGGAGATGTTTACCTGTAAACAAAATTAAAATTTTATTAGTATTGATGAAAATGCGTAACTGTTACACATACTTGTTACTTTTAACAAATAAGTATTTTAAGGTTGATGTCACGCGTACAAACTAAATTAATTACTTTATTTCGACTGTAGGAAACTGACACACAAATATCATACCTGTCATAGGTACTTGTAGTAAAATGCTGTTAAACCCGAAAATTAGTAAAAAATATATTAATCTATCTTGTCGCCAAAACAGTTCAGTATTTTTAACGAGAAAAAGCAGTAATTATCGCATTAATTCTATCAACCAAATTACGTGTTTTTATTTGTAGCATATTAAAGTAACTTTATAGTTATTAGTGTATATTATTATACTCGTATAATACATATTTACAACAGGTTTCCTACTACACGCTTTAGCCTGTAACATCCTACTGCCGGGCTACGAGTAAGTCCTCATTCTCCATATAGAAGAAGAATCGAAGCATAATCCATCACGCTGCTTCACTGTGGGTTGGCGAATATTCTACATCTCATACATTTAAGTATATGTACATAATATTATATAATATATATATACACATAATATATAGGTTATCGTACGATTAGAAATTAAAGTAAAGAACGAAAAGTAAAACACTTCACTGCATCTTTCGATAGATATTGTTTCAGATGACCTCATTCATAACGCCGCGGACGGAATTCGTCCTGGAGTGTATTCCGTTTGTGTTTTTAAGTAAATTGAAGTGAAATGAATCCGAATACATGAAACAGGCAAGAGTTACTTTTAAATTTTCCAAAATGAATATTATACAGGGTTACAGGAAAAGTCGTGCTAGATCCGTTAAGGGCGTGAAGTACCCATCATTTCTGACTTATTTCACCATGAAATACCCTACCCTAAACTTAACCCTTTTCGAGATATTCGACTTTTAATTTTTTATTGAAAATTGCCGATTTTTAGGCTACTAAATTTAATTTTGTTTATTTTGTGTCTTATTATTATTATTATTATTGCATTTTTACATCTCTAAGAAAATGATTTTACGATGTCAATCATTAAAATAGTGCATAAGTTAATTGAAAAGGCCGTAGTAGACAAGTGAAAGTTAAGAAATTAAAAAAAATATTATAAAGTTTATTTTTCTCTAAGGGATATCTAAGAAAAATATTATGGCAGTTGATCGGCAGATGTGTTTTAAAATATCTACGTTTCATCAGCTATCTAACGAAGTATAACAATCTATGGTTTTATTTAAATGCATTGAAAAAAACTTAGCGTCCAGCGTGAATGTGTGGATGGGCATTATCTCCAATCATTTGATTGGATCTTACTTTCTCCCGGACAATCTAAATGGGGAAAGTTACGAAAACTTCTTGAGAGGAGACTTGAGCCATTTGCTGGGTGATCTGCCACTCAACTTGATCAGAGACATGTGGTTCCCCTGTATAAGAAACTGAGTGCATTTTTTTTTAACGAGACGTTCATATATGGTACACATACATACACTGTTTGGCTTTTTATCAAAATCGCATCTATGATAATAATATTAAAACAAAGTGTTTTTTTTTTCGTTTACTTGTTTATGAGCAAAAATTGTTTACAAAGTTTACTAAGGTCGTATGAATTCTTCTCTTGCAAAGTCATGAAGATTGTTATTACCTATTAAAACATCTCTCAATCTCATAATTATGAGCAAAGCAAAAATTCCAAGATTGCAGATCTTCAACCGACAATGTTCGTGGTTTCGACTTCCTCTTTAGCTACTTTGTATCAATAACTTGCTTTTGGGCTACGTGTTTATCCTCGTGAGTCTACTTGTAGTAACAAACACTTAAACTCATCGGTCACGGCTATTATCACAATAATTGTGTTTGCAGGCAAACCGACTTCAATTACATCGACAAGTAATTAATACAACGTAGGTAGACGAAAAAATAGTCAAGTAAATACGCATTATCAAAGATTACTCCAAAAGTTGTAATTAGATTTCGATGAAATTTAAATGTGACCACATGATAAACATCGGCTTTCGATTAAATTAAAAATCATTAAAATCGGTACACCCAGTTAAAAGTTATGCGGATTTTCGAGAGTTGCCCTCGATTTATCTGAGATCCCATCATCAGATCCTGGTTTCCATTATTATTATTTTATCATGGTACCATCCTTGAGATATCTCCTTTCCAACAAAAAAGAATTATCAAAATCGGTTCATAAACGAAGAAGTTATCCCCGAACATACATTATATATATATATATATATATATATATATATATATATATATACACGGTCGAATTGAGTAACCTCCTCCTTTTTTGGAGTCGGTTAAAAAAACTGATAACGATCTTTACTCTGAGTAAAGAAAATATCCCCCAACCAGTAGTGGAACGACTCGTAATAAGTTTTAACTCTTCTCTACGGTTCTCACTTAGTTACCATATAAATATTTACGTTAGGGACATATTAGATGTGTCATTAATACGATTACGTATACATATTGTCGAATTTACTTGAAATATTCAAAATTTACGACCGTCACGAATCGAGGTCATGAGGTTACTACTATATCATAGGGCTACCATAAGGGGGTGAAAGTTCAGAGACATTTATTTTGTTTGCGTCATACCAAATGTCCTAAGTTAAATTCTGTTTGATTTTGACCAATTTTATACTTTTCACCATGCGCCTTATTTATCGGTTATTTATAATTTTTGAATTGCTACAAATCAAATATAACATAACACTAATCTAACCATTCTAATAGTAACTAATACTTTTTAATACTAATAATTTTTTATTTCAATATTGGGTTTTTACTATACTTTTCTCATATTTAATTGGGTTTCAAAGTTATATTTACTAACATTATAAAGAGGGAAGTTTCCTTTGTTTGTTTGTTTGTTATTGATATACATAAAACTTCAAACCTACTTTTAAAACAAACCATTAATAATAGCTTCAAACATATTATATCTAAAAGTAAAATATGCATAGTATTTATATAAATTACAGACCTTCACATCTAGTCAATGTCAAATTAAACTAACACAGCTTCGATCTACAATTTTTAACAGTCTAAGTTGACAACCCTCTTTCATAAATAATTTAAAGTTAATTAATTTCTTCACTAATAAAAAAAACTTGTGCGGTTCGTTTGTAGATAAAGGCCGGGAATTGAATGCATTGCTATTAAAAACCACTCTAAAATGTTCTTTATTATTTTACGATAGGGTTTAATTTAGATCATATCAACAAATAACTAATTGGACACACAAAAACTGAATATGCAATAGCGACTGGATCAAAGACTCTTAAGAAGAAATTAAAAAGCTCGCATTGAGTGTTACGTTTGAAAATTAAATAATATTTCGTTTACAGCGATGTTGTTCTATCTCCTACAATTACGACTAGACGACCTTGTAGCCTTTGACTCCTATACTATATAGTATAATAATTAATAATTAACCTCCGGCAAAAATGTTTTAAAAACAAAAAAAAAATTCAAATAAACGAACTCTAGCATCTATTTTAATTAGTATCGTGAAGATCGACAGACAAATTTGTCAAGCAAGTTTGTTATGTTATTTCAATTATGTCACACAAAGGTCGATCGAAACCAATCGCTTACATCACAAATATTATTTATAACATTTGTAATATTCTCATTATTCATAAGTGCCGTAATGGCGACATTATGGTTTCAAAACGAACCAATACATTTATTGTCTTTTCATTTGCTTCATCAGCGAAACCTTAAGAAAAACTGAGAGTAAATTTATAGTTGACGTCGGTGACGCCATATTGTGCTCTTTACTACAATCTAATCGGGAAGTGTTATAAGAAAATCCTTCATATATTTTCACAGTTACGTAAATAGCAAATACAACTGTTACCAATGTAAACAATCGACGAGTTAGTCAGGAGATTAATAATTTCCACTCGTTTCTGTTTACGCGTCCGAGTGGGAGGCGACTTGTAAAAATATTTGCTCGTTGACGTGTTCTAGTAGGTACATCACATCAATCAAACACCCGAATATTTTACCGTCATTTACACTTCAGCACGATGAGGTATTGTCGGTGTAATCGCACGATAATTATTTTGATTAGAACTCAGTTCCTATATTCAGAATACGTTTTGCATAAGAACCGTTCAAATTCGAAAATGACACGTTCGAAATCAAACGGTTCCCGAGCAAAAGAATTCGTTTTCTGAATATAGAAACCAGGCATAAACCGCTAAATTGCATTATTCAGATGTTTTAAGACTACATATTTACAAAATTATCAGGACGTCACAGTTTTTTTTTTACCTGTGTTGAAGAGCGCGACGAGACAGGCGATTTGGGGCTTTTCGGGGATACCGGTTCGGCCCTGTGTTCCGCCAGCACCCTGTGCTCGTGCTTCGTCCCGACTACAGAGTTTTTAACCCTCTCCATCCGAGCTTGTATTGCTTTCCTCGATATAACCTTCGTTTTTTCATCCTTCGTGCCACCGTCCGCAAGCTTCCTCATCAAGCGAGCGGTGACGGCGACCGAGTGTTGCTGGGTGTCGGAGTTTGTTCGGGACAGTCTAGTAGCCGGCCGTGCCGCCGGGGCAGCGGCTCCGGTACTGCTGCGCGTACTCTCATTCCTATTGAACGGCACCACATCGTGCTCCGTGTCCGAATCAGCCGGCAAGTATCCCCCGCCACCCACCGACGACACGCCCGTACGTAAAAGATTTTCGTGCTCAGCGTACCTCACTCGTTCATCGACTTGAACGGTTCCATTCTGAGCTCGTTCGAGGCCGCGCTCCATTTCGCCGATTTGCCTTTCCAATTTGCGTAAAACATCGTCTGAAGGTGGGGTAGGGTTATTTTCTTCGGGTGGGTCGGTCGCTTGGAACGATTTAAGGTGTATTGGATGAGCTCTGTTTAGTTCCAAGCGTTTCGGGGCGATGCCTGAAGACGTCAGCTCGTACTCGGCGCGTGGTTGAGGAGTTCGTTCCAGCATGGCTAAGGAAACCGGCGAGGGTGGCGGTGCGCCATTGACAGTCGCGGTCGGTGATTCAGGAGCGGGCGACACACGGGGTGCGCGAAAACTCTTCCGCATAAAATCCTCACGAGTTAATTTCCTCTCCATTTTTAGATTATACTCATTATAATTCAAAATTTATAACTGACTTCATTAATTTATTTAAAAATACCCACTCGCTTATGTGTTATCGTTTTATCACTCTATATCACAATACACTACATTTATCTGTTAGTTCCATAACTCTGATATAAATCTGTAAAACAAAACGAACCAATAAACGACTGTAAAGCAGCGACGTCAGTCGTTTTAAAAATATCGACAGTATTATTCAAGATAAAAACAATGATAAGACTCCTAATACAAAAACGTGAGTAGCTAAGTCTCAATAGTCGCAGATACTGATGAACTCAAAAAGAAACCGAAAGATACAACCTACTAAAATAAAAGGTACCGAGACCTTTACATTATGTTAGCACGTGAAGAAACTACCAAATCAGTAGTTTATTGAAAAACTATTTATCATCATTGAAATCTAAAAAGGAAGTAATATACGCAAAAGAAGATAAATTTTAAAGGGTTTAAAAACATTACATAGAAAAATTTAAATCTATCAATTTAATGAATTGAAAAAATGTATCAGAATAAACAGGAAAAGGGAAAATAGAAATCTATTAACGAACAAAAACGAATAAAAGTATTTAAAAGACGAATTAGTTCAAATATTGATGAAATAGACTTGGAAAACGCTTAAGAAGTGTAGAAAGGGCTTGAAGAAACAAAACTAAATAGCTCGAATATTTGCAATCTACGGTGCATTGCGCAGCGAACGGCATCTGTAAAAGACAGAGACAAACAACAATGTTAGTTAGAGGCGATCATTTAAATCCTTGTACCGTAAACCCAAGAGCGGCACAAAAAGCTCGCGGCACCTGAAATAAACACACGGACCGACACCACAATAGTAACAAACGAACACAAACTTAAAGCGACACGTAACGACACACTTGACATTCTTTATAGTAGATCCGTTTATTTCGTTTTGCTAGATAATCTAATCGCTTTTACATATTACGATAACCTTCCTCGAGATAAATTCAGTAACGATTAATCATTGTTTTAACTGTTCCACGGAAGTGTTCTACTCGAAACAACAAAAAATGAGTTTATAACTTTTAGTTTCAGTAAAAACTTCTAAGAATTTATATTCTTATAGACGAGGCTCTACACAAGAATTTAGCCTTTTTTAGATCCATTTATCAGATTTTTTTGATAATCTATTTTTGCATCAAAGAATCAATTTCATCCGAAAGGATAAAGGCTACATTATGCTATACTTCACAGCAGCTGAGCAGTTATTACAACGCGTACACAAGGCGTGTTTATAGCAGTGTATTCGTAAAATAAAAACTATAAATTACTTGTGCTTAATTATTGTTTTATTTGATCTATATGCCCTCGATTTATCATAAAAACTCTGTAGATCTTTGACAACAGACATACGCTCACATAAAATTATACGTCCGAATTTTATATGTCTTTACGAGAGCATAAAACAATTCAATGATACATGCTTGTGTGCAATTAAAACATGATATCAATTATTATTTAAGCTTCACTTAAAAGAACGCGATGTGCATAATATCTTAGACAAAATATTTCATATAACATTTGTAAGTAACTCGGTGTATTGTTCCAAGGTCGCACAAAAACTACGTGAGTCACCGGTCACCATCTGTTGCATCTGACCGTATCAAGGTTTCTCGGTTATACTACTATCTAATACGAAATTATTTATCACCTTCTAAGGTTAGATATTTTTTATGGAATCACTCTTACTATATTTACTCTTATCATTATTTATTTTATTGACTTTTAACGTGAGAAAAACTGACTTTTTGCATATAGGAACTGGGCCTTAAATCATTGTAATAATAAATACTATTTATAGTTTTTCCACTCGAAAAATATCTAATTATACAATCATTCGGTAAATAATGTGATTAGCACTGATGAATTCAAACAATGTTTCTAAGCAAAAAAATTACGTACAATAATTAATACTTAAAAGGGACTACATCGAAACGAATGAGCAAATTATTTGCGTGGTCATGAACGTAATTTACAGTAACAGAACAAAAGAACAAATTGGCCAATATCGTTTTAGTCAATGTTCTTGATACTGTTTTTATAACAAAACAAACGTAATTCGATCGTGATCATGCAACGAAATCGCAAAGTTCCTGCTAAAATTAATACGATCCATTCTCGTTACACCAGCGAGTCAACTGAACTAGAATGAATCAGATATGAAATAGAAACCAGTTTAAATCATTGAAAAAGAATTTAAAAGACAAATAGAATCGTCATGCCATGTTTTTAGTGATTTAACAAACTCTTTTGACTACACTCGGAATATTAACATAATTATGGACTAATCTTCGTAGTATATCTAATATTATGGTCAGGCTTATTTAAACGAGAAGTTACAGAAAAAGTGGAAAACAAGCTAAAGAAAAGCAGGAAAGTCTTGCTCAAAATTTGGTAGGCTAGAATGAAGTACTTCAACCTTATAAAAGATTACAGTCAAATAATAAGATTAAATTAGCTTTCTTGTGGTGAACAAGGCAGCCAGAGCTCTTGGGTAGGATCTGTGGTAGGCTCAGCTACACACTACTCCTAGTGTTACAGGTACTTATAAGCTACCACGACCGTTTGCCATAATACTCTTGCTTGCCACAAATACACTTGCTTGCCACATTAATGGTATAATACAATATTTACCAGTAGCACTGATGTCAAACCGCTTTACATCATCGTAAGAGTACTAAAGGTTAATACTATCATAAAAACTGCCCGGTTATCTTGGTATTTCCACAGACCATATTTTATTAATGTTACCTATTTTAATACAGCGCGGACGAAGCGAAAGAGTTTGTTTGTTGAACGCGCTAATCTTAGTATCTACTTGGCTGTTGTGAAAAAAGCTTTTGGTGTTAGACATGCTGTCTGTTTATGACAAAGTTTACAATATACGTGACGCATTGACTCATAAGATAGGAGCAGACAAAAATATTAACCCAAGATTAAAAGAAGTGAACAGAGAAGTAAGCATAGAATTCATTATTGCTATTTTTTGCGAGATGGTCATCAAGCACAAGTCAATTTTGTTATGACAAGTATCGAAAAATATCGATTTTGAAATAGCGCAAAATCTTTAATGCATTAAAATATAATCGTTTGCACTATCGTAATATCTAATATTGTAATATCAATCAATCCGCACAGAATTAGTATATCTCGCACACAATTCGTATACATTTCGGTGTACCAAAATAGCAGCTGTCACGTGCGCTTTAATAATAGAAACAACTGTTTAGTTAATTCTATTTTCATCCACAACTTAATCGAGTTCGCGTGACTCGCTAACGGAAATCGTCGGGTATTATAATCATATATCTTTCACTGGCAAGGTAATGTGGTGACCTTCGGAATTTGGTGGTTTAATAAAAGTGGAATTAGAGGTGAAACAAACAAAAGTAAGTAAACATCTATATATAGGTTAAACATCCTTGAAAATGTGCCACTGGTGTAGAGTGCAAAAACTTGAGGAAGAGATATAAAATCCAAACTCGATACAAACAAATCAGGGCTGACGAAACATTAACAAAATTAACATAATTGCGCTAATTTCTAATTATATATCAAAAGACTTTTGACTTTTCAAAAACTAAGGAATATTATAACTTTAACTTTTCTGATCTAGATACAAAGTGACCAAACCAAATACAGCAATTTCAAATTTCTACTAGTTATAACTAACTTTAGTTATAATAACTTTAAATATTAAATATTATTCAGGTAGACTTAATTAATTTAGATTTGATAACCCTGGAGACATTATCACATTACGGCTGAACTACTAGTAATTCTATACTGCAACGTCGTAGACAAAGCAACTTGAGGCATTTGCGGTCGCATCGACCTCTTCTAGTGGTTTTGAATTTATGCTTTTTCATGTTTATATAAAGGATATATTCTATGTACTTAATTCAGTACATTAAATTACAAAGCTGAAGATATTTTTAGGTAAAAAGCTCAAGAGTACTGAGCTCCTAAATTACGTAGCTATAGAATTATACGGATTTTTTTTTTATGCGAATGAATTCGCGAGCAACGGTTAATTTAGGAATCTAATTGTAACCTCAAATAAAATTGCCTTCATCAAGAGATAGACGATTTCATTAAATTTAAGTTGATGTAAAAAACCATTTATTCTGCTGATAATTATATCACAATATCCCCATATCTCCAAACGTAGTTAGCGTGACCGCTCAACTATAAACATTTAACCCGATAATAATAATACTCGAGTTAACTTTTAGCCATGTTATTTCGTCCCACGTAAATTAGCGACTTTTAAAGGTACTCATGCCAGCCATTTTGTGAAACGCTCCGATATTTTTTGCAAACGAGACTGCTTACTGGAACCTGTTTTGTTCTTAAGCTTTTTATTGAGTAAAAATCACGTCTCAGGTTGCTGCCTTTATTGAGCTAGCGTGATAAACGAGATGGCATTAAAAATCTTAAAAAGGAATCTGCAATAGCCGATTTCTCATTTCCGTTTCGATTTCACAGAGGTCGTAAATATAGGAATAAATCTTATATCCGATGACAAGTTTGATGGTAGCCTCTTCATATTTTACTGGTTAATAATAGCTATACAGCTTTTCGGCCTGGATCCACTTTTATTTAATTTCATACCGAAATATTTTTGTCGACCTAGTTTTCAAACTAAATAACATGAACATACATCAAATATCACTTAGGTATACAAGGACTAGGCAAAATATGTAACTATTTCCGAAATACTGGGAGAAAACTGAATTATAGTACCTTTCGCATCAGTTTTCTATTGAAACGGTATAAGTTCACGTCATTCTGAGTAACGTTAAACTTTTTTAAGCAAGGTCACAGTTGGTAAAACATTGTTTTTCTTTCATAACTCTTTATGTGAAAAGTTTTAGAAAACTATAATGTAAATTTGACATTTTTAGCACTTAAGAAATATCCCACTAATGCAATATTATTGTTTGTTCTTATTGCAATCATTGGAAAAAAAATATTGTTTAAATCATTCGTTTCCATAGCATTTTATATTAGACCACTCACACAAACAAGAGTTGCAGCATCATTGTGAACGATATAAAGTTTCAAACATTTATTATACTCCTAAAAAATTACCTTATTCTAAAATTCAGCTAAATTTGGAAATACGACCAAACTATTAAGTTATCAAAAAAATTTTAATACATAAATTATTCGAGCCATCAATATAAATTCTAATAACACAAAAAACCTCGTATCATAAACACGTGGAAGTCCAACGACTTCTAAACTATAAAACGTCGAGCGAATCTCAACGTGACTCATCCGAGTAATATATTCGCACGCGGTCCTTACACCGGAGTTATGGGCACACGATTCTGTGCATACGTTACTCAATAACATCACTTATCTAATATCTAGTACATGTACAATTTAATTATATTTACATAAATAAGATAATAAATACAGAAGAATGTACTTCACCGTTACAATTTTTTTAATTTTAGACTCCAATTTTTACACTTACATTAGATGGTACAATAGGTTACATATTTAGCTCGATTTGGTTACAGTTTCGGCGTAAGACTGTTTTATGAAAAGAAGACTAGGCATAGGTTACATACTAAGGAAATATTCATACAAGCAGAGCTGTCACTATAAATGTGAAAGTCTACCGAGTACCAATAACCGCGCAGATCAGATCGAAAGGATGTATTGTATTACAAAAACGATAATATGCTAAGAATAAAATGTGCTTTAAGATATTTGAAGAATCGTGAGAAATTCCAATAAAATTTGTTCCTTTAATCGAATAGAACTAAATGATATTCGATTCCAAATCATATTAAATTTCAATCAAATATTTAGCGAAACTTTTGACAAGACACGGTTATAATTCTCGTAAGAGTATTTGGCCAACATTATAAAACATTTGATCAAAACACCGAACCATTAACAGGTTGTACTATTTTTTTCAGATCTGTAGTCTACGAATAAAATACTATCAAACTATCTAGTTTTCTAGTAAAATTTAATATTGGAGATAGTAATTTTAACAACGAAATAAAACTTGTATCATAAACATGTAGACGTCCGCCGTCCAATGACTTTTAAACTACAAAACATTGAGATAAAATGCGTAAGAACGTTTGGCAAACATTAACTAACATTTGATCAAATCAGCAATCCATCACCGTAGTCGACTCTGCACGGCCGTTGCATTCGTCACACTACACGGTTTAAGGTGTTGAAACGTTTTGTAACGTCTGGGTTAAACTTTTTATTATTATTATAGAAGTAATTAGCGTCAATTGTTACGACCTTGGCTATTTATTTCATTTACTTCTTTTTGTTCTTAAAATGTAATAAAAACTTTCAGATTATTTTAGTAGACCACCTAATGCTAGTAAGTGAAGTTTAATCGCCAATATTTCAATTTTAATAAACAGGTAATTTAAAACCAAGATATAACCTGACTAAACGAAAACAACCCTTACAATCCATAGTATAGATTTAAATGTAATATGCAAATTCAATAAATTAAATTACCTACTAAGTTATTGAAAGCCTTTCTACCAAAAATTATCTGAATCTTCGAGGTAAACGGTTAAATATTTAAAAAAAAAACGTCTTACAAGAATCACAAAGCAAACCGCTTGGCGCTCACAACAAAAACCAGAAACAAAAAGGCTGCGGTGCGCCGGAGCATGACTCACGAGCATCGAACCGAGAGTCATGCTGTGTCTCACTCTAAACAAGTATTCAGTATAGCTGTCTCTCTCCTCCGTCATCGTGGAGGCCTCACGCGACTGATACATGAAACTGCGATTAGATAAAACTCTGGTTTTGTCGGCCACCTTGTATTTACTTTGCAAGCGAATTATCTAAGTACTCCAAAACACGACTGATAGCATTATTAAAATATTGCCTTCACTTTACATTGCAATTTATACTTTTTTTCCTGGCATAATCGACGACAAATACTTTAAATTGAATCATACTTTTAATGGGTAAGTACTAAGTAATTTCTGATTCATTAAAATACATTTCGACCAAAAAAAATATATAAAAGATAAGATTTATCTTCATAAATTCTTGAAATAACACTTAAAAGAAACGTAAAAGTTTAACTTTTTTCCTGTATTTTCTATAGCGTAACATAACAAAAACGAAAGGTAATTTGTGTGCGGAAGGAAATATCAGTCGCAATTAGGGGATCATTACTTCTATTTAGTCTCCATTGTTGACAATGAGTTTGACCTCACTGACGCTACCATAATAATTTGACAAACATACTAAATTCACAACACGTTTTCATAGAAAATTTCACAACCAATTTTCAAAGCCCCTGAAACAGACCTTTATTTCGTCAATATCTCTTGCTCCTGTTTTCTAACTCATAACAAAGTGTTACTTTATAATTATATATATGTAAAAAAAAGTGCGTTTCAGACCCAAGTTGCTACATTAAATCCAACAGTGGTGTCAGCTATCGACTTTTAAGCACATCATTATCAGGCATTGTCTCCGCAGCTCTCTCTCTCTCAAACATGACAAATCACCACTTAGCGCTATCAAAGCGCTTAAAGATCAATTATTTTCCTTTGTTGCCCTGTCACTAGGCTCACGTGTAATTCACGAAACTTCCACGATTTTCCCACTTGATGTTTCGCTTTTAATCTTCATTACTTTTATCTCCTTCACACATTCATCGAATGAATGCATTAGAAAGAGACGCGAGACGCTTACTATACCAAACATTTCTTTTGGAAACGTTAAATATTTGGTGATGGATAAGCCCTATCCTGTTTTGCCGTGTCATCGTTAGTGGTGAAAAGTAAAGGTTGTTCACGCTTATCCCCCACAGAGAAATTTTGGACGTGACGTTGCGATATTAACATCGAGGGCGAATAAACGGTAAAAACCTCGAGCAACTATACAATACTAATGTTACAAAAAATCAATAGAATAAATCCAATAGTCCAATAGAATAATGAGACAGCGGTATAGTAAACGCAATGTATAGGTACAGGAGTCGCTCATCAGAATGTAAGGAGAAAACAACTAAACATGTAAACAGCATAAAAATTGAATAGAACCGGTCGTTATGATGCAAGATAATGTGGGACACTCGCCCACGTTTCAGAGAAAGTATACGACATTGATTTAGAAGCTAAGTCGCCTTGAAATAAAAACTTAGATTATTTAAGGCTTACGAGAGATTGCCTACTGACCGTTACTATGGATAAATATTACTCGTAGTTTCAAGTTTAAAGTATGTGCGTTAATTTAATTATTTATTTAAATTCAGGCTCATGTCTTTATAAGAAGGTAATGAAAATAATTAATATTCAAGTATATGACGAACTATCATTCTAATGACATAAAACTGTCTAACACATTAAACAGTGAAGAACAGTAAGAGCTTTAAACGGTTCATTGCTTGACATAATATATTTTTTTTATAAACAGAGCTGGCTGCTGGAGTTTATTTCGCCTCAGTGCTCAAGTGCGCGTTGGCGGGGTATATCCAATTATCTATGTACTTGCTATCCAATATTCAATATTTTCTAACAAACTACTTAAGCCTCAAATGCATCTTTTTTCAAGATTTCTATATTTAATTCTACTTTAAATCATTTCTGTGTAGATTTGAAGACATTTAGTATTATTTTCAACAACTTGAATAAATAGTAACAAATTATTTTAATAGCTTTTCTTTAAAAACAGTTTATCTCTTGTAATTTACTGGAAAAGCTGTTCTTCCGTGTGTACAGCATTAATGACTTTAAACAATAAATGAAACAAAACCATTCCGTTGAACCATTACCTATAATTTCCGCTCATTTTCAAGATTGCGCGCAACTGTATTTTTTTTTAATTACTCGTTAAACGCTGAACAATTTTCGCCAATTTCTTTACTGGAGATAATGGAACTGCATTTAAATTGTGAGATCTAAATGGTTTGGATCGTTAAACTTCAGAAGTTTCCGCAGAATGGTGACCACTTCTCGAAATGTTTTCTTCTAAAGTAAAGTGATAAAAACATAGAACTACCGCTTTTTCTCTACAGATAACATATATATTCTAGTGTTAAAGTTTGATTTATCTTGTGGCTATTAGAGGATGGAATTAGGGGCTGCAAGTCGGGCTCATTGGCGTAAGGTTGAAAAGAATTATGACATCCAATGTTGGACAAGAATTAGATAAGCATCAATTTAGTGGCCTACTTGCAAAAGAACATATAACCTCTTAAGTTCTTAATCTTATATCTACATATCATACTCTACTTCTAGTCTATCTATCTTCTTTCTACTCTATCATACTCTTTTTAATCTTATACATATCATACTTAACTAAATCCTTTTGCTTTATAGTAAGCGCCATGAGAACTAGCGCGTGGGCTCCTAATTGTAGGCAGTAACCAGACGCCATTAACTACACGGTCACATGTAACACGATATTTGATAATTTGTCGAGATAATCGAACCCAATACATTTTAATTATTCAAAATTTACAACACAGTAAAAAAATCAAACTCAATATACAAGTTTGATCATTCAAATTCAATTACATATTACTTTTTATATGTTACCGTTCCAACTTTTTATTGAGTGCAATGACTTCGAAATTTTTACATAATTTTTAATTTAAATGTTATTATATTAAAAATAAAAACTTAAATATAAGTTATAACAGTATAAAGACTGATTAGTGTATAAAGATAAAATATTTTAAAATAAAGTTTTATCCAAGAATATTTAATCATTTTGAATGAAAAGATAATATAGACGTATTTATCCTAAAAAAAAATCAGTTTAAAGCAAGTGAAAAAATCGCGATAATATCTTAAACCCCTTATAACGTTTACATGACGCAATCTGAAGCTTGAAAAACAAAATTCGAAGACATGTGGCCATCTTGTAAACAATCAAAATCGAACGAACGTTTCGTACGAAGCAATTACATCAGACATAAACACAATACGAAACAAATTGCCCCATACTTTTTCGGCTATTTGTACTTCGTATCGACAGCACTATAAAAAATTAATAGAATTCATTAGAGGAATACACTAACATACAAATACGTCTTTTGATCTCAACACACACGAAAGTAAATTTTAGTGAGATCTTGTGCTGTTGAAAAGGTTGTTCTAATAGTACATTTCTAATCAATTTTTAAATGGAACAATCAACCCTTAACACAAACATTGTATTGAAATTGTTTACTATATTACAACACATAGAAAGTATCATAAATTACTTATTGATCCAACTCCAATTTAGTTAAGGTTAAATACTAACATAGTTATTACGCTAAATTGCTTCTAACAAAAATGAGTCCTGTTGCTTGGTATGAAATTAAAAAAATAATAATAATTAAATATATATAAAGCCATCCTACGTTCGTGAGGATATTAATCACTGTTTTTTTTTTTAATATGTATACAATTACTATCGGAGTTTAAATAAAAAGAAAACTTTGCATAAGGAGAATTAGTTCTAATGTTAAATGATAAAGCAAAATAAATACTGACTTTAATAATAAAAACGACATTTTCAAGTTTCTCCAATATAATTATGATTGAAAGTTTAACGTTTAATGAAAAGTTGGAACTTTCTTAATAATGGACCTCTAAAATTCAATTAGAACGAAAAGCTGCTTAAACAGATTACTGGATTAAGAATAATTCTAAGATAAACTTTTGGAAAAGTAAATTTTAGCAAAATTAATACTTAGTAACATGTAGAAGTTACAAAGTAAATTACATACAATTATACTTTTCAAAGTAGGAGATACACAAGTCGATACTAAAGAAAGCAATAAATCAATGTGAAGTCACGCGGAAAAATCGTAAATAAAAAAGAGGCTGACATAAAATTGCAGATAAATACTCTACAAGAAACATTGAAAATAGAAAGCTAAAGTACACAACCGGTTCGCAAGAACGAGTGCTAACATGTGCTAACACTGGAATTAGTCGCTGCAGCCGTCGATTCAGAGTGACAGCTCATCCTTATACGTTTATATGGAAGTCGACACACATATAATGATTTCAGTCGTTTTAAACAAAGTCAAACGTCTCTTATAATCTTTTATCGTGACATAAACATAAATAACTATCCCCATTTCCCTTGGTCACGCTGTAACTCGTAAACTTCTTGAACAATTGCATTATTTTTTTTTAAGTTTTCAAACACATTGTAGGAGGTTCTTGCAAAATGAAAAATGAAGTACAACAATTCCGGCAGTTTGGAACATTTCAGAAACTTTGCAATTATTTGAAGTACACGTGTTTTATTTTATAGTTCACCAGACAGGACGACGTCTGACAAATCACCTAATAAACTTAATCCTCTAATCTTTATATTATCAGACCAAAAATTTTACACATCAAGATTTTTTAAGGACACGGACGAGTAGCGAGACAAAGTTTTACATTTAAATGATGTTTTCGAATAAATTAAAAGACCAAATATAGAAACCAAAATTATATAAAAAAGATATGAAACGAGAGATGTGAAACCGGTTATCGTGAGCCAAGGTGCTGCCGCTGTAGTCACCGAAACGTGAATTTGTTTAACCATCCGGAAAAACGTGTACAAAAGTTACCAGACCGTACATTTTCATTCCTTTTTTTTATACATAATCGGATAATAAATTCACGCACATTTAAGTGACAAATAATTCTTTCGAATGATGTCCACGCTATTGTTTCAAGTTCATTTTAAAGTTATACCATTTTTAAACGTAACGTTTTGGGTATTTGGATAAAGGAAGGCATAAAGATACAAGTCTATTTCTGCAACTAATACATTATACGACTTTTATTTATTTTAATAATGTAATTGTTTTAGGATAATGTGGTAAATTTAGGGGAAGCAAAAATATCCGCTTCCGCGTCAACCCCCCCCCCCCCCCCCCCAGTTCGCGCCAACTTCGTGGTTCTCTGAAATCCTTATCCAAACTGGCTGGGGACTGGATGAGCTAAATATTAACCTAATATCGAATAAACACCTCAATCGTGTGACGTGTCCCATTCATTAACTATTACAATTTTAATTTTGTACACACCGCGGTAAACAGTCGAGTTTTTGTGTGGGCCATCAACGGTAACGGTAGGTCATAACGGTGCGCTCTCGTGGCAGATTAATGTACCCAATTCGGAACGGTACTCGTATTTCGTTACTTGTCGATTAAATTGTCTAAATTCGAAACTAGAATTCAGGAACATGGAAATTGACCATTTCGATTAACATTGAAGATGTAGGTGTGTTTTGCAATTCGTTTTCATTCGTTTTCTCTCGGGGACATAATTTAAATATGAAATTAAAATACTTTTGCAAGTTTTATACTATATATATTAATTGAACTACTATTCCTAAAATATTAAAAACAAATTTTGACTTAAAAATGGTTCTGATTACCTACATTAATATACAAAATTTTACTAAACAAAAATCTAAAAATAAACCTCTGACTTCAGTTTAGTAAATTAATAAAATTTTAATTAAAGTTAGGTCATAAATCGAGCGCTTAATTTTAAGACCTAAATCATAAAACTAAAGCAGCTCCGTGCTGGATTGATTCCTATAAGTTCGTAATACTTCATCGTGTTGGCGTTATTGTTTAAAGTCGATATTACCGATGCATATTGACTGACCTCAATGCACTAACTGTTGACCCGATCGACCGATACGACAAAATATTACTATAATACATTGTAAAACGTAACATGATTTGTTTAGATAAGTTAATATTATTTGTGAAAATGAGAGTAATATAATTGAAAGTTTTTTAAACAAATTTATACTGGTACATTTATTTATTGGTTATCTATAAAAACTTATTATATTTTCTCCGAACGTAGTGCATTACTCCTCTTCCTTGATAAAGAGTTGCATGTTGTCATACGGTTTTCAGAATCCAACTTTTTTTAAACATTTTTGAATATCATATCAAAAATTGACCGCTCCAGCGGGATTCGAACCCGCGTCTCCGACTCGAATTCCGAAGTTCGAATCCCGCTGGAGCGGTCAATTTTTGATATGATATTCAAAAATGTTTAGAATTCCTAATTGTGGGTAAAACAAAAATAAAATCGTACAACTTTTTTTAATTTATTTTAATCTTATTTTTAATACAATTTGTATCGTTTATACTGGCGATGAGTTGTTATTCATATTTACGGTACGTGTAATCGGCTTACGCTGTACGGTTTACGAATATGACACTCCACACATATGTGTGTAGGTGTTATGAATTCAAACACGAAATATATTTAAAACGGTTGCCATACACAAAACACGTCGTTTAAGATAAGGCGATATTGTAAAAGATTACAATTTATGTTTAATATCTTATCACATAAACTATAACAAAGTGCATTTAAAGGAGAGCGTTTAAAATATTCAACACAAAACAACCACAGTATTGGTAAAATTGTTTATTTAATATATAACAGCTTCAAATTAAATTATGTAGTTGAGATACAGATACATACAATGAATACAATAACATCATTCATTGGACCAGGTTCTTTTATTACATCGAGAAATTTAACGATAAATATACTAAGCCCGTAATAAACTAATAAATAACTAATAACTCTAAACCGTGAATATTAAATACATAAAGACCCCTGCTGTTTCTCAAGCTTTGACATTAATGGCTACTGTTCCGCCCCCATGCTATTGCTATTCACATGCTACTAACGAATATATCTTATCTAAAAATTTGAATTTTAAAATCTATTTTGTAAAAAATAATTAATTTGTGGTGGATCAAGCTCCGACCCTACTCCTACGTGGAGAAAAAGGCCTATACCCAGCAATGTGATAACTACTATAAGCTAAAACAATCGGTCAATTATTTTACATGACAATATTTCTCATGAAATAGGCTTACAAACGCAAAACTATAATTTTCAATCTTGCTAGTAAAAACTTAGCCTAACAAGTTCAAAGAAACACTATTAGCTTTATAGTTACAAATTCAAATAAGACATATTTTCAAAACATTCTATATCAGTTTAATAATCCAAGTCGTATCTAGTATTATATTAAAACAATGGTGGTACCAACCAACTAACCAACCAACCAACTAACCAACTAACCAACCAACCAACCAACTAACCAACCAACCAACTGGTTTCTAAGAAGTAACACTAAACGTCCCTGCGGCGAGCTTGGCCCTCGACCTGATTACTAGAGATGACACCTTACTTGACAGGATGTATTGTTAGCATGTGTGAGATTATCAACGAGTTAATTATTAGAACAATAATAGAATATTGATTAAAAATATTTGTCGAACTACATGAGCGTGGCCACATGACTTTTAAGCTGTATACGCCCAATAAAAAAGGATTTTTATGGGTGATTCCATTCTTATAGGAAAAGTGAGGATAGGGTTTAAAACCTTGGAGTTTAGGTAATAAAAGCAATGTCGTATTTTAAGTTACAACTTAGAAAAAGAGTAATAATATAACATCTTCGGAAATCACAATACTTGGGTAGTTATAATCAATTTTCTCTGACAAAAAAAAAATTCAATTGCTAGTACTAAGACATAAAAATGACAATTTTTTTAAAATAAATTAAGTTTTCTATAAAAAGACTAATTGCCACAAAATTTCACTAACAATTTACGATCTCCGCTAAAACACCTATCGATAGGAAAGTCCACAAGACGCTCTATCTCGTTTGCTTCGCAGCAAAACTCATTTGAGTCAGAAAGAGGTAAACAACCTCAGCGCGATGACCAGAACGAATTCCGTAAAACTTTCATAGCACCGGTTTACTATTTACAAGTGAAAGTATTTTAAATGTTGAATCGATTTTTATTAATATCTATTATAATTACAATTAAAGAATTTATCTTGGTGTCCGATCATTTTTTTGTGATCGCCAATCGGATTACAAAATTATTTCTGCGTGTTTCGTTGTATTGTTTGTTGCTTGTATTTTATTGATTGTTGTTTGAAGAGTTGGAGAAAATAAAAGATTGAAGAGAATAGATTACTGTATTACAAAATTACATTGTTTAGCAAACACTTCGCACGACGAGAAGAAATATGGGAAAGAGAGAGTTCAAATGTCAAATCACTGTCTTATATACCTAACGTTCTGTCACATCACTGATTGTCTATTGCACTCACAGTTTATAAACACTTCACACCGATGACCGATAAATTAAAGTGCGGACCACACGATGTGAACCAAGAGTTGCAACGCAAGATGTGAGACGTTCCTTAACACTGCGTTAGCTGCCTTTTAGATACATGTATTGAGTAAGATCAGATACATTAGGATGCCACTATAATAGGCAAAGAAATATATTAAAGAAGCATTGGTCATAACACCAAAGCGATAATGATCTAAGAGACGTAACTAAATTTAAATATAAATATTTTTGAATTTTTAATGTATAATTTTATTTTAAATCTATCTCTTAATATAACCCAGATTTTATTAGAAGTTTACATTCGAATATTATATTAAAAACTGTGTAAAACGTAAATACTATTATCTAATGGTATGTAATACATTAATATGACAATAATGTCAATGTCAAGGACTACCTAAATATCAAAATGTGAAAATAAAGTATTTTAAAATTTAAATTACATTTAAATGATATACGATGAATACAATTTATAAAATATGCATTAAAAAGATGCAAATTAATCTCCAATTTGTTTTCATGATCAAATACACTACTGATTACATAATTTTACTACCGTTTTAAATACAATAGCATGGATGAATGTTTGTCTCAAACAAATAGTTGGAGGGTGAAATTGATCTTAAGCAAGCATCTTTTTTTTTTTCTAGGTACTTAATTTCCATAATTTTCGTACGTTTATTACCACTATCTTAGTTCTACATAACGTAAAAATAATTTCACAAAATGACCGAACGAATTCTTAAAAAAAAAAAAACTTTTAAACCAACTGTTTACCATGTAGGTCCTATATGGTAATTTATCTTGTTTAGTGTCGAAGAGACAGTCAAAAACATACATAGCTAACATATCTATTACGCAACTCAGGCCATCTCTAATTAATATTCATCGAGTTTTTCCAACATAGTCGAGGTATTCATACCAAATATTACAAAACACGTTGTCAAACTATAAGCGCAAACAAAACGCCTATTTAAACACAAATCCGTCAGGTTATCCGTTCGACTTTACCTTTGTTTGTACGTTTCGAGTTTGTTTATGATTAGATATATATAGGTATACATAGGTCTTCGTTTTACATAAAATTAATTCACACGTATAACACAAACTTTAAACACACAAATGCTATCAAAGAGTCTTATCGCTTAGAAACGATTTCTTTTAGACAATGTTTATTGAAATTAGAGTTTAAAAATGAAAGTAAGATTGAGAATACGTGAACAAAATAGCATACGTTACTTTTATTATTTCGCAAGTATTCATAATTGGCCTAGACTGAGTAACCTCACTATCTTTTAGGCTTTCTTTTCTATTTCTGATAGTCGTAGCGTTATGATTTTATAGCCTACCGCCTTCATCATTGAACAGATTTTCTTTATCCAGTATGCAAAAGTCTAATTACTACTTATTTAACTATTAATACAAATTAAATACCGATAAATCACCTTTATGTCAGGGTGATATAAAATAAATTATATTCAACTAAGCAAACAGAAAAATAATTGTATCATTACATTACTTCGTGTTTAAAATTTGTTCACATCAGATTACAATATTAAACAGAAATTTGTGCTAATATTTACAAATTACTTAGCAAAAAACTTTGCGAGTTTTTATGAATTTCTCAACATTATTAACGATTCTTATCGAGAGTATTTTTATGTAAGAAATGTTTTAAATTCCCGGCCTTTTATAAAACATACGTGTTCCTGTTAAACGAGAACATTTTAAAACACAACCAAATTAGTACAGAAGCACTCAGGTTATACGAAAAACAAATTCAACTATATTTTTATATTTGTAAGGTTAAAATAAACAGTTCAATATATATTAAGTTGCTAAGGATTATTTATTTCATTGTTTACGTTGTATTTGATGAAACTGATAGTGAAATTTATACAGGGGTGTAGTTAAAATACATGAGTGTGTAGCTGAAATGTTGTTGTTGCAAACGAAAATATATAGTAACGTAAAGTTAGTTGAACATATCATGAACCAATATACCATATTATATAGCTGCAGATACGATTTCGTGGAAATTTACTTATTTTTAGGAATTTCTTTCAATGTTATAGTGCGAAATATTTACATTATAATGTACACATTTCGTCATAAATATTGTTCAGCACCTAAAACTTTATATTACCACCTCGAAGAACAAATTATCTAAACAAAAAATGATATGTCTTGCATAAATTAAGTCTAATCTATAAAAACCTATGATTCTATGTTTTTATTTTACTACAATAGACTAGTCTAGTGTTAATATCTGTAAAGCCTAACGTAGAATAGTAAACTTCAATTTTAATTTCACAAGAATCCTGACTTATCATAACAGGACTTTAAAGTACATTTAACTCTATCAAAACACAGAACAGGTAAATAATAAAGACTAGAAGAGGTCATAAAGTAAAAACCGGTATAAGGCAAGAACAGAAAAAGATAAAATATACTCTACTACTTAAGACTGTGTGACTGTTTAGTGTATGTAATCACAGACGTTAACGAGCTCATAATTACAACGTTATTATGTCGTCGTGATGCAATACGATTGTGTATGATTCTCATTATACACACACAAATACAAACACAAAGTCATTGTGCCTGTATGTGTGTGTGATATCTATCTTGAGATAATTTAAGCACTCATTCGTGCAAACGCACCAAGCCTTATTTTGCTTGTGACCTACACGAATAATGTAAATCTGAAGAAATTGCTGCTGTTGCGAGCACTATAATAAAGAGCGGCCATTCGATTTCACTTTACATTTTTTCAACTTTAGCTTAAAAATACAAAATCATTTCAGTTAAGAGTAATCATAGATTATAAAGCATATCAATACGACTAACAGATCGTTAGTTAGTACTCAACCTACTGTATTCTAGTATGAAATGAAGATTTAACAACAATGATCTGCGAATTTGTCAATATCTCTATGAATTAAACAATATATATTATCAGAGTATTTTAATGCGTACACGAAATTAATAATACATAAATAAGTCAATTAGATAACTTTGACATTTTTTTAAAAGTAAACGACTTTTTATCTTGAGAGTGATACCTAAGTACATATGACATTTTATTTCATAATGCATTCCAGTATTACTAAGCCATTTCACTAAATATGAAAATAAAAACAAAAATAAATAAGTAACGTTTTATTTAGTGTTACAGAAGACAAGAAAAAACACTATTACGTATATAAATTTAACTATAATATATATTTTTTAAATACTTTTAAAACATTTTACGCAAAAATAGTACGAAATATGTGCAATAATGCTGTTCGGTGCTCCCCAATTTTATTACGAAAGTTATTCATCACAACTCACAAAATCAAAGAGATACGAGGCTAGCAAAACAGTGGTAAAATGCTATTTTAACAGCTATAATATTGTATTAATTAATGTAACTTCGGTGTAATATGATAACGTTAAATATATAACGAGTATGATTCGAGGTCACACCCGTATAATTCGTGAATCTTGTGTTATTATGAACACAGGTGGACAAAAAACAAACACAAAGCGATTGCTTCACATGTAACATAATGTCTTGACTTTTTGCAACATTACGGAAGGCATGTGCGAGTTATATATATATATCAATGTAAACAACGAATTATTTGAAAAAATTATATCTGCGTTATTTTTTATTTTATTTTTTTAATACAAAAAGGTCAGCAAACAAACGTACGGCTCACCTGATGGTAAGCGATTACCTTAGCCCATAGACGCCTGCAACACCAGAAGCATTGCACGCGTTCCTAACCCTGTCCCTTAATCCCCGGGAGCTCGGGTCGCTTTATCCACCACAGGAATAAAACACTGCTTGAAAGCTGCAGTTATTTAGCTGTGATCTTTTAAGGTTGTGGTACTTCCTCAGTATTTATTGTAAATGCTACTAGCTAATATAGTCTCTTTTTTACGATATAGATAATACCGTAACATATCATAATACTAAACAGATACATATACTTGGAAAACACTTTCCCCTTTCTCAAACTGCCAGATAAAAATACAAATTAAATTAAAAAAAAAATATGTTTGACTAATCCGCCAACCCGCAGTGGAGCAGCGTTGCTGGAATAAGCTCCAATCCCTCTCCTACACGGAGAAAGAGGGTTGATAGAGGCTGAATCGAAAATTGTAACGATTGACTATAAAAACCCCAGTTAATTTATTTAAATCGGTCGCAGTTATCTACGATTCTACCTACGCTAAGGTCGCCGCAGTCTGCGACCTTAGCGAACTACAACGAACCATCAGCTGACAACTTATCTATCAGCCTTGACCTCACTCACCCTATCTTAATGTCACAATTAATTTAACTATTCATCTTATACATAAAATTCTCATGTCAGAATGTAGGTAAAATACTCCTCCGAAACGGGTGGACAGATTTTTATGAATTTTTGTGTGCATATCGGGTAGGTCTGACATCCGGCCAACATCTATTTTTCATACCCCTATAAGGGAAGGGGGATTAAGGGGGTTAATAACATATATTGCAAAACAACGTTTGCGGGGTCAGCTAGTATTGCTCTAATTTTAAAGGTTAAATGAACAAAACAAGTTTTTATATTGAGATGTTTTTGTAAGAAAACAAATATGTAAGTAAAAATAGAGTAAGATAATTAAATATCATGTTACCGGTTTATAATTTAATGCAATAAACAATACTAGTCGTCCAGTGGTCTAAATTCGACAATAATCAATTTAAATTATAAGTTTGAACAAGGTTCTTTTGTCAAAGACTATACTTTTATAATCACAGATTTCGCCAAGGCTACACTGTTGATTTGCCTATTATTTTCAAACAAATTATATGAAATTTAAATTAAAAAAAAAATGATTAAAATAAAGAATACCTTTTTTAATTCTCAATTTGACCACGGACTTTAATAATAAACAAAAGAGTATACATATATGCGTGTGTGTGTCAAATACATAGTAGTTTGTGTAATGTTTTTTTTTATATTTATTTAATGTATTTTTATGCATAATTCTGAAAAAATATTAGCAATCTGCACTCCTTCTTTATATAAAATATAAGTATTCGAAATATCATACTCCTCCGGCCGCGCAATTTTCGTAAATGGGAGTACAAAGTTTTTGCTTCACGTATTAATGCAAAGATTAAATCGTTAATTAAGAACATTATTGTAGTCACTATAATTTTAAAAGCAAAATGCATTAACTGTAACTGTACGCTTGTACAAATATATTAAATGCTACATTAAAACAACTCTTAAGTTTCGTTTTATTTCTTTTAAAATTCAAGTGCAAGATCACAATCAAAAACGGACCAGGATTCATATATAAATTTAATTGTTATCTACCTACTTTAAAATTTTAAACTCTACGTTCCAAAACGTTACTATCTGTATTTCAAATCTTTTAGCCTTGTTGAAGTCGTTTTACCAGTTATAATTGCTTTCATATCTAATTATAAACATTTAAAAACGTCAATTAATCACAGAGGTTCACCAAGGCTGTACACACGGGCCTCTGTTTTATAAAATATACAAAAACGGTAAAATAACAAAACTCTATAAAAAAATATTCAATTATAGGTGACATCATTGAAATACACCTACCCTAATCGCGCTATCACTATCAAACGTTATCACAACGAAGACTGATAACTCCTTTAACGATACGATAAGGAGACAAGTGGATACATTCAGCGAAATATGATACAAATCGCTTAATATTAAAAACCGTTTTGATATTTAAGCGTACTACAATAAGGATTATAAGTTATTGTCTTATATTATTAATCGATTAAAAACAATAATTATATTTAATTTCTTCCTTAAATAGGGCATTGCAAGTATATATCTGTAACTTTATTGTAAAAATATATATATATAAATACATATGTCTTAAAAGTACAATTTTTAAATGAAAGTTGCAAATCAGTGAGTGCAGTGTTGATCGTTATAAGAATAATCTACGATCGATATACATCGACCGTATACTCTCTTTCCGAGTGAACACAAATTACTCATTTATTATTACCGACTTTTCACTTCAAGACTCGTTTAACCTAGTAGAGAACTGGGTCAGTGTTTCCAGTGACATTCGTGACAAGCTACTGTGGTTGCGAATTATTCCTTCGTTTATCGAAGTCGATTTTTAAAAATGAAATGTCTACACATTGGAAGTTTATTACCTTGTCAGGTTACTATTTTAAAAAATACAGTTATCCAATGTATAATTATAGGAAACAATAAGAATAGCTAAATATTTACTAAACCATAAAAAAATCTTCATTGATTATTCTGCAAGAGGTAACAAACAGTTTTATAGGTAGGTATAGGTAGAGTTCGTAGAGTTTCTATCAGAACATATATGTACATATTCTAGCAAAAACAAATCATAACTGAACTCTCAAAAAGGTCAAGTACGGCCTTTACGCATAGGTAAAAAAAAAACAATATTTTTTTTTAATAAGACCAAATACAGTAAAACATTTCCTCTGGAAATGTGAACTCTCGTACAAAACGGCAAAATAAGTATTGTATTCACTGTCGCAACTCCGGATATCAAGGTCCAATTGCCACCGTTACACTCAGCCGAAACAAAACCTCTCGACTCCGATACGAATTATAATCTCTCGACCGTAAAATAAAGAAAAAAAAGTATATCCATTATTCCGAGATGATCGGCTATGAGTCACTTAAAATTGTACTAAAAACGCTATACAATTGCAGTATCATTATATCGGTACTTTCATTTAATAACATCGATGAACATAGGATATTGATATCTAATGCTTACTACTTAAGCGCTAAAAACATCATTTACAATCAGACATCGGTCGTAAAGTTTATGAGCTCAATACTAAGTAGTGGTTATCAGGGATTTAAAAACACTGAATTAATCTCTAACCCGGATCACGACAACTAGTGTTTTTGATGAGTCTTTATACTCAATCGAATAAAAAAATGCACGCCGCTAGAACCAGTTCTATAGCCATCAAACATACACCGATAAACGTGAATTCCGAGAAAAAAAACACGACATACGATTGGAAATGACTCAATGTCGACCGCCAAATCCAATATGTTTCACTAGTATTCCCATGGGAAACGTAGCCGGAAACTAATACAAACGATTAAGCAATGCAAAACTTGAATAGATGCGACGTAAAGATTTCTGAAAGAGAAAAAAAAAAAGTTCGAACAATAGAAACCTGGAATCAAAACCTTCGATACAATACCGATCAAGGTAAGTGACCTTTCCACGATATTAAATCTTAGCAAAACCACTATTACACAGCCACTGTAGATCCACAAGTTATTAACTGAACCGCCGAAGCGCGACGTAACGGCACCGACGCGATATCGTGTAAACGCTTCCTCCGTCACATTTAAAACTGCAATTGTTGCCACAATACACTAATCCATGAGCACTATTTTGTACATCACAGCACTTGAGGTTTTGTGAAAAACACCGACAAATACAGAGCAGAATACATCCGCTCCGTTCGACGGTCAAGAGGAGACTGAGGTCGCCTGCGCCCGCGCCGCCTCGATCACCCGGTTATCAGCCTTCGAGGGGAAAGGGGGTAAAAGAAAAGTGTTCACGTGATACGGTGATAAGCTGAAAATCCAATTCGACTTTATTTCAGTTTTATTTTAGATTTAAATAATTTCTCGTCTATAATATATTTTATTATGTCAACTATTTCATTTAATAACGACGTTGTCAATTTACAAATATATTTAAATTCGCATGCTATTAAATCTACAGTTTTAATCGTAAGACTTTTAAGATTGGTATAACTTGTTACTATTCTATCAGCAATTCCGTCAGGTGCAAGAACGCACCTGTCATTCTCACACAGTACGTTCCAACTGTTCAAAAACATTTTGGTAGTAAAGCTAAATCATACAATTACATTTAAGTAACAAAAAGTTTATATACTGAACTTGAATTAAAGTTAAATTTTCCATAATAAGCAATATAAATATGTTTATAATACCAGGACCGTCTTGTAAAGCCTTTCTTTACAGAACCACATCCACAACAGAACAGCAGATCACTAAGATGATTGTTCCTAGGTTAACAAACTTAGCATCCCATGAGAATACCTTCAACCGCATATGAAAGGTAATGACCGACAGCCTAGAAAGTGGTACACAATCATTCAGAGATAACCCACCTCTATACCTTAAAACATAGGGTATATTTTTGCACATAAATACTTGCTACTTACTTACCATTGAATTAACTATATTTTGTTAACATAGTTCTTATTTTTAAAGGAATAAAGTTTATATTAGGTACATATAATATTTGTATGCATTTTACAATGAATGGATCCGTAATAAAAGAATGGGAATATTTTAAGGCATTCGTTTAGGATTACAATAACAGAAATTTCCCTGAAATGAATTAACGTAGTATTATCGCTCATCGTGTAGAGTATATAAAGTCGATATTCGTATGACAATGATATCAATAGGAATGCGCTCTTGTACGCGGGAGAAAATAAGTTTCCTCGTAAATGTCGCGAAATACAAACACTGAGGACCTTATATGGAAGCTGTATTTTGTATTGTCGGGTGAACTTTGTTGCTGAAGTAAGCTTTTCGCTTCCAATACATCTTTTATTTAAGTTACTTAGTATTTTCATTATTAACCGACTTCCAAAAAAGGAGGAGGTTCTCAATTCGACTGTATTTTTTTTTTTTTTATGTATGTTACATCAGAACTTTTGACCGGGTAGACCGATTTCGACAAATTTTGTTCTAATCGAAAGGTGGTGTGTGCCAATTGGTCCCATTTAAATTTATTTGAGATCTAACAACTACTTTTCGAGTTATATCTAATAATGTATTTTTACTTGACGCTTTTTTCGTCGACCTACGTTGTATTATACCGCATAACTTTCTACTGGATGTACCGATTTTGATAATTCTTTTTTTGTTGGAAAGGGGATATCCCTAGTTTGGTACCGTGATAAGGAAACTAGGATCTGATGATAGGATCCCAGAGGAATCGAGGGAAACTCTCGAAAATCCTGAATAACTTTTTACTGGGTGTACCGATTTTGATAATTTTTAATTTAATCGAAAGCTGATGTTTATCATGTGGTCACATATAAATTTTATCGAGATCTGATAACTACTTTTTTAGTAATCTTTGATAACGCGTGGTTGCTTGACTATTTTTTCGTCGATCTACGTTGTATTACTTGTCGATGTAATTAAAGCGGGTGTTTTTTTTCGTTTGCGAGCAAACATAATATAAAATCAAAAACAAACGTATTAAATTTGAGATTAACATTGTAACATAAATACTAGGCCCATCAACGTATCGACACAATTGTCTTGAAGTTTTTTTGAAGGAACGTCTTAGTAAAAATAAAAATAAAAATTAATAAGTTAAATTCTAAAATTATTTGTACCGTGTGCCTATCAAGTTATGTCATAGTCTGTTACTAACATTATAGATACTTGTATGTAATCATTATCAGTGATAACACCACCTTTACGCTGTGTTAAGTTTGTATTAATAAAAATAAAAACACTTAATTTTATAATTAAAAAAAATAGTATAAATACAAATCAAACATAAATAATAAATACAAAAAATTAATAAAAACAAAGCACTCGATATCGTATTTACAACCACAGCTTATAACGTGACGCCTATTTATAATGCTAACCTATTATCTTACGAGGCGAGATATTTCTCCGTCGACATCATGATATACATAACTACTAATGGAGTGACATCGATGGACATTACTTGTGCTATAATTTAGCAACGATTAAAATGTAGTGTACCCACACGCTGTACTCACTCATTAGATATTATGTAAAATTTTACTTAGTAAATAACGTAACTATTACTCCCTTTAAATTTAAAATTATATTAATACCATTTAACTTATAATAAATGAAATAGTTTATTTGTAATTGTTCATTTCAGATAGTAGCACAAATTTTAATCATAAAAAACAATCATAAAAATTATCATCAATCACATTAAGATAACTGCATAGCTCACTGAAATGTCATTTGGCAGCAATAATTGCACAATATTCTTGCTATCGCTGGGCTATTGCTCGGTACACAATAGCCCGATTGTAACATTTACCTTGATTCTAAAAACCAATTGCATGAACTGCTTAAGTTCGAAAACCTGTATCAAGTCATTAAATATTGAAATACTTGTCATTATTGACACCTGTTAAACTATGTGTTAAAATTAGTAAAGGCATATTACTCGAAATAATGTTATAAATTTACGAGCAACAGCTTATAAACTCCGCTTGATAAGTGGGTCGACGTCATACAGCCGTGGTTTTGTATCTGTGTCCACTGAACGAACGATCAAAATATAAAAAATTCAATTTTGAAATTAGTACATTTTAATTCGTCTCGCTAAGTAAATTATAGTCGTGCTTACGCGCTCATTGGAGGGTTATACAAAGGAAGTACCTTGCCACAGTAGCTCGTATATTAAGACATCTTAAAATTTAAAAAAGTGCTAAGGTTTTTTTTTACATGGAACGTGATCTATTACATCTAAAGAACCCCCCATTTGTCCATTGAGTCGAACGTCCGACATTTGAAATAAACGTCTTGTTTTCTAAGGAACGTCAATATCCTACCTACTGGTTTATTTCCTGAAATGGCTGTGCCTTCTTGTATAAATTTGTTATTACCAGGCATGGATTTTTCAACTTTAATTGAAAAATATACTATTTTCCATTTCATCATCATCATTACAGCCTTTACAGTCCACTACTGGACATAGGCCTCCACAAGTTTACGCCAAAAATAACGTGAACTCATGTGTTTTGCCCATAGTCACCACGCTGGGCAGGCGGGTTGGTGACCGCAGGGCTGGCTTTGTCGCACCGAGGACGCTGCTGCCCGTCTTCGGCCTGTATATTTCAAAGCCAGCAGTTGGATGGTTATCCCGCCATCGGTCGGCTTTTCAAGTTCCAAGGTGGTAGCGGAACTATGTTATCCCTTAGTCGCCTCTTATGACACCCACGGGAAGAGAGGGGGTGGCTATATTCTTTAGTACCGTAGCCACACAGTAATTTTCCATTTAAAACTTATAAACTACCGTGTCGTTTAACATAGGAACCGCGCAATCGAGTGAGTCAACGCAGGCTGCGCCGGCGCGTGTAACAGTGAACCGCTATTGCGCATGATCTTACACGCTAGAATATTTATTTATTATTTTTATACAAAAACTTACAATATTATACGAGGAATATCTAGGCTAATATATGAAGACTTATATAAAAGCTAAGAAGTTTGCTTTCAACGCGATAAGCCCTGGATGTACTACCACCACCTATTTACAAAATCGTTTATTAAAAAACGTGTATAAAATAAGGAGACATTAAAATTCATGCATCACGCTTCAGCCTGTAATATCCCACTACTGGGCATAGGCCTCTTTCCCCATGTAGGAGAATGATCAGAGCTTAATCCACCACGCTGCGCCAATGCGGGTTGTCGGATATATAATTCATGGATATATTATTTTACCAAATATTTTTTAACAAAATTTATTTTATCACGATTAATTAAACGTTAAATTACATTTTGAAACTGCTAACATTCAAATCTTTCCCAAACTTAAATCTACAATTTAGGCTGAAAACCAGCGCTTCCCAGAACCAGTAAGCAAATAACTAAGCCAATGCTCATTACTTCAATGGGTTATGGTGTAAAAATTATGAACATTTCCGGCAGTAAACTGATGAAATTATTATTACCTTATTGACGTTGAAAGTTTTGGTTTCAAACTATCTTTTGATCACTAAAACGAGAAATTAAATCCAAGATAATAGTGTTACATACACGTTCTGACCTTTACTGGAATTAGTTAACAAATTATCTAACGTATCCTTTTGCGTAGGAGTACCAGCTTGTGAGCGAGCCTAGATTAATGAAATTATGAGTAACTCTATAAATAACGGAATATAAATCTAAATACGTGTTATACAAAGCTGTTTCTATGAAGTTACTGGCTTCGATTTCGATTCGAACCACTAGAGTAAAATGTACTTAAAATGTAAATATGAAATAAAAGTAAATGTTGTATATACCTAAGTACCATACTGTAAACGGGTAATTTTACTTGCACTGGCAATTCTGTCTTACAAAACCAGTATAATCTCCTTTATTATATTGCGCCCTAAGAAATTCACCATTTGGACATACTAAAAAAATATCGCAGCTGAGAATTAATATCGATTAGAGTACTGTGAAATTAGAAATATCTGCAAACATACACCCATACTATGCTATAATCATAATTGAAATCAATTACTTTAATCCCTTTACTCCTTAGTCGACTAATAAAGCTTCAAAGTAGTCGCAAAGCCGACCAAAACCACTAGCTTAAACATAAGCTATTCTAAATTGAGCGATAAACTAACACGAAAACCAAAATTAAATCTTAATACGTTAACTATAAGGGTAATTTTCGTTCGTGACGTACATAATGCAGTATGTACACAATAGACGATGCACAAACGAGTGATCGCCGGCCTACTTACATGTGTAATTAGTGGAACTACAAATAAGGAAAAGTTCGTTTAAACTAATGGATTCGAATGGGAGATAAAGATGAAGAATGTATAGTTTAGATAAATAGGGAAACGCCTTAGTATATATGTTTAAAAATTGACATTACAAGGATAAATAAATAAACAATATTAATTAACGCCTCACACTGAACGGCCCCCAGTAGGATTTTCTCCCATGTTGGGGGTCCGGAAACACACACAATACACATGCACAAACGCCCAGACCACGACAAACATCTATATGGCCAATACAAATATCTGTCGTGAGCGGGGATCGAACCCGCGACCGCCAACGCAACAGTCAGTACTATGACCGCTGCGCCAACGCGTCGCCGCTCTTTTATTTCGTGTATAAACATCCAATTTTATATACTCGGTTAGCAAAAAAGGTGATGATGGTAAGCGCTAAACGTAACCTTACAGACGATTGCAATACCAGAAGCATCGCAGGCACGTTACCGACCCTTCCCCTAATACTTCCCCAAGAGCTCCGGTACCTTATTCCCCACAGGAACACAACACACTTGAGAGTGAGAGCAGTGTTATTTAGCTGTGATCTTCTGTAAGGTCGGGTTCTTTCCCCGTCGGGCTGCTCCTGATTTTGAGCAAGATATATCTTGCTGTTCCCTAACTCACTGATATTGTTTTTCTTGAAACAATCACAACCATTAGCTGAGATTACTGAAACGTGTAATAAAATCGAACAACAAACAATAAATTTATAAAACTATTTCAATAAAATCTTTCCCACGGACAGCCCTGTAAGTCTCATTTTTATTTCTATTAAGTCCGCATTTCCGGTCGCTTAACGAACGCTCCGAAGCCTTTTAAAATGCAATGTTTTTATAAGTGCGCAATCAAGGTTTAAAGAAGATAAGAAGTAGATACATTTTTACATTTAAATACATAGCTATGCTTTCATAGCTATCATAATCCACTTGGGATTACAGACCAACTAGACCAATAGTAAAACTGTAGTCCGCGTCGAGTTTTAGTACACGTCCCGTGCAAGCAACATTTTTATTAATTATTCAAGATTTTAAGAAAAATTAATAAAAATAAATAATTCGCACAATTGTTTTAATACAAATCTAAATTAAACACGTAGAAAGTATTCTAGTATAAGTATATAGTAAAACATAAATTATCAAAAAAACGCCATTAGTATCCACGTAAAAAACGAAAACGTGATACGAATACAGATTGCGACATAACTTCACATATTTTATTTCAACCGTGTATTAAAGGTACTGAAATAAAATACAAATCGCTATGAACAAATTTATATTTCCGAGCTTACGGGAATACGGAGCTCTTGTGTGAACACGATAAAAGGAAATGGATTACTGGGCCTAGTTTACCCAATTATTACACCTCTATATAGGTATAATATAGATATCATTACAAATTACATTTATTACTTTATTTATTTATCCAAACACTTAACGACACACAATTGAGGTAAGGCAGAGCAAAAATATTTTGTTCAAGTCTGGATTCGCTCGACTGGGGAAGTACCTCAACCTTACAGAAAGTCACAAACACAATGCTCTAAATAAGGTCTAAAGTTTTACCGTATTCCTGTGGTGAGTAAAATAGCAATATACATACTTAGTGTAAGAGACGTCAAGAGCTAACTAAAAGCTAACTGCGCTTAATATTAGGCATACGCTTCTTTGCCACCACAGTACGTTGCGTAGTGTAAAAACACTCATACATTTCTAAGCCACACGTGAGAAAGAAATTCTAATCTTAATCCATTACGTATTTTAAGCACAAAATTATCAACATTACGCGACGGTCAAACAACGCCATCTCTTACGATTTGTTGTGAATAAAAGTATAAAAGCGGTGGAAGAATTCTTAACAAACATACTAATCACAACATCAACTACAAAACTAGGCGTGTAGTTGAATGACGTCATTCAATGAAAGGTCAATCCTTCCAATAGAATAGCTATTGAGACTGAATATAACGATAAAACGATGTAAACAGGTGAAATCGAAAACGCAAGCTAGTCGATCTTTATCTCATAGCAAAATTTTTAATAGCAACTTCGAGTCAACAGCCGCAGATTAATTACATGACATTCGTTTTTATTAAATAAACATTGATTTAAACTTGGTTATTAAGTTATTTAAAATATATTTTTTAATTAATATCGCCTTATCTCTAAATACATCATTAATTGAAATGAATGGATTCCAGTCTCAATAATTAATCTAGCTCCGAGTTTGCTACCTAGTGATACTTTAGCGACAATTCGTAAGTTCAGAAGACAAAAATGCCACCTTCACGTATATAATCGTAATAAATTAACGTAATAATAATATCAATAACGTAAATATTGCATGCAAATTTTTGGGATAGAAAATTTATCGCAATATAATTTTTTTAACCTAAATATATCAATATTTTACGCAATTGTATTCGTGATTTATTTACAAAGTTTTATTACATCTTTATTGTAATGGATACAAGGTTTAGGCAATAGGTGAAATAAAATAAATTTTGAAAAGTATATAAATAAATAGTTCAAAATTTTACATCAATATCAAAAAAAATTAATTACTGTAAATCATGTGTCACACAAATGTTTATACATACGTAATTTTTAACATAACAATAAGGTACTTTAGTCTTGCAGCGCCATCTAGTATGTAATAGCGACATTAAGGAGTTTTAGTAGAGTCCCATATTACTTAATCTTAATATTAGTTACATAGCGAATATCAATTAATCAATTTATTATTAATTACGTTATTATAAATTTTTGAATACTTTTATAAAATAAAAACATAAACCCAATAAAAATGACAGAGTTTATTAGTTCGGCTATTCGCCACGAGGTAGCGTTAGTTGTACTTGTAATCCCTTGACTCAAGTTTAAAAAGTTACAATGTTTACAACGAGAATGTTATATTTGTTTTACAATTAATACATAAAATTAGTCATCTATGTATTATAACAATAATTATAAAAGTATTATTACTGAACTTCTAAATTAATTTTATCTAAATCAAGTATGTAATTAATAAGCAAACGATTGTTAAACAGTAGTAATTTTCCGGTTCGTACCGGTGATGTAAACAAGTACATAGTAACAAAACAAACAATAAAATCTATACAACGTCAATAATTGCACAGATGACAGATTCACTGTTTCAAGTGCATCTAACAATCGTCTTATATAAATATTTATTTTATATGCAACTTTTAGATAGAAATAACCTTAAGAAGATCGAAAGGACACTATTTCATAGGATAGAATTGTTTGTGTTCTTAAAAGATAAATAGACAAGAATATGTGACATGTCTCCCTATAAACAAAAACAGAGTTTAATCAAAGGAATTCGAAAATCTGAGAATAGTCAAAAAACAAAAAATATATTTGTTTCTATTACGGGATAAAATGTTCTCTATTCTTAATAACATTTAACGGAAAAGACATATTTGTAAAAATTTTCAGAATTTAATTGTTGTCGGAACCCGGAAAACTATAATGCATTGCATTTAATTATCACTTATGAGGTAGGTTGTTAGAAACTGCGATGTAACAAAAACGCAGTAACATCTATTTTACCACTTTTTCGTAAGTTAACGCGCACTCGACGTCATTGTTTATTTTGAAATCGACCGCAACTTTCTAATCTATTGTGTTTTATGCAAAAATAAAAACCAGTCTCGCGTTAAATTGACATCGCAAACTGGCCAAAACGATAGACTTTCATTCGTTACTACGAGTCTAACTCGTTTTGTAGAAATGTTTTGTATTTATTGTACCGCATTTTGATACTAGACGAATATACCTATTTCTTCGCGAATAACTGCATTTTTTTTTTATTATCTTCTTATTTCTTATAATTATATTTTATTTCTATAACAGATGTAAATTTTAACACACATTTACCTCTTGACGAACGAATAGAGAATACACACATACAAAATAATGTACATACAAAAAATAGAGCTCTTTCATTTGTGTGTTCACTGATCGAGTGATCGTCACTACCAAACTGTCGAACGTTCACACAGAATAATTTACTGCCAGCTCCTATAATCTATCCATCTCTGATTTTGCTTAATAGAGATAGAATTTTAGCACGAATTGTGTTAGCGATTGATAGAACAACATATTTATTTTTCAGTCTTACTTAAAATAAATAATACAAAGTCACTTAAATATTACAACATAAAATATCATTACATAAAAATTATTTTTTAAACTTTAGTTAATTTGTAAAATCATACTTTGAAATACAGCTTAAGAGTTTGGATTGCGTCTTAATCGTTTACTTTTCACGCTATTTAATTAAATGTAATGTTATTAAAAAGGTTCTACAAGGCAACGTTAAATTTTACTTTAAATTAAGTTTACGTAACGCGTTGCACACACAGAACACTAAACTAAACGAAAACTAGTATTTTCAGTAGGTATATAACTATATAGCATGAATTCAATGTGTAAATAACGAAAACCAACATTCCGTGTGCACATTTACATATTTTTAACGCAACAAATTACTTATGTACGTAACCCTAATGTGCTCTCATAAACATCGATTACAGTTAATGTTATAATAAAATTTGAACATTTATTATCAATTTTCATGGAGTCACAAACATCATATATTACGATCTATATAATCGCTGTGTGTGAAATCAAGTACAAAATAAAACAACACTATTATATCATACCAAAGATCTAAATATAAGTTTTCACGTTATAAATGAAACTTTCATCTGTCATATTGGAACACAACGTCGAGGACGTCGCGATGAAAACGTCGGTCACTAAAAATAACTCGTACGTTTAAATCGTTCTTTTATTTTAAGAATTCTCTACTAATAAATAATTTACTGCTTGTTCGAACACTTTGACATATTATTTTATTGACCAATTCCAAAAGAAAAAAATAGGTTTAACTTTTGATAGAAAATAATATTTCGTGCAAGATATCACTAACATTGTACTAAAACACCGTTCATTTATAAAAGAGTAAGTGCGGAATTTCTTCCCGATTCTTCTCTGCAGAATCTACATTCCAAATCGGTTAGTACCTTCACATTTAAAAATATTCACGCTTAAAATTTTAATTTGTAAGATGACGATCCGAAAGTGCTTTTGAAGCCTATTTGAATAAAATCATTTTTGATTTTAATTTTATAACTCATTTCTTAAATCTATACATATAATAAAACCATAGATAGGTCAATTATGATGTCGCAGGCATAACAGGCTACGGTAACCGCGTACCATCAGGTGGACCGTACGCTTGTCTGCCGCCTAATGGTATAAAAAAAATAAAGTAGGAATAATTCATTTTAACAAATTATTACTATGAAACGAATACTAAACACGTATCCAATGACCTAGGCTTGCTAGAGTCTAGCTAGTCTACATATATAGCCGATACATGTCTCTACAGCCGCTTTCTTTTCTGTCATAGCATTTAAAACATTTCGGTAGCTTTCAATACCAGTAATTATTTAATAAATATTTGTATTTAATTAATCTAGTTAATCAACTTGTTACACGTTCAATAAATCGTTTAGGCGGTACTTTCATTTTTTTATTGACTATCAAGCACTTCCTTTTGCATAATATTTTGATTACTTAAACATTCAAATGTATGGGAAAGGCTAAAATGTATGAAGCGTTAAAAATCAATTCTGGTAACTCAAGTAGTACCGTATGCTTCTCACAACTGCGCAAAATTCCCTTCTCTATCTAAGTATTACAGCTTTATCAACCACACTGTTCCAATCAGGTTGACGGATATATATACAAAGGTACCGAACGTTTACGTATTCTCAAAGGCATAGACTACAAAACAAATATTTGCATAAATACAAATATCTACCAGGAGAATGAATCGAAAGCGCGACCGCCAACTTCAAACCGACTACTCGTACCACTACGCCAGAACGGTTGTTCATCATCTAGCTATACCAAAAAGGTTAAATTGAAAAAAATTGAAAAGCGGTTTTTATAACGTATGGACTATTCTTTTGTTCATATTTATTCAGAGCAAATAAGCATTAGTATTTCAGACGAGTCACTTCAAACTCTTTGAAACTCGTACCAGACCGGAAAATGAGTATTCAACTCACTGGATTATGTTTTATTAAAATAATGCGTATTGAAACAAAATGTGGTATATAATGCAATGGTGTGTCCGTATCGTTCAGCTGTTGATTTATGAAAATACTATTATGTACTTTTATACAAAAGAAAAATAATTTCAGATGAACTAAAGTCATAAAAAAATAATCATATCATTAATATGATTAAAATACCGTTATGTAGCATTAAGCTAGTTTTAAATCGAATCTTTAGTATCTACGCTACGCTGACTTACATAATAATAAGTTTAGTTTTTCTCTATTTAGACATTCGTTAAGCGTGTATAATCAACTTATAATGCTAAATAGATCATTTAATTTATATAGAATAAAATAAAGTTAATTAAACAATTAATAAAATACGAATATGAACTTTAAACGTTTGTCATTACATCTATTTACGCCCGTAGGTTATTTTAGCCGCAACGTTACTATTTACTACAAATTCTGCATGTAGGTATGTTGTGGGTGGTGTTTGTTAACTCTTTCAGGAATCGATCCCCTACTTCCTTTATTGGTCGAGCTTCGAATAGCAAACATATGAATTATGCTATACAATACGTGCCACGTAGCTTTACTTGAATCAGCCATTATGTTCTGTATTCCTCTATCAAAATATACAAAATACTCACTCAATAGATTTATCTGCATGCCCTATCTTATCGTTAGGATAATCTTAACGATCCGATATACATACATGTATACGAAAACATTGATATAAAAAAAAAAACTGGATACATTTCTTACCAAGTATTACCAGTAAAAATCAAACTCTCATTATTTAGAATGTAAATATGGACAACATAAATAAGTACATACAAACCTTTACATTTTAAATTAGACACGATAAGACAATGTATTTTGTACATTTTACTGTTTTAACATTGTCTACTGCATAGTATGTCACATTGTGTCATATTGTGTGTCACATGTTTCTAGACATATATCAAATTGATTTAGACAAGTTATATATACGTCTGCTTAGATAGAAGATAGAATGTACTTTATTGCTCACCACTCAGGAAAGATTTACATAAAACAGTTATTAACAACACATAGCGTAAAGCTCAAACATAAGGCCAGTTCAACCAGTTGTTGATCAAGTTTATCCTGAAAATAAGTTACGATTATAATTTAACATCAGGAGTTAAAATAAGCCATTAGGACCTGTTTCACCTCAATTAATAAACACCTTTAAGATTAATTTTTTCAAATATATATATCTCATAAATACAATGGCATTCGATGGAGAAAAATTATAATACATCAAAAAATTTATCTGTTGGATATCATCATTTTTTTTTTGCTATCGCAGAGGAACCCATTTATGGGTGATATCCAGGACGCCAGGGTAGGCAGTCCTAGACCGTATGTTGGCTTCAACACCTGGGGGTGCACTACCGACCAAACCCCTGCGGGAGCCTTCAGCCGCTTTAATTGGAGGGTCCCGGATCTGCAGGCAACAGGATCCTTCCAGCGACCGGCTGGCCTCGGCGAAAAGGCCAGACTTCTCCTCCATGGGGACTGTCCGGCTCATTTCTGAACAATCCCGATGACGCCATGTCTAGCAGGACCGGGTTCCCATCCCGGCCCGACACGAGCACAGGGGCGTTACTGGAGGTGCATTAAGTAGCGCCTCCTACGCACCCCTGTTCGTCGCCTGCGGACGGAGGCCTCGTCGGTGGATTGGATATCATCATCCATCAAATAGCCATTATACACGAATGGTAAAACAGACTCTTATATTATTAGTACCAATCGTTGCCCACTTCACTGAATGTACAAATTTACAAAACCGCTTCAGTACTACCAAAGATTAACTTCTGGAAATCTACAAATAATTTCAAAAACTTTACATCTTTTTATAGGAGCATAATTAAAAATCACTGCGATAGAAACAACTTTATCCTGAAATAAATTTAATTATAATCACCTCCAGGTATTAAACTTTACGCGAACTGAAAGCAGTTTGAGAATAAAGTTAACGTCTTATTTACGATTACTTTTCAATCGAATCGACGTTTCCTGAACACAACGCTGGATAACAAGCAGTCATAAAACCTTTGTGAGTCAAAGTTCGGAAATGAAAGATATGTAATGAGGTAGATAAATGTACAACTATTTATCTTAAAAGGTGTAACAATGTAACTTCCTTGAAAAGACTATTGTGATATAAGCGGTATTTTAATACGCATATATTGCTATAATAGGTATATTATGATCATATTTTTTTTAATATGTGTTAAATTTAAATATAAATAAAAGTCCGATTTCTAAAGTAGAATTATTTATCAATTAAATATTAAGTATTATTGACTTTATTAGCGCTAAATAAAATTTAAAATTTATTGCAATTACAAACATATCGAAAATATAGCACTTCGATTATAAAAAAAAAAATAACGAAATATAAAAATAAAATCGAGAATATTATCCTTATTCCCAAAAGTATTTATTTAAAAAAAGGAATAAATTTTATTTCTTAATCTGTCTAAATATAAGTAAACGAAAAAGTTACAACTACGTTGAAACACAAAACATTTTTTACTCGAATAGGGTCATTGCGCCTGTTCGCGTCCACCGCCCAATTCGCGTCCATTTTACGGATCTCACTTTCAAAAGTCTCGAAATTAAGTATACTAAGACACCAATAAGTCGAAAATTAATTACCGGCAATACCTCAATGTATAAGAGGCACGCACGCATAGACAAAAGTTCCGTGCGTCCAAGCAATCCTGGGTAAAAAAATAGTTAGTGAGGGCTGTTCAACAAGAGAACGCGAAGGTACGGAATAATGAGAAGAAAATAGTGGGCAGCGGTTCGTTTGAAGGTAAGCCTTTTATTGTTTTATGTCTATTTTGGATACATAGCTGTTTCTAGACGTTGGTTATGATAAAAGGAATTATAATAATTATGAATTTGCTTATTTTTTTTATAGTTAACAGTTAAAATAAGGTGGACGCGAACTACTACACCGAATTTATAAAACTTCCACTTTGCGTCCGCAATGGACCCAAACTATACCTAAAGGGATTAATAATAAAACTAAATCGCGTCCATTTTTTAAATTAATTCTATAAGTTTATTACATAAAACTAATAACTACAAGTTTAATACCTATTCTACTTTGAATGAAATAAGTAATTTCTTTCTTATTTTTTTTTTCTGTTTAAGATCAGTTCTTTGCAGATAAGAAAGAAGAAGAAAAAAAGAACATACACAGAGGAAGATTTAAGGGAAGATTTGCATGACATCCAAGAGAAGAAGAAATCGGTAAGACAAGCACCTATGCAAAAAATATGCTATTCCGATATTGGACAAAATCAGTGGGTGCAGACCAAGAGGGTACAAACTTATCTACACAAATAAATAAAATTGGAGTGTCTGTTTGTAATATTAAAGTAACAGCTTTTTACTAAATGCATATTGATTTATACACGGTACATATACCAAAATAAGCGATCTCTTTACTGTATGATGCCCTAATAAGAAGTCAGCTTGAGTATAATGCGGTAGTATGGTCTCCACATGAAGTCAAATACAGTCTCATGCTGGAACGTATTCAAAATAAATTCACCAGGTTTCTTTACCATAGGCTTTATGGCGTGTATCCCTTGTATCCCTTGATGTATCCAACATTGTTTGTATTGGGCATGGTTGGATATAACAAGTTGGAGACTAGGAGAGAGCTGGCTCTGGCAACTTATATTTTAAAATTATTCCGCGGTGTTGTCAATAATCCAGGGGTACTGCAGTGGATAGGTTTGAGCGTACCGTTGGTATCTACAACGAAGACAGCGACCGAGCTTATTTGCAGTACCCCATGGCAGAACCGAGCTAGTGCGCAACGGCCCCCTTGCTCGTTCAGTCAGAACGCTGAACTTGGTGGCTGACACACTAGACCTTTTTTCTTGTTCGTGGAGTGAATTTTCAAAGGTTACTTTGTATATAATATGTTATGAGAAATTAATTTAATGTTATTATATTTATTATTGTTTTGTTTTTAGTATTATGTTCAAGTCAACTAATTCTTTTTTAATTATAGTTTAACATTTTTTTTTCCTTTTGCTTTTTGTCTCCTTTACTACGTCTAATGAATTGGGTTATGCCTGTAGTATTAGATGTAAGAAAATAAATAAATAAATAAATAAAAACATTTTTTAGAATCTAGATAGCTAATGAAATAAGGAGTACACTTAGGCTACTTTTATTTTAGAAATTTATTTATTTTGTAATTCCAAGAACAGAGCAATTTTTTTTTTATTATAATTATAATTATAATTCCACGCGGATGAAGTCGCGAGCACAGCTAGTATCAAATAAAACCAAGTAACGAAGAATAAAACAAAGGTATTATTAATATTTAATGCGAATGGAGATATGTGTCCACCTCGTATTTTGTTTCCATAATTATTTTTAATCAAGGCTGATCTTTGTGGTGCTGTGTGCTTACGGCATCAAAGAATATAGCTACCCCCTCTCTTTTCGTGGGTGTCGTAAGAGGCGACTAAGGGATAACACAGTTCCACTACTACCTAACTTAAAAAGCCGACCGATGGCGGGATAACCATCCAACTGCTGGCTTTGAAATACACAGGCCGAAGACGGGCAGCAGCGTCTTCGGTACGACAATGCCAGCCCTGCGGTCATCAACCCGTCTGCCCAGCGTGGTGACTATGGGCAAAACACAGGAGTGAACTTGTCGAAGCCTATGTCCAGTCGTCGACTGCGAAAGGCTGCTGTGATTGTAATTGCAGGCTGATCTTTAGCTTGCTTACATTCCTTTAAAATTCACAGGACAGATAATTGTTGAATTTTAAAGGTGGAATTACTATTTACTTACTATTACTTATAGTGATTTATTAATGTTAATATGTTGATTTTTAAATAACTATAATTCTTCAATAAATAAATTATTAAAATCCAATCTCTCTTTACATTATCATAAAGATATCACCTCTTTATTCCTTTTCTAAGCTGGTGGACGCGAAGTGGTCCAGCGGGTGGACGCAAATTGGATTTTATGGACGCGAACTGGGTAAATCACCTAATTCTGAGGTTTGTCTTTAAATAAAATAATAACAAGATCTTTCGACCAAAACTGAAAATTAATCTTTAAATAGACTATATAATGAACACAGTAATTAATTTTTTCATAGAAATTAGTGCGGGGACATTTTTATTTTCTTCTTCAAACTTGCCAACTGCACTAAGTGGACGCGAACAGGCGCAATGACCCTAACTAGAATCGCCTTCTTTGTAAATTTTTTCATCACTATTTTGAGTCACACATTATTTATTACTCCATCTATACTAATATTATAAAGCTGAAGAGTTTGTTTGTTTAAAGGAGCTAATCTTAGGATCTACTGGCTCGAATCGAATATTATTTTTTTAATTAACGAGAAACTTAACGAGAAATTAACGAGAGTCAAACCGCAGAGCACAGATAGTCATTTAATAAGCGACAAGGCCGACAAGCAACCTCATACAGAACATAATAAAATAATTAGATAACATCCAAAGAGTTTGAGATACAAAAAAAAATCAAATAATCACTACCATTTTATGTAATCTAAATTACAATATACAAATATAAAACAAACAGTCACCGTGGCTCATTATGACGAAGAATTTGTAAACACAGCATGACTCCATAATTCTAGGAACATAACTTAGCATAAAATATAATTATGTACATATGCTGTCATTTAAACTCTTACGCGGTGGTAGTGTTTCAAGTGCATCTCGTTACATACCTACTTCTCGTCTTAATCACTTTTATGTGTCATAATTGCTAATGATGTGTTAGGAGAAATAACTGCGTCGAGTCGAGACGATCACACTGTTTTTTTGTAACACAAAATTAATTGTTATGATAACGCAGAAGAATTTATTTTGTTGTACATGGTTAGAAGCTAATTATTTGAATTGAAAAATTATTTTTAATGTTAGGTAGCCTATTTCTTGATCGCTTTAGGCTATGTAACATCACGCTACGACGGAATGGGATATGGGAAAAATTGATTTCCATTGATATAATTACATGGGATAATATGAAAATTTCTTTGCGAAATGATGTCGCGTGCAATAGTTATATCGTACACATGATACTACAATAAAACGACAGTCAGATAGTATTTATTCGTTTTACTTTTTTACATATATACTAAGTATATAAGCTTAAATCATTGATCAAACCCTCACACAAGTTTGTAAGTTCAAAACTATTTTCCTTTCAAACTACTTAAGGGTTATCGAACAAAGGGTCCGCTTTGAGTCGAACTATGTATGTAAGTAACGAGTACATAAGCTCATTTACGAAACTTAACGAATCAAAAGTATATATAAAATACTAACGCAGAATTCTACACACATATTGTAGTAGTAGTTCTAGTTTTTTTTTTTTTTTTTTTGCGGTTATGGCGTTTTAATATTTTGCGCTAATAAACCGAAAGACGCATAGTTTTAGCTAAACAGAAAAAAGCGTCGGGCAATAAAAAATTTTAAAACAAAGAAAGACTCAATATAACGGTATATTTACATAAGTATTATTTTTATTAGTGTACATACAATAATCTAAACATAGTAAATGAAATTTTGTAAATCAGACGTTTAAATCAATTTCATGTAATAATTTCAACGTGAAAATAAGTTATCTCCTAAAGATAATTATGGATAAACATCACAAGACATTGTAACATTTATCTTATACTAATTTATAAAACATTTATACGTGAAGACCTTTCATTAGCCAAATGTTGTTTAGTTCAATTTGCTATGTGTTGTTATTTGTGCTGTTGGTTTTCCGAATATTAAATAAATAAATAAATAAATAAATAAACAAATACATATCAAACAAAAGTAATGTGGAAAAAGCACTTAGACAAGCAAACAAGAAACGTACAACTAAATAATGTTAAAAAAGGAGTCCGGGTGACGTCACATGTTCTACAAAATTTCATTATTTTCGCTTTCCACTCGAAACGTTAAAATCGTCGCTATTAAAAATAAAAATATACCGAATTCATTTTCAACTTCACGTTAAAATTGATTTTATTGCGGACTAACTGCGCTTCCTCGACGTTCTGCAATGATAAATTGAAGCCAACTTTAGGGTTGTTACCCACACGACAAATTAAAAAATCGCCAATATTTACAATAAAAGTATATCTTCCAAGCATAATTTATATTTATATATACATTGATACAAAAAAGTATATAAAACAGTCGGCTATTACTTAGAAACAGGTCATTAAGTTGCCTACCTTAGGAGGAACACATGACCGTGTGTGAACATATTTATTTATTTATTTATTTATTACTTATTTGAAATACTTCAGCCAGTTATAATATAAAATAACGTAGTATAAAAAACTAAAAGTTGTCCAAACAAACCTTGTACTGCGTATTCAACGTCACAGTGAACGAGAAGAATAATAATAAAAAAATCCTTACAGTCTAACAATAAGTCGTTGATTTACTAAGTACATACAACATTATCAACAAGCGTAAATAGAAAAAAAAACCGTATACGACAATAGAACACGTTTGATTTGATAATTTTATCTTATTGTGTAAATATTTGATATACATACATTGCTTTCTTAAAAATTAATCTTCGTTAAGTTTTCCACGTGCCCCTCAATGGCTACCCATTAAACCTACTAGGCTGTGTGAAAATAAAATGCAAAACTCTTATTATTTTATAAGAGTAAGTGTAGTTGTGAGGTAAAATAATCATAATTTAATAATACCTACTATCTAAATAGATATGATTCTCGGCTAAAGAAATTACAAATTAGTATATACTGCCTAATAAATCAAAAATAAATAAAAATATAGTGATGTAATTTTAGTTTTATTAACATTTTCTATAATTTCGGATTACGAAATGTAACATTTATTTCAATATACACAAATATTGTATTTTTTTTTATTTAAGTCATATTTTATTTTAAAATAATTTAAAAAGGCTCCGATAATTTTTAAATTGATAATATTCCTTTATTTGCTCTACTACCCATTTAAACTTTATAAACCACTAACAACCCTAAACACATAATCGGCCCATTAGTCGCACTATCACTTTTACACGGCAGCGTCTAACCGAATTTCATAATGCGTTCAACATGCACGCTCGTATGTGTGCCGAAATATCACCAACATATAAATAGACAGACTATATTAGGAACTGGGCCAACGACCCGACAAGTTAATCTTGTATCGGAGAATACTATGATTGGTATTGTTTTGAATTACTCGATAAAGGTTATTATCTAATCATAATATTAAATCTATTTTGCGTATCTATATTGAGGTCCAATTTCGCAAAAAAAAATGGCAAAACAACAAAATTAGACCAAAACCCAAACATTAATTTACACGGACCCGTTTTCATACTAATATTGATAAATATATATAATTATAATGAGAACGCTTATGAAGGTGGATGTATGTTTGTAACTCTTCTACGCACAAACTACTGAACAGATTGTAATGAAAATTGGTGCGTAGATAGCTGCAGGTCAAGAATAATTTAGTCTTTTAACTACCCCAACATTTCCACGGGATCGGAAATTACGTGGTTGAAACTGCAATGAGCTATATATGTTATAATATGACAAATTATTATGTTCTGACACGTCCAAAAGCACGGTTAGTGTAAAGTTAGATAAAATATGATCGCATTAACTGTTGACTGTCGTCTGGAATCTAAACAGACGATTATTTAACTACATCTGTCTGATAATGAGAGATAACAACACGTGACGACGACTGCCAGTGGAACGTGAACGTAAACTGTTATATACACTAGCTCATACACGCGACTTACACTACAGCGCAGATCGCGTTGCTTATTATATTAACAGTTAATTTTATAGGCAGACTAGCTGCCCCGCAAACGTTGTTTTGCCATATATGTTATTAACCCCCTTAATCCCCCCCCCTCCCTATTACTTAGGGGGATGAAAAATAGATGTTGGCCGATTCTCATAGATACCGGATAAGCAGAAAAAATTTCATCAAAATCGGTCAAGCCGTTTCGGAGGAGTATGGCAACGAAAACTGTGACACGAGAATTTTATATATTAGAAGATGAAAAAAACTTTTGAGTGGAAGCAAATGTACACCTTGCTTACAAAATACCTTGGCTAAGAATTTATTACTTAAAACTCAATTAAGTAATTATATATTTAATCATATATAGCATGTAAATCTTTAAACATATATAGTATTCTATTATTAGAATCAATTATCTAATAAAACGCTAAACCTAGCATCAACTTCTGGCACTAAAAACCTGTAATAGCACCAGTTGATAAATCTCTCTGATAACCCATCATGTGCAAGATACATTTTATTAGATAGAAGCAAAATTAGCCTTTATTTGAAATTTATCTATTAGTATTAATTAATATAAATAATGCTGTGTGGCTACGGTACTAAAGAATATAGCCACCCCCTCTCTTCCCGTGGGTGTCGTAAGAGGCGACTAAGGAATAACATAGTTCCGCTACCACCTTGGAACTTGAAAAGCCGACCGATGGCGGGATAACCATCCAACTGCTGGCTTTGAAATATACAGGCCGAAGACGGGCAGCAGCGTCTTCGGTGCGACAAAGCCAGCCCTGCGGTCACCAACCCGCCTGCCCAGCGTGGTGACTATGGGCAAAACACATGAGTTCACGTTATTTTTAGCGTAAACTTGTGGAGGCCTATGTCCAGCAGTGGACTGTATAGGCTGTAATGATGATGATGAATATAAATAATAGACAAATTAAAATGACGACGACATTCGTCACGAGGCGAACACGATTCATTACATTTGTATGGAAACACTTCAAATCATCATAGAGTACATAAACATCGGCTTTCGATTAAATTAAAAATCATTAAAATCGGTACACCCAGTAAAAAGTTAAAAAGTTGCGGATTTTCGAGAGTTTCCCTCGATTTCTCTGGGATCCCATCATCAGATCCTGGTTTCCATATCATGGCACCAAACTAGGGATATCTCCTTTCCGACAAAAGAAGAATTATTAAAATCGGTTCATAAACGACGGACTTATCCCCGAACATACATTATATATATATATATATATATATATATATATATATATATATACGGTCGAATTGAGTAACCTCTTTCTTTTTTTGAAGTCGGTTAGGACGTTAATAATTGTGTTTGCTCGCAAACGAAAAAAAAACCGACTTCAATTACATCGACGAGTAATACAACGTAGATCGACGAAAAAATAGTCAAGTAACAACGCATTATCAAAGATTACTCAAAAAGTAGTTATCAGATCTCGACGAAATTTAAATGTGACCACATGATAAACATCAGCTTTCGATTAAATTAAAAATCATTAAAATCGGTACACCTAATAAAAAGTTATTGCGGATTTTCAAGAAGTTCCCTCGATTTCTCTGGGATTCCATCATCAGATCCTGGTTTTCTTATCATGGTACTAAACTAGGAATATCTTCTTTCCAACAAAAAAAGAATTATCAAAATCGGTACACCTAGTAAAAAGTTATTGCGGATTTTCAAGAGTTTCCCTCGATTTCTCTAGGATCCCATCATCAGATCCTAGTTTCCTTATCATGGTACTAAACTTGGAATATCTCCTTTCTAACAAAAAAAGAATTATTAAAATCGGTACATCCAGTAGAAAGTTATGCGGTATAATACAACGTAGGTCGACGAATAAAGCGTCAAGTAAAAACGCATTATTAGATATAGCTCGAAAAGTAGTTGTTAGATCTCAAATAAATTTAAATGGGACCAATTGGCACACAACACCTTTCGATTAAAAGAAAATTTGTCGAAATCGCTCCACCCAGTCAAAAGTTCTGATGTAACATACATTAAAAAAAAAAAAAAAAAATACAGTCGAATTGAGAACCTCCTCCTTTTTTGGAAGTCGGTTAAAAAGTGCGAGAACCTCTTGAATGGGAAACATCGGGCTGTAAGAAACATAACGCGAATGGGAAAGAATTACGAATACTAATCACTAATAATAATAAATAAATGAAATTCTAACACTCACTGCAAACATATAAGACTAGATGAAGACTTATTTAAATTGACTTACCTCGGTTTATTAGGTTTTTTTTATTAATATATTTAAAACCGCATAAATATATCTATATACACAAAATCAAATTTTCCATTCTGCGTCTTTATCAAATATCAAACAACGTATAGTCTCATTTTCGTAAGAATTATATCACATTGCGTTACTTATCACCGTTTTATAAACAATTACTTAGACGTACAATACTTGAATAAAAAAAGCAATTAATTATAATTTATTTTGTGCTATTTGTTATCTACTATACACTAAATTGTTATCTTTATTCTTTAGCAATGAGCGAAGAAATCTCAAAGCAAACGTTTACAGAGCTAAAAATAAAAAATAAAAATTTTTAAACGAAGAAAAATAATTTGTTTTAAGTAATAATTATTTATATTCAAGTCGCGTAAAATAATTTTCAACTCGTATATATTCACGACCGTTGAACCAATTAACGTAAGAGTTAAAAGAGATCAATTAAAAAAAGAAAATTTAAATACTTTTTTGAAAGATTTGACGTTACCGTTAACTAACCTAAATTACTATCGTACCTTATCTCTGTGCGAGTGGCGATGGTAGGTGACCGGCGGTGGGTGTTGCGGCGGTAGAGGCACCTGACTCTGCCCGGTCACCACAACTGGAAGACCATCAACGATGGTCACCATAACCCGCTTATCGGCGCTACGACGTCGCTCCGCAGAATTCCTTCGCCGTCTCTGTTCGTCCGCCACTGGCTTCGAAAAAACCGTTCTGCGATCGAAGAGCCTCGGATCTCCTTGATTCTCTGCCGCCCTGGTAGCCGGGGTATGACTCTTTGAACGCTTCAGTAGTCTCATCACGTGCGATTTTATGGCATCGGGTTTGCTTACGGGGGGAGGTTCGGGCTTGTGTTTATACGACTGTGAGTGCGCGTGGTGGCGCTGGACAGACACCGTGTGCCCCATCCCTGGTGGAATAACGTTCGACAGGCTCTTGACTGCGTATGCAGCGTCCACTTTGTTTCCGGCCACGCACGATACCTCGTACATTACGACAACTCGCGTTCTGTTTCCCTGGTGCCCCGAAAAACCGAATCACAGTCAACAATTTAATCGATCATTTTTCATTCAACCAATTCCGTGAAACACTGCAATCCGTTAACTCTACACTTCCCGCATTATCGTACACAATACACTCGTTCCGGAGAATTGTCGATGCTTACATCTGCCTGCGTTTGATGCGTAAATCGGACCGGTTAAGGAAATTAAATAAAAAAACAATTACAAAACATCAGAGAATGTTTACAATATTGAAAGTAAACAGAGTGAGTCCAAGTGATTCACCAACGTTCACATAGCGCATGAACAGTTGTATATTTACGATGATAAAGAGCCAGTAGACTCGCACGCACGTTTTCCGCGTACGAGCGCCGGCATTCAACTGACGATTGCCACATTAGAAGCATTCAAGAACTTGTAACGATCGTCCAATGATACTCGGATGATAAGAACCGAGATAAATGAGTTTTTGTATGCCGCTGGGCGAGGCCTATCCTAATCCGCAAAAGGTCAATGTTTCAGTGAAGTCATACCAATTGATGTAATTGTAGATAACAAGGTTGAACTCGTATTCCGTCCGAATGAATGACGTCTTTTAAATTAATCACTCGAGGCTTCGCGAATTCGTGGTGAATAATTTTGGTTATATTAACGCAATTGGCGGTACCGTTACAAATGAAAATTGATTATCATCTTAAGCCTGGTTCCTTAATTCAAGAGACAATTCGTTTTGTTAACATAGGAACAAATTCTTCAAAAAAAAAAAAAAACTTTATTAAATACCATGCCTCAATACCTCGTATGCCTAAAACCTATCGCCCCTAGGTACATAATGTTCGCAATACATTAAGAAGTTTATGGTGACCGAGATGTTCTTTTGTAATAAGATATATTGTAAGCACAAGGAAAAGTGTCGCAAGAAAATTTAATATTCACCCTACATGACATATAAGACAATGGAGGGTAAGTCGCATTATCTAAAACGTTAAGCTCAAAGGAATTTTAAGCGAATTTCTCGTTTTACCTTTCCTTTGTCGTTTTCTTGACAAATTTCATGAACATTTTTGCCTTGAATTGCCTTGATTTTTTGTTTTACTAATCCTAGCTGAAACGTTTAATAATATATATATATATATATTTTTTTTTTTTTTTTTTTGACTAGATTCATTTGTACAGACATGTAAGACAAACAAAACGACGCCAGCAATTTATACTAAGCTAACTCTTAAAAGTGAACTTTACAATAGAGGCTTATAAAAGGGAAAAACGTGATACTTTTTATATTAATGAAGAAACTTTTTGAAATTTGGTATCTTTAATAGTTAATTTATTCATTGCAATTTCACATTTTTTTATTACATATAAAAAAAAACATTTTATCAAGTTCGCATTAAAAAAACAAACTTATCGAAAAGTCGAATTGGCGTAGTATAAATTGTTGGTGTCGAAAACTGATAAATTGTATTTAACTTTTTGAAGTAGGTATATAAAGAGGTAAAAATATTCATACCATATAAAAATACATAAAATTATTCTTTAATCAATACAGGTTAACTTTAGGTTACATATTATTTTATTAATTAAGATAACACATAACACTAATAAACAAATCATTATAAAGAGATTAACCAACTTACAAAACATTAAACGTAACAGCTCATATGAAGTTACCATACCAGGAAAACACGACTTAACAGGTTTAGTTTTTTAAACTAAAATCGTAAAATCCAAACTCTACCAACTCATTAAAGTAATACTTAAATGAGTCGGTGCTATGAGTCACAGTACCTATACACATTGCCCACATCGTATTTGGTGAAAATCAGTGAAAGCGCAAGCACGCTGCGTCGAAGACAGACCTACTTAGAAACAATCGATTGATTTAGTCTTTGGTCTATGCGGCTTGATCAAACATAGCCCAGTATGACTATACCAATATAATCATACTAAAGAATTTGTTTGTTCAAGCGTTCTAATCTAAGAAGTTACCCGTTTAAATTAATTTTGCAACAAAGAAGCTAATTATTACGGAAGATTGTAGGTTTTGTCAGGCTTATATAAAGTGAAGTAAAGAAATATATAAAGCGAAAAGGATTTAAAAAGAATCGAAATTTACCTACAAATGTGGCGATTACGTACTTTCAAATAAACCCAGTAAATTACTATAATTTTGTAAAATGTTTAGAAAGTAGAAATATTACTTAACGTTTGTAACCAATAACAATACAATTTCGTAAATGTTGTATTTAGCTTTTCCCGCGCTTAAGGTGTTTCGAGGTCATTTGTGATTAGTCAAGAATAATTTTACAGTGGATAAATAATATGATTATAATTACATATCTATGTGTCTAATAGTGCTAAAGTCGTAGTTTTTGAATGCTATTCCATACACTAACCACGTCTTGGAAACAACTCGGTCGTTTTTTTTAAAGATTTTTTTTAATCAATAACAATCTATACTGTATTAATACTTATTAAGTGAAACTAATTTTGAATCGTTATGTCACGTAAAAATATTACAGTTGTGATGCTATCACCGGTACTAAATACTGGAAACGTCAAAAATCTCAATAATTACTCTTTTGAAAATTGTCATCGCATGATTTAATAATATTCATAATAAAAAAAATATTTTGTCACAAAAAAACTATGCATTAAACGTGACATTATTGTCATAGCTGCGTAATTACATTAGATAGGTATCAATGCGTCCAACCGTTCTTACTATCGTGTTCAGGCTATCATCACTGACACAAGCAGAGGTCATGACACACGGGCACCTGTGCGTCAAATCATTTCATTGTCTAAGAACAAAGATAACTAATAATTGAGTAATAAAACACTAAAGTACATTGACACCGAGATGTACTCAAAACGGATTATTGTTTTAATTTTTTTCCGTCTAACTAGATTGTGTTCTGCCATAAATCAAATTAAATTCTATTGGTTTTACTCGAGGATGTTTTATTCATTTAATAAATAATTTTTAGAGTAAAATAATAAAATCCAAATTAATAATATGTATTACATTTATTTTGGATTACATTAAATTTATTTAAAATTAAAAATATCTTTATTTAAATGGGCTTTAAAAATACCTTCGAATTGTCATTTTACAAATAAAAATTTTAATCATTTTTAAAGTCAAGCTACCACCGGTTCGGAATGCAGATTCTGCAGAGAATGACCGACAAGAAGTCCCACAGTACTCTTTTTAAAGAAAAATATACGCTCTTACAATTTTGTTTTATACAAATTTGGTGATATCTTGCCTGAAATACAGCTATACCAAGTCCACACATCTTTATCATCCTTTATGTAATCCTGTACCGAAGAATAAAGCTATTAATTTCTTTTTAATACAAACTTTAAATTTATTCTCAGACAATTTCAATATCATTTGTACGATTTTATTATACATGCGAATAGCATAACCCAATAAGTAGACGTTTACTTTGCGCAATCTGAAACTTGCATGTTACAATACAAACTGCTTCACCAAATAAAAAGGTTGTAAATGAGAAATAACCCATTGTAGAACAAACTATTGCGCCATACAAGTAACATATAAGTGAAATAATGAATGAACTATTCACAATACCTACAGATATTGTCAGTAAGTTCAACACTACCATTTAAAGAACACACGCGTCAAACGATTTCTGACAATTGACATATTTGTCATTACATTCCGGGAAACATCGAAATGGAATTGCCAACATTGCCTTTTTATACCGTAACAAAATATTTTTTATCGAACTTAATTATACAATTTATTATCTATATCAAAAATTAAAATATTATTTTTATATAGTTAAAATATATTTATCCTTTCTGTACTATATAATCAAACTGGTTTGTATCGTCTCCTTCTACGTGACATTGGCAAAATAAGTTTTGTTATATTTACACCATTAGTAGCTATTAATCTAAATAAATGATAGTATAAAAATTAACTTTAAATTTATTCTGATTTAAAACAAAGCTACATCAATCTTGTATACTTTGAACGATTAAAACAAGACGTTTGAAATAACATGAATACCAACTCCAGAGGAGTACTTGAACTACTTAAACATTTAACGAACTTATTAAAAACGTCAAAACAACCATATCATTTTTCAGTTCTTTCCTTAAAAAAAACATAAAACATGAATCCTGAATGAATGAAACCATACGATCCGAATGAACGAATCGTTCATTCCCGTACAATGTCAACTTATACTGGTTCAGTTCATCAGTTTCAGATTGTTTGTAAATATATACCTGTTTTGAGTTGTTTTTTATTAGAATTCCGGTATTTTGCTATGGATATTGGATTTCTGATCCTATTTTCGTACGTTTTATTTTGAATACCGGGAAAACGTTAATGAATTTTCATTGACTCTCGCTTGTTGAAAGTGTGCTATCTTTATATGGGAAGGCGACAGCAAAACTTGGAACTAAATACTACAATGCATGTTTATTGACAAACTTTATTCAATTTTTTCAACAAATTGTAATTATACTTTACTGTCTATTATGTTTTGTCTCAAACAAAAGTTTTTGATTAACTTAAGACTTCTTAAGATTCTATTATTTACCTCCTTAATATCTCATACAATCTCCGCTATAATATATCTACATCAATAAAAACAATACTTTCAAAGCATGCATTTACAATGGATTACTTTTTTAAATTAAATTAAAGCCATATAATTCTTTACTTTTATTTATCAATTTATTTTAAAATTTAATTTTATTACATTTAATAAATACCTAATACTTATTTTAAAAAAATCATCGAGTATTTTTATCGGTATCCCTGTAAGCGACATTGAATAAGACCGGTAACTTTGACGCAGGCTGATATAAATTTCAATAGATACCTTTCACATATCCATTTGTATATCAAAGGCATTTCCAACGAAATCTCCGCCGACATTCGAAAATATATTATGAGCCCTTCTGCGTTTCATCCGGCTACGCATTGTTACGAGTTTGTATTCAACGATGCGGTGCCTCGTTTAGTTATACAAAGTTACTCGTTGACAGCCTCGACAGTAAATTTTTTTTCTTTATTCGCAACGCACTGGCCATGTATTGTGTTGTGTTAAAAAAAAAATATTCGTAAAAAATGTTTCTAAAACTTATCGATCATGTTTAACAACTAAAAATACGACATTTAGAAGTTTATTACAATTTTTCCTACTTAAAATATACCCCGCAATACGCATATCCAGTCGAGATTGCTGCAGTCATAAAACTGGCGACGTCTTCAAGCAGCAGCTGAATTCTTAATGCTGCGTAATATTATATTTAGCATCTATAAGCATACTTTCTTTCTTTATTTCGTTGGCGCAGTTTGTAGTGACCCTGCTTTCTGCTCCGAGGGTTGTGGGTTCGATTCCCACCCCGAGTCTGGGTGTAATATAAATATTTATTTATATATTTATATATGTATTATTTATAAGTATGTTTATCGAAAAAAAAAAATATGTAGCTATATACCAGTCGGCTGTTACCTATAACACAAGCATTAAGTTGCTTACTTTAGGAACAGACGACCGTGTGTGTATTATGCTGTGTGGCTACGGCACTAAAGAGTTTAGCCACCCCCTCTCTTCCCGTGGGTGTCGTAAGAGGCGACTAAGGGATAACAAGGTTCCACAACCACCTTGGAACTTAAGAAGCCGACCGATGGCGGGATAACCATCCAACTGCTGGCTTTGAAATACACAGGCCGAAGACGGGCAGCAGCGTCTTCGGTGCGACAAAGCCAGTACTGCGGTCACCAACCCGCCTGCCCAGCGTGGTGACTATGGGCAAAACACATGAGTTCACGTTATTTTTGGCGTGAACTTGTGGAGGCCTATGTCCAGCAGTGGACTGTATAGGCTGTAATGATGACCGTGTGTGTATTATATAGATATTTATTTATTTATTTATTTATTTTTCTAATAGCCGTATTACTTACTAGCCAAACTTCAGAAATGCTTTTTGACAAAAATCCTATTTATTATTGAATGCCATAGGATATTAAACATCATTCATTCAATTCACAAATAAAATGGTACAGAAATACTTCAAGTGAGTCCAGTCCTCAAACGGTGTATCTTTTCCCTATTATGAGTGAACATTTCAAGGCCTACGGTATATAGATAACGTCGGCACGAGTGATTTTCCGACGCGTTCAGGTATTTCGGAAACATGGGTACGATCGGCCCTCGTGATAAATGCCACTGATTGAAAGCAACAGGCGCGAACGTTTTCATTTACTGACAGGATATTAGTGGGAAATAATGTCTCGAAATAACATCTTCACAGGAGACATGTGATGTGATGTTTTAATAAATAGACATTGTGAAAATGTGAACTAGAAAATATCAATATCGTATCACCGACGCATTTATACACACTATTAGACACAGCTAATTAGCTAAACTAACTGTGTGCCAACCAGTCATTCCGATAATGTGTAAAATTCTATCGAAAATATTACGTGAAACTTTTTAATCACAATAAAATGTTAGAGCAACTATTGTATGTATAATTAAAAAAGCCTTATACCCAAGCATTCCTTTACAGCCCTCCAATAAACTGCAACCAATGAAAATGTTAGGCGACAATATAAATTAATAATAGAGTTTAAATTAAAAATTATAACCCTCGTCAAGCAATGTTTAACAAGGTACATGGAAAGGAGGCTAAGAAAACAAGCATTGGTGATGGTCGAAACCGCAATGTTCCTTATTTAATACGATCGTCAGAATTTCCTTTGATATTTAAATAGATTATTCACAAATGAAACACTGGTAACAAATTTATCATTTGATCAATTTAAATAAAACAAAATTTTGTCCTTTAATTCGATTCGTCATCACGACATGTAATTTGCATTATAAGATGAAGACAACACTCCATAAAAAATATAAAAATAAATATATGAATAAAAGTTACATTTACATAAAATACCATATTACTTGAGTCATAAAAAAATGGAAAGCAGTTTCACTATAAATCTTGGTAATGCATTAACTGATAGACCCATTAAAACATTAGAGTCAGAGAGAATGCGACAATATCTTTAATGGCACAACCGTTTAAATAAATATATACCGTAACATAAAATTTTAATGCAAAACAGCAAAAAAAAGTTAAAACAATAAAGAAATTTTAGACAACATTTTAAAAAACTGCATAAAAGATAAAGTGATGGAAGGATTAAATAGAATTTGGAGATAGAATTGCTTAAAAATGTTGCTTTCGAAAGGCATAAAGCAAGAAAACGTTAAATAATTTAAAACATACCCAACACAACAAACACAAATAACTAAGGAAAATAGATGTCAGACGCAACGAGAACTATGGCAAATCTAGATAATGGATAAAGGGACGGACGTCAAGAGTCAAGAGTCACGGGTAAGCTCCGTCAAGTTTAATGGTAGAAAGATTAAAAAATATCACGGAAAAACTTTGAATGAAAGTAAAACAAAGGGATATTTAAAAGGAAAAAGCGAGACAGACCATAAGAATGGAATGAAGTGCACGTTGAAATAATAATCATGGATGTCGCTGCAGGTTAGTGTAAACTGTGCAATTTCAAAAGATGATGCTTTGGTGTAATGATGCGGGGTAAATGTTTATTTTCGTCTATGGCTCGGTAAGCTTTTAGTTTCTCGTCATACGACCATTGTCGTCAAAGGCTGTGGTTCTAAAATTAGTATTTAGACCCGCAAAAGTCTATATTAATATAGATAGAATATATATTAATCAAATATATGTATATGATTTGGAATCATCCATAATAAGTTAATGTGAATATCAAGCTTTTTAATACAAATTCCAAACAATCTCAAATAAATAAAACATAGATCTCTCAAAATTTATTAGATAATCAACACATCATGTCGTACTTGACGATGTCGACGTAACTGAAACTAAAGGTCTCATTACGGATGTTATAAGTCTGAATAATGATGCACTCGAACACCTGCCCGATGGAGGATGCGATCACACGTAATTATAGTATAGATAGTATATTGGTCTGAGTCAACGCCCTAGATAACGCTGACTTTGATATTTCTCGGTGTAAAACTCCAAAGCCGGTATTGGAAGATCGGGTGGAAAAAATTATGATTTAAAATTTAATACGAAGAAGAGGACGATCATACTGTCAATGGACGAATCTTAATTAAAAGAAAAAGAAACACTATTTTCGAAATAAACAAGTAACAAAAAAAAATTAGAAGTAACTTATCATTAGTCTTTATTTATAATGTTCCTCATATCGACCGTTACATGGAATTTATTACGTATAAGTATTAACAAAACAAATACGAATATAATTCGCGGTAGGAACAAACTAATAATATGCCGAAGGAAATATAGGTACATAAGGATCTTGGCAATAAGCCAAGATGAATCGTATATAATTATGTTGTATACGCACGTTACTTTAACTGCCTTCTATTCTCAAGAAAAAAACATCTTTATCATTAAAACAATAAGAGCTGTAATGATTTGTATGATAATTTTCTTGTAAGGAAGCTATTATTCGTAGTATAAGTCGCTAATCCAAAGCATTAAGGCTCACATTACTAACCATTTATTGCAAGTACATCAATAATGCATAGTCATATCTTGAAGTTGTTGTCTAATTTAAGATAATTATCATTCGATGTTGGCTCGCGGCATTAAAAACCATCGTAAACTTTAATATCGCGATTAAAATTCTTGAACCTTTTAGCGACAGAAATTAATAAAACTTAAACATTGAGGTACCTACTCAATACAAAAAACTATTGAAACAATTTTTTACGGTTAACTTAAACCATTATCCAGTATTACATAAATAAGTTACTAGACCAAACAATCGTTAGAAAAAATTAATGCAATTGTATGAGAATAAATATTTAAAATAAAAAATACATAAAAATAAATTTTACATGATTTTTAATGATTAAAATCGAAGTGGTAAAATTATAACTATAAGTACCAGGGTAACAGTAAAAATCAAGAGTTTGGCCGGAGGCCAGCAGGGCAGGGCTGTAGTAGCTTCATTACGCGCGCCTCCATTCATTATCGTTTATTACGTTCCATCCATATTATGAAATGTTTCGCTTAATTCTCCCAGCTCATTAGTTCACGCGCCATTATTACACCAACATATTTTTTTGCTATTTCATTTAGAATGCTTCATAAGATCTTTAATCAACATATTAATTCAATGTTCCATGTTGATGGCGAGTCATATCTAATTGAATTCTATCAAAGAATAAACTTTCTCGAAAACTATTGATCCTGCCTCGTCTATAAAATTTTTACTGCTAATGAAAAGACGCGTCGAACATTTTCTATTATCAAAGAGTAGTTTAGTTACAGTTACTTATGTAGACATCAATTATAGTTAAAGTAACTCACCAAGAGGAGAAAAAACACCTTTAATAAATTCATAAATCATAAACTTATATAGTAAAACTTAAATTACAAAATGTCAAGGTCAGATCTTCAATAACTGCAACTCGAAATTACCACAGTTGATTAACGTGAACCACAAAATTTTCAACTTCAAACTGCATAATACACCTAAAGTGGAATAAAATTCTGGTGAATTGGGTTGGCAGTGCAGTTCAATTTAGTTTTAAAATTTTGTGTTTTATGTAGCGATTAACTGCAAACAATAAAAAGTAATGGAGAATTTCAGTTAAAAATATTTTACAGCAGAACAACAATTTCAGCAAGAGTTGGACATATATTCAATAGAAAATGTATAAGAAACAACAGTATAATAGAAGAAAACCGGCCAAGTGCGAGTCGGACTAGCGCACGAAGGGTTCCGTACCATTGACTAGATAAATAACAATAGGTACACAAATTTCATACTGTAACTAACTCGCCATTCGTGACGTTATAAATAATACAAAATATATTACAAAAATTGGCAAAAAATGGCGTTTTTTTTTTTTTGTAAGGGGCTCCCCTTAAATATTTATTTTATTTTAATTTTATTATTTATTATTAAAGAAAATAAAATATTTTGTGAATATTTCAAGTGCCTACCTGTTGCCATTATTGATATCGAGCAAAAAAGGGCAAACAAATCTCTCTCTGTAAAAGTCTGTTTTATGGGAGGCCCCCTTAAATATTTATTTTATTATTTTATTAGCATTTCTTGTTATAGTGGCAAAAGAAATACATTTGTGAACATTTCAACTGTCTAGCTATCGCGGCTCTTGAGATATAGCTTGGTGACAGACAGGCGGATGGACGGACGGACAGCCAGCGAAGTCTTAGTAATAGGGTCCCGTTTTTACCCTTGGGTACGGAATCCTAAAAATTATAAAATATAAAACAGAAAATGTAAAAAGATCAAACGATGCTATGATGACTAATGCTGACAAATGTTATCCTCTAAGCAGATCATGCGGTCGATTACGATGTAATTTTATATCATAAACGATTTCACTAGATTAAATAAACATAATAGGAAGCCTAGGAGATAAACGATGAATAGTATTGTAAGGTATCAACGCACTAGTAGGCAACAAGAGGAGTGCGACAGCGCAATCGGACGTGCGGTTCGATTCTGTTCACGCTCTGTTTCACAAGTGTGTCGCTCGAATTAAGGTAGATGGACATCGAAGGGATTCAACCAAATAAATTTTTAAATAATAAATGCTCAGAACGTATATCTTGAACCAAATATAAACAACATTATTACATAAGAAACTGAAATTAAAAAAAAAAATAATAAAATAAAATTTCTAATTTGCTAAGAACTATTTTTATATGGCAATTTCTTTAGTTAAAAGTAATAATTGTCGATGGCAATTAAATTTTAACGTTTATATTTTATAAAATTATCTATATAATGCCGATAATATTCGAACAAAGTATGAAATATAACACTAATTCCAGGTCAGACTTTCGCGTACTAAAAACCCTAAATACGTCAGCTTCGCCTAAGTACCTAATTGATATTTTCGATTTTATTGAATCACCTCATAATATTCTATTTTTTTTTTTTTTTTTTTTGATATCGCAGGGTAACCCATTTACGGGTGATATCCAGAATGCCCGGGTAGGCATTCCTAGACCGTATGTCGGCTTAGCACTTGGGGGTGCACTACCGACCAAAACCCCTGCGGGAGCCTTCAGCCGCTTTAATTGGAGGGTCCCGGATCTGCAGGCAACAGGATCCCTCCAGCGACAGGCTGGCCTCGGCGAAAAGACCAGACTTCTCCTCCATGGGACTGTCCGGCTCACCTCTGAACAATCCCGACGACGCCATGTCTAGCAGGACCGGGTTCCCAATCCCGGCCCGACACGGGCACAGGGGCGTCACTGGAAACGCATTAAGTAGCGCCTCCTACGCACCCCCGTTCGTCGCCTGCGGACGGAGGCCTCGTCGGCGGCCCCCTCTCTCATCCGCTCGTCGTTCTCCTTCTGGGACATTACTGTCTCGCAGAAGGAGACCATCGCCTTCACCTCATAATATTCTATGTCTATGTAGACATTACATACAATGAGTACTCGTGCAAGGTCTATAAAGATAATTGATTTATTAAACAATTTATCTAATGTCAAGGAAGACGTAATTAGAAATAAGGAGTCGTCATTCTGTTTAATGACTGAATTAGAAGCTCTAACTTAGAGTGGGTACTAAAATCCCTTCCATAAACAACGTAAAATGTTATATACGCGAATATATAGTAAATGCTAATAAAAACGAATAAGATACACATTGGACAACTCAATGGATATCCAAGATACGAAGATGAACGACGATCAACTGAAGTTACTGCGGCACGCAGACGGTAAAGATTGAAATGTGAATAAATCCAAACACTTAAAAAGGAAAAGGATCGCTGAAACTGCTTTCCAATGACTGTAACACGTACGGGCGTCGTAAATCGTATTTATTTTCCACTTTCTTGTATCAGCAGCGGATTCATATGAATATTTAATTTATTTCTCACTAGATTAAAGGCCTGTTATTTAGGCTGATATTAAAAAAAAAATATACGTTTTTTGATCGATTCGTCAAAAGGAATCGTTTTTTGAACATAGGAACTTCAAGTTGGTAAAAGTTATTTTTTTAAACAAATTGCAACAAAAAAAAAAACAATTGTGCTTTAGACCACACAACTAAACCTAAGTAAAGTAAAACTTCTTTAGTTGTCCCTACAGTAATATACGAAACGTCGTAACTCCCTCTTTTTCTATCTTCATTAACTTATATCTCCCTTTCAACTTCCGTTCGCCTAGCACGATCACACTTTTCGTAACGCTCTCGTCACGCATTCACCAGCTTACTCGCCAAATCAAGCGTGCGTAAAGAAGTTTTCTTCGAAAAATGTTCTCTTTTATTAGTATTAGAACTCGGTCGGTTTTTACCCCCCATGTTTAACTCAAACCGCACGAATGTTACTCGTTAGACAACAGCCATAATACAGCGTTCTTGTTTCTCTCGATCGCTCGCTTGTGGTTTCGCCTCGGGACTGCTATTGATGTTATTGATGCGATATTGTTAGACTGCGTTATCTACGTACTTTAGAAAAATATTAATTAAACATTTTGAATGCCGATTTTTTGGCAAGGCAAAGACAAAAATTGAAACAATTATAGTGTGGGCTTCAGAGTCGTAGAGGTTTTTTTTTTTAAATAACCTCTTATGTATAAAATTTGATCTTTTAGTTTTTTTTTTTCAATATTGATAATTTTTTTATATACACTTGTGCCTTTATCACTTTAATGTTTTTTTTTTTAATGTCTATCATTAGGTAGGTTCACAATAATCGGACACATCAAAAAGGGAATTTCAGCATCATCGTCTGTTTGTTATTAAAATACCCTCAAAAGGAAACTAAAGCTTAAGAAATCCGACAAAAAACAATTAACAAAAGCACAGCTATAATTGCCATATCTGTCACCTACATTCAAGGGTATTATATTAAATTCGTTTAGCGTTATTACTCAGTCTTTACGCTCAAATAGAACCTCTTATTGTTTTTCAACCTTGCTAGACATTTTTTTTGTGCATTTCCTTGAAGCCTGTATATTTGTTATGACATTTTTTGCGGTTTTTGTTAAACTAAATTTATCTCACCTTAGTTCTACTTCCTTTCCCAAACTACAACAACTTAAATTTGACCTAGTATTAAAATGTATTTCATACGATCAACACTACTGCAATTACTTCTAAGGCTTATTAAATACTGTTTAATTTGTTTAAATATACAATCCAATAATAAAAGTAGTAATAATATTCTATATATAGGGTGGTACTCCTGGCTGCGTTTCTTAACATTGGGGTTACCGTAGGTGTATTTGATCACGGTTAGGTAAAAAAAATCCTAGCCCAATTTTAATTTTACTTTGTCTTAGTATACGAGCTACCTTTTTATTGTAATTAATGTGAAGTTTAATCGTATTTATTACATATAGCTTACTTCTTTATTTACCTGAAAACTTCAATTAAAGAATACATTTTATATTACTTTTGACATTAATTAATAATGTCAAATTAATTTTCATTACTCCGAGGAATTCGGACCTTTATTACCTTTCGCTTCAGCCTGTAATATCCTACTACTAGGCCTCTTTCCCCATATAGGAGAAGGATCAGAGCTTAATCCACCACGCTGCTCCAATGCGGGTTGGCGGATATATTCCCTACTATGAGTAACGATCGCTATCAGGTGTACATGATAACAACCAGGACCGACGGTTTAACGTGCTCTCCGAGGCACGGTGGGAAGACCCACAAGGACTGCACAAACACCCAGACCACGGCAAACATTTGTATACCTTAAACTCCGCAAATTGAACTTTCAGACACAATAGGTATTACCGCATTTTTTTATTAACATCAACGTTAAAGTTTGTAAAAACATTACAAGTTCTGAGTAAGATTTATCAATATCTTACGAATTCAATCAGCTCTGATGCAACTTTAAAATAAAATTTACATAAAATTATAGGCACGATAACGTAATGCGTGCCTTGGCTGCTATCGTGATGCATCGATATACCGCGCATAATTTCGATAGCAAAAGAACCCGGTACCGAGAACATTGAGATAAAAATCATGATTTTTTTTCAGTAACAACCTAAACAAGTTCTAAAAGATATTTGATTATATATTAAAATTACAAAATATTACATCGTTTTTTCAAATAAGCATATATAAGTGGTTTATTGTAATGAATTATTAACTGGCATGAAGTCCATAAAGGAGAAGATCCTCAATTGTATTTTTTACCAAGTTAATTTTTTAAATAATGTTATGTCAATTAAAAGGATACGATACAATACAATACAATACAATACAATACAATACAATACAATACAAATATACTTTATTGTACAACCAAAAACAATACAAATAACATAAGGATATTGGTTGATTATGATATATTTGAAGTACATTATCATATATACAAGTAAAGTATATATGTATACTGCACGTCAAATAAGGAATAACCTCTGAATAGATTTAGACAATTCCCTCAAGTCCTATTGTTGGCTAGTAAAGTTCTATCAATCGGCTACGAGAATATTCTAAAATTCAAAACGCTCAGTGGAAGGGGCGTACTTTGACTGTTAAGTGTAATTGGATACTAACTAAACGAATAAATAAAATTTTACTAAACTATTCGAGCGATTCTTTTGAAGAAATAAACAGAAGTTTTTTAATTTAAAAAGGAGATTTAATTAAATTTTGATTTCAATTAATAAAATTAAAAATAATCAACTTGTATGATGTACAATAGGTTATTGCTAACATCGCTACTTACTGTTATTTTGTCACACATAAAATGCTAAAAAAAAGCTAAATGTTTTAACTTTAAATGCAAAATTAGGTATTGTTTCAAATATTATGAGCCTAAGACCAAATTCACATTAGCTGTATGAAAATATATAAAAGAAAATGCATTGTAAACGAAGACTAATAATTTATCATAAAAACACGGGACGAAACGTTAAAAGAACAATTTTGGCGATCACGATTGCATTAACGTATGTGGGGGACTAAAACAACGGATACGATGGTCAAATTGCTAAATTTGAATTTATGCGTCCGGTTCGCATCACGTGCCGAGCTAACGAACGTGGAAACTATAATGGTAAAGCTCTAAACGATGAGAACAATGTCTGAATTTGCAACATTTGTAATATCTTGAAAGATGAGTCAAAAGTATCTTCAGAATTTATTAATTCGTTAATTGTAAAAGAAAACCACGTGAAGTTTGGATTTTTCTGTTTGTAGGATATAATTAGTAGAACTGTTGAGATGCTTTTCTAAATTCTTAAGTATAAAGCTGCACAATTCCTGACTATCACAGGCAGTATTATTTCCGTCAGTTTTCAGCCACAAAAAAAAAACATTTGCAAAACAGATCAGCAGAAGAAAAAGCTCTGCTGGTAAATTAAAACTACAAAAATACTAATTTATATAAAAATCTAAGATATTTTGTATCATAAATTACATTTCTAATATTCCTCACAACGTCTATTTTACTTATGTACAAAACAAAACATCTTGGGTCGATAATTCCATAATTGGTAACTTCCGGTGAAATTAAGTTCAATAATTTTCGAACCATTTCTAAATTTTTCTTCTCAAAACGACCTTACAAACTAACTTGAGTTTTATAGCAGGTTGAGCAAAATTCGAAGAGATAATCCGAGCTTGACCTGATTTTCAAAGTTTCAACGGAAAGAATTTATGAGCAACTTTTACTAAAATAGTTGTTATTTGTTCCTCCTTAATGCCACATAAGAATTCCAAAACAAGAACTTCGGACCGAATTTCAAGAACATAATAGAAATATTTTGGTACAAATATGGGATCAATTTAGAATTTTGAATTAACTTCTGAAACGATACTCCCAAATTTATATAGTTAACAACATGCTCATCCTATATCTATCCAATATATTTATTTATGCAGTACATACATAGTAAAAGGCTTCACTATTTACTCGTTCTTAAATAAACTTTATTACCGGGTTTATCCAACAAATAGTACGAGTAGTTAAGGATCACGTAAATACGAATTCAATTTGCGTCAACCGTAATATACCATCCTTTACGAGACTCACCTAAGAGAAACATCCGGCGACACAAATTGAAAAGAAGAAATATTAAAATACAACGAAATAAACTATCGAATCTTCAACAGTTACAAGGTGCGTAGAACTATAAAATTATGAATTTCAAGCTGACTTCATAAGATTTTAAATAAACTAAAGAAATGTGACATTTTCTAATTCAAGGTCTGCTAAATGGAACCGACTTAATTCCCAAAGTTTTAAATATTGCAGCAGTTCCGCAAAAGATCCGATTGCTTCTAGAACACTAGCACAAGATTCCTTACATGAAACTATTAAAACGTTGTATATTTTTATGTCCGCAAATATTTAATTTCGTTGAACGCCAATGTACGTCGCTACCTGTATAAGTAAATTTAAGACCGGCAACGTAAGCAATGCTGTAAATAAAGGCGCTTGCAGAACACCCTTGGGAAGGGGCCGTTATACTGCCTGGGCAGTCATGCTTTACGGTAACAGGAAATTATTCCACGTAAGTATTAAATTATTCTTTCCTTCGGGAAGTAGCTATATTGCCTTTTCTACATATTAGATCCTCTAAAATATGAGTAGGTGTGTCTTTGGGTAATGCCGTTTATTAGTTAACCACTCACTCTCTAGCTGACTTTTACAAAAGAACATCGCAATAATCTGCTACAAAACTTATTTTAGACTTATACAAGCTACGGTACAACTTAGGTGTTATTTCAAAGACAAACCTATACTAAATCCCAACAAATCCCTGTAATATTTTCACTCAGCTCTTCTAAAATATTTTTATACGTACTAAACTGAGAATGATCACCTAACACGATAATGAAACCAAAACTACAGTGTAAGTAGCGCTACCCTTTGTTACACCAACGCTGCTCATCCCACAGTGCCGCATACCTTGTGTGGTTACTATAATTTTCCAACTATGTTTAATTAAAACTTAGGATCCAGTCGATTCCGATAGTGACCACGCAAACTCGTCTTTTATTATAAAATCCTTGTATTTATCATCTCTTGTTGTTAAGCCACAAAATAAGATGCATAGTTTAACATTATAGTTTATACTACATTTTGCAGTAATAGATTTACTCAGAAACCATACTTTGTATAATTTTTCGAACCGTCACACTCATTCTTAATAAAAAATATCCTTCAGCAAAGAATATATTTTAAAATGAACACATGGATAATTCCCCAAGCCACACGTTTTAAGGAAAGGCCATTCCTATTTTACGACAAAGTGCTATTAAAATTGGTGGAGAGAGTAAATATGAAAAGGCACGAATCTCGTAAAGACGTGGACTATATTTCATAAAAAGGGCGACGAAAATCGCAAATCATATTTACATAAAAGCCTCTCCAAAGCGATTTGTAATCGTAAGAATATTGCTAAGATTAAAGATAATAATTTTCTTTTACCTATACGTTTTTACCTATGCGTATAATCTGAGAGATTATTCTATTATTTATAAAGAAACTCATATATAATACATATATAATAACAACATGTATATATATATATATATATATATATATATATATATATATGTCTAGGTACAAAAGCTCACTTTAACCAGTCGCAGTCCATTGCTGGACATAGGCCTCCACACGTTCGCGCCAAAAATGTATCAGTAAGTTTTCACAGGTCGCATATACCTGTCAGATATAGTAGTATTTTATCTATTGGGTACTGTTATACAATATATCAAATGTTAGTCCCCTGTTTGCAAGCAATATGAACTTAAGTCTCTGATTCCGTACTTGTAGTACATGACACAACTTGTCCTTGCCTCCGTCTCTGATGGCGGAAGACTTATTACCCGACTCGGTCGCAGTTACGCACGACTTATTATAAGACTACTGGTTTCGTTTAATGACAATTCATCGTTTTTTTTTTTTTTTCACTACCAAACGTGAACATGACATTTTAAACATTTATTTAAACAGACTAGTCGACCCTCGGAATTTTACTCGCTTACCGCTACTTTTTTACTACGAAACAATATAGGTGGATCGATGGTAGTGGATTCGATCGTCGGTCACGACCAATATTTTTGGAGTCTGTATTATCATTAATTTTTTAAGATTTTCATGTTACTGAGCTTAATTAATAACATGACGTTCTCGATAATTGAGAAAAGTGTGTGTGTACACGTAAGAAGTTATACTTCATTGGCCAGCTAACTTCACGTTGCTAACTTTTTCTTCGTTAATTAGCTAGCTTCATTGTATCGGGTTTTCCTGACGGTATGTGTGCGCATCGCAAAAATATACTCACATCATTTTTCCCTAACGCGCCAAAAGAACTATAACTTCAAAAATTTCGCCGAATAAAACAAATTTTAAAGTGATTTTCAAATATTCTAGTAATAGATAAGTCTAATTTACATTTCTAGGTTAGCCCTGTTGGGCCGTACGTCCTTGAACCATTTGGATATCAATGCCGGGCGTGACTACCATCATAATGATAGACTGTCAATTTCAATCAGCTAATAATTAACATCGGTTATTTCTATTGAATATAGGTGTATTGTGTTATGTGTATGTTAAAGTTCATTTATGTTTCGTTGTCTATTAAATACTTTTTTTTACGTCCGTGTCGTGTTACGATATATCATTTTTTTTTTATAATAAGAATGGGGGCAAACGAGCAGACGAAGCCATGATGAGTGATGTTAAATGGCTACCGTCGCCTATGGACATCTGCAACACAAGAGGAGTTGCAGGTGCGTTGCCGGCCTTTCGGAAAAAGATGCCTACACACTCGACGCTTGTAAACCCCCAAATTATAGCGCTCGGGGAAAACCTCAGGAGGTCATCTACCTAAAAATTAAGAGCGGTTGTTAAAAAATTTCTATTTAACTTAGGTCTATTAGCTGTAAATTATGTCTTTTCGTCACAATTAAATTATTAGAGAAATGTTTCAATACTTTTATTATACGAAAAATAACGAGACAACAAACAAAAAAAAGACAATCAAACAATCTATTAATTTAAATTCTTCATTTATAAGCAATAATATTTCCTTATCATTGTAAATAAATTACATTAAAAAAATAACAAAGGATGAATCAGTCATCTTGAATCAACGTATAAATTAAAATTATAAAGAAACTACGTGAGTTTGAGACTAAAATAATTAGATTCTAACAAAACCTTTGTAAATAACGATTGTATTTATTTGAAATCTGAATCCGGTAAAAACGGAAGGAAGAGTAAGTATTTCATGTTTATTAGTTGAATACAAGAATTCAATTACGCTTTAATATTCTGTCATACATATGTACAGGATGGTTTGACCTGTATCCTTTAGACATTTTCATTTTCCTAGCTATTAAATTAAGAACCTATTTTGAACCTTTATCGTCAATAAGACTACATAATGAATAAAACATTGTTGTAACAATTGGATATTGAATAATTCGCGTAGGTGAATGTCCTTTGAACTGTGTTGGTTTATAGAATGTAATGTTTGTAGGTGGTTTAATGGTATCTATTTTATTATGTACGTTTGTCTTATAAGACAACGAAAACATTATTATTTTAATCCTTCAATAAAAAAAAATGTCCTCTGTATCTTACCAGTGTTAAATTTTCATACTCTTACGCTCGCGATACAGCCTGTAACACCCCACTGCTGGGCATAGATCTCTTTCTCCGTGTAAGACAAAGCACGGAGCTTAATCCACCACGCTACTACACTGCGGGTTGGCCGATATATTTCTTAATATTATGATTAACGATTGATAATATTTAAGTTGTTAGCATATATAAGCGGTTTCGAGCGTTTCTGCGCTAACGTTTACACAGTACAAATTCAGAATTGCGTGTAAAAGGTATTAGACAAGTATTTATATAGATTTATTACCATATAGAACCTCATCTGAATTAGCACCGAAGGAAGGAGCACAATACACAAACGCTAATATAACATCGGCCTTACAGTTTGTGCCCTTCTACAATAAATTCCCTAAAACTAATCGAATTTAAAAAAAAATGGTACGTAAATCTAATTACAAGCTGAACATAAATCATCATCATCATCATCATCATTACAGCCTATACAGTCCACTGCTGGACATAGGCCTCCACAAGTTTACGCCAAAAATAACGTGAACTCATGTGTTTTGCCCATAGTCACCACGCTGGGCAGGCGGGTTGGTGACCGCAGTACTGGCTTTGTCGCACCGAAGACGCTGCTGCCCGTCTTCGGCCTGTGTATTTCAAAGCCAGCAGTTCGATGGTTATCCCGCCATCGGTCGGCTTCTTAAGTTCCAAGGTGGTTGTGGAACCTTGTTATCCCTTAGACGCCTCTTACGACACCCACGGGAAGAGAGGGGGTGGCTAAATTCTTTAGTGCCGTAGCCACACAGCACAGCACAGCTGAACATAAAAGCACGCTAAAAATAGCCTTTATCGTATACAAACATAGATAATAGATTAACAATTTTTACATCATTTATCTTAATAATTGCTATTTTCAATCCTTTGTAACAAAAATCTCACACCGTTTAAAATGATTACATTAATAATTACAGACTAAATGAACACCTCCGCGGACTTGTGACCCCTCGTTACTCAAAACGACTTAAAGCATTCCAAGCGTTTCCCAGCTGATTGCGTTACGTCCAATTAGAGTTACGAAATGCGAAAAGATGTAAAGAAAACGCTCGCTTCTCGTTTTACTAAAGTCTCCTTAAATACATTCCGTCGTCGCTCATTTAACTTTTAAATATTGTGGGAATTTTTATAAATAAAAATATATTTAAATAATAATTAACAAACGAGTCTGCTTTAGACCACACGACTGAAGTGAAACTTTTTTAGCTCCATTTAACTTATCAGTCAACTCCCTCTCAACTTCCGTTCGCCTTGCCCGATCACACTTTTCGTAAAGCTCTCGTTACGCATTCACCAGCTTACTCCCCAAGTCAAGCGAGCGTAAAGAAGTTTTTACTTCAAAACTTTTACACACACATTGAATATTTTAACGATATCTAAATTAACATTTTTATAATACAAAAAGGTAAGGTAACGCGATGTTAAGAGACAATCAGTATTCATTACAGCTGGGTACAAATACATATAGTCCTTTGCATCTTTTTTTATTTTAAATGACAGCTATATAGAAAAGGTACATGTGATGTGTGTTCATGCAATTAAAGGCAATTACAGATAATATTAATAATGCTAGCACACTTTATTGTAAATCAAAACAGAAATATAACGGAAACAAAATCTACTTTTGATTCAATCAAGAACTGTCTAGTAAAAGTATAAAACGCAAAACAGCAATCATGTTAGAATAATGAGACATATTGCTTTCAATATCCAAACTTTTTTGAGATATCATCATTTCATTTCATTCAAACAAGAACAAAAAAAAATTCAGTCACTTAATGAGTCCATTACAGAAATGAAAAGATAAAAGGATCTAGGTACTATGTAAACATCCTAATTTTACATTAATAAGAATAACGACGACTTCTAAGTGGATGATTACTAAAGAGGTAACAAGTTAACTAATTAGGCATCAGCGCACCCTAAAACGAGACCGGTTGACAATAGAATGAAGTGTTGGTAGTGATGTGGTAGTGGTATAAAATATCAAAACATCATTTTAACTCACTCATTTGAAATGTGTTAATTTGATGTTATAGAAATAAATATTTTATATAAACTTAAACTCAAACAAAAGGTTTGTTTGTTGGTTTCAACGTAATTATTTCAGGTTGCCAATAATTCGGACTTAAAAATATTTTTGCGCAAGCTATTTTACTTATTGTAGAAGGTATAAAGAAGCATAATACGATTAAAAGACACGATGCGATAAACATAAACGTCAATGTAAGTAAAACCACGCGAATGTTCTTGTTAATTGAATTAAAAATTTATCATAACGTTCTACAGACCGAGGCAATATAATGAATAAAACAAATCTTGATACCGGATCATGCAAGGTCGTTCATAAAACCTTACAAATGTCATCAACCGCACGCAACTCTTATAAAATCGCACTTTATAAGATTTAATCGAATTTATACGCATAAGCTTAAATCAAAACAAACATAGCATTTTTAAATATCGGCACAGCGAAATCGAAAATAAACACGTTGAAAAAACTACTATGTAGAAACATAAACATCAAAATACCCACATCTTTCAAAGCATTTATTATTACTTTTTTTCGGAAGAGCGGGAGCTGCTGCGGAAAAAGCTGGAGCGACTAAGCGGCACAAATATTCGTCACTAATTCCAAATTACATCTTTGTGCCGTTTACAGTCGAAACATTTGGAGTAAAATTTCGTAATAAATATTTGCCTATTTAGTATATTTATTATATAAATTTTATCATCATATCTTTGTTATAATTTTCTGATTGCGTACCAATAAAATATAAAATTTAGTAGCAAAATATGCATAATAATTATGCAATGACGGGTCACAAGCGAAATACTAGAATGGTCAGCAAATATGTACCAATTGCTACATTTCAGAAGACTAAGCCCATCAACACCACATCTCAATTAACATGTAAAATACTTAATTCAAATTATTATTTCACTAGTAAGACAGATTTAAATTATTAGAACCTGGTCAACAACGGAAGGATTTCGAAAACTATTTATATAACTGATGTATAGTACATATCAATCTATATGTATATATATATATATATATAAATATATATATAACAAGCTAACAAGGCTGTGTAGCAAATTAATTACACCTAATGAAGCAATTTAAACAAAAAACAACGCAAAGTTTAATTGTATAGTAAAAAAACCACCTTGAATATGTATGTAATACGTAAGGATTATTTTTGACCCGTTTTATCGATTTCAAGTTGGGACTTGAAACCTGTTTGTTTGAACCGTGCGACCGTTCACGCGACCTTGTGGAATCGCACCTGACTTACCTACGAGCTTATTTTTTTGTTATCCTTATTGTGACGTAACATATTACTATTCTGGTTCTTAATATTTATAAAATGGTGTGATTCTCGTCATATAAAATATACATGTATATACGTATACCCCAAGCGGCTTTTCTCTCTACAATATTTATTGTAGATCGCATCTGTTCGGGTAACATTATGTTTTATATTTACCATAAGAAACATACTTATTGACAGACAAATAATCACAAGGCTAAAAATTACAAACCTTTACCCTAACTACTTTTTTAATATCGTATAAAACGCTTGAACATAGTGAACACTTTATATTGTGTTGTTTTGTTTTTGGAGTTTCTGCCCGCAGTCCAGAATTCATTAAACTTTATCAATTTTGTACTTTTTCGGACGCTTCATATGCTGTATTTGTTAACTTTTCTTTCTATCATGTAATGAACATAAAACAGATTTATTTTCTAATAAAGGCTACCAAGCTACCTACTTGAACACTTATTACAAAGAGATCAATATTTACTACGGATATGTAATCTTTAAACCATCTTTGATGACACGTAAAACAATCTTATTTTACTTCAACTAACGCTCCAGCGTTATTTAAGCATTAAAAAACCATACTAGTTTAGATTAAAATAAAACGAACTAACACCAATTTATTATCAAATTCTATAACAAAACATTTAAAACTCGTTTATACAGTAGGTATACAAACGCGACATTCAATGATAGCATAAACGAAATTATCCACACACTCGTTCCGTAACCGGTACGCGTATTAATAACACGTGACATTTAGGAACTATACTAATTCATTGCGCAGGGTTCAGTCGCGAGTTGAAAGTATAAAAAATGACACACGACACGATTTTAAAAAGAGAATCGAACGCGACAAAAAAAATTATTGACGACTCGTCGGCGAAGAGAAAAAAGCATCTAAATGCACATGAGATCGTCGGGTGCTAGACCATACAGATATTTGTAATCGTCTGGGCCTTTGTGCTTTTGTGTTGTATGTTTCCGAGCCCCTGACACAGAATTCACATGTTATTAATATGCAATATCATTATTATTTTATAAACCAATAATAAAACTATAATTTTAAGCAGTACATATATTAATATGCGTATCAAAATGAACGGAACATACAGAATATACAATAACATAACATAATTATGTGCTAAGAAATTTATTTTAAAAAACCTGATTTAAGATTGCCACATACCTACATATTTTTTATAATAAAGCTCAATAGCTGACTTCTGAGCAAACTCGTATCAGGAAAGTTAATGAATTAAAATTACATTTACAAACATAAAATTTAACATACCAAAAATAGTAATAAAAAGTCGTATCATTCCAACAATGGTTTATTCAGGTTGACTGGAGGCAACCCGCAGTTAGCCCGGAGCTAGTAGACGCTCATCTTTTAAAGGATATTTTGTGAGCCTTTTATGGGCCATGATATTTTACACAAGAGATTAACATCGCCATTCAGCGCTACTGTTACATTATTAACGTTCTTTACCTCTACACCAATGAATGAATTCTTCTTTCTTTATATTTTTGCGTATTTTAAAAAGTTCATTCGTTCGAAGATTTATGCCTATCATTTGGACTGTGTCTAAACTTTTATTAATTTATTACACATAGTGTTTTAATTTTGATATAATATTTGAAATGTTAATGGTGGAACTTATAAAAAGTGTTTAATTTCTTTATTTTTACGTAATTATATTGTAAACAATACTTCAAAAAAACCTCTCAACTATTCAAAATTTAAGACTCAATGACTGTGAAACCACATAAGTAGGTACTGTGAACAGTAACATAATTATTATGTTACTGGGACTAAATAACAGGGAAATGATACGAAGAACAATAATTCATTACTTCCAAAAAATTTACCGACCGTCAATCATGTTTGTTACAAACTTAAAGCCGTCATATATATAAGTTTAAAACCAGAAATTTCCAAAACCAAAAGCAATAACAAATTTTTTAGTTGTGGATGCCGGTAGTGCAAGCAATTATCTATAAAATTATATACAGAGTAATTGTGAGGTTTTTTTCTAATAAGGGAGGCAAACATCTTCACCTTAGCGTATTAATAAATATGATACAAAAGGAAAAATATTTTACTAACTACAATCATACACACATTGCATCATTTAACTTCGCACAGACTAAGATTACGATGCTAGCCTTGTCTAGACACGAATTATCAAAGACCTTATCTAATGTTTTATTACAGTATTAGAAGTTTGACGAAACATAATGGAATTATAACCTAGCTAAACTCGAGTCCTTTATCAATCGATGATAAAAGACGCCGTAAATCGATTAATAAACCTTATATACAAACAAGTTTTTGTATGATTGTGTTTGCAGGCAAACGAAGAAAAACCGACTTCAATTCTATCGACAAGTAATACAACGTAGGTAGACGAAATATAGTCAAGTAAATACACATTATCAATGATTACTCCAAAAGTTGTAATCAGATCTCGTTGAAATTTAAATGTGACTATATGATTAACTTTGGCTTTCGATTAAATTAAAAGTCATCAAAATCGGTACACCCAGTAAAAAGTTATGCGGATTTTCGAGAGTTTCCCTCGATTTCTCTGAGATTCCATGATCAGATCCTGGTTTCCTTATCATGGTACCAAGTACCATGATCGAATTGAGTAGCCTCTCCTTTTTTTGATGTCCTCAAGGCTCTTAACATAAATTAGAACATAATTATTTGACTAGCCCGTTGGCGCAGTTTGCAGTGGCCCAACTGCTTTCTGTTCCGCGGGTTGTGGGTTCAATTCCCGCGTGAGTCTGGGTGTAATATTTGTATTTATTTATTTGTATATGTATTATTTCGGCTGTTACCTATAACACAAGCATTAAGTTGCTTACCTTAGGAAAAGATGACCGTGTGTGTATGTTATAAGATTTTATTTATTATTTATTTACACCAAGCCTTGCCCAATAGACCTCTTTGATATTTTATGTTTTTTCAGTAATAATAATAATCACAGAAACAAATTAATAGATTCATAACATCATGTCTATATATTACACGTGTTTGATTAATTAGAATCGAAAAAATTAAATATCATATGCAGTGAAGACAGAACTAGAATTAATCCTATTCTGAACATTATAATCCTTTCTGCTATTAAACTATTACAAAAAACTTATTTACAATACTGTTCTGATGCAATTGACTTTCCAATTATTACAAAACATCGAATTTTAACAAACTTTCGAAATTCATAATCTCTTAGATATTACGATTGTATTAAATCCAGTTTCGGTTAACAAAGGCAACTCGAGCGCAAATTACGCTGTGTTCGTTCCACGTGCACCATCAGCCGCTGTCAACAATTTGGCGAGACTCGTTATATGTAACGACGTAGATGGAGAAAATACATTTCTGAATTATGTGTAACAAAATATTTGGAATTGGCAACGATGTAAGGGTTTAGGTCTATTTTGAAATTAGAAATTTGATTGAATTTTGCACCGAGTCATTTAAGTTTGCTTCGTTGAAAGATTTCATTGCACAAAAAGAAGCCCTGAAGCCAAAGTGCTAGTTCGTTGGCGCAGTTTGTGACCCTGCTTTCTGCTCCGAGAGTTATGGGTTCGATTTCCATCCCGACTCTGGGTGTAATATAATTATTTTTTTAAATATTTATATATGTATTATTTATAAGTATGTTCATCGAAAAAAAAAATGTAGCTATATAGTCGGCTGTTACCTATAACACAAGCATTAATTATTAATAATATTGTGTAGATATTTATATTTAATGTCGCATTTCTGTCGACTTGTACCTTGACTGACGTTCGAAAGAGTAAGAGGAAATTAGACAAAAATAACTATGCGTTGTAATTTTAAATTTATGTAACAAAATATAATTAAATTAGGCAATTAACTATGCTTAAAATATTAATATTTTTTGTAATTGGCATAACAGATTACGAAGCCTAACAACTAGTATAGTAAGTAGTAACCTGAGTACTATTACCACAAATTATGGACAATTCGGAAGGAACCACTAAACAGATACTACATCTTAATGGCTTCCTAAAGTTTTAGCGTTAACACGACCTACTACAATCATAAAAATAAAATCTTGAATATCTGCAAACGAAAATGACGTGTCTAATGTGCTAAACGACGCTAATTGAAGACAGTCAACGGTTCGCAAATGTGACGCACGTTTGATTCAGACGACCTACGCGTCCTCAGAACGTGGATTCTTACCAAATGAGACGTGATAACATCTTGCGTAACACAACCGATAGAGTCACAATTGTTACGTTCTATTTACGACCATTATAGAACTACTTAATACATAGAAGTATCTTCCAATATAAACATCCATATCCCTTATACCTGTTTATATTTAAAAGCGTAATCTGGATATATAATTCGCAAGGTTAGTATTTAAATGAAATGCTGCAGCAATTAAATAAATAGCATAATATTTTAATATAGTAACATTTCAAGAGCTCGACGTAAATATAAAAACTTGAAACCTAACTTCGGAATTTCCCAAGCGACCTAAGAAGTACACTGGAAGCATTTAGCTTGCGTTATGCAATATTTTATAAATAATTTTGACCTTCAACTTACTCGAGGAAAAAAAACCCACCCACTGTACGATTCGAAAATAAAACAAACTATAACTCATTATAATATTTACAGCGTTCGAAACAATTAATCACTCAATGTCTATTGAATTTGTCCATGTGAAGCGAAGCAAACGTATATTAATGTTTATCGGAAAGATACGCAAGGAGCGGTTAATTTTTCAGAGCAAACTGTCTACTTCCTAGTTCTACTGTTATATGGTATTGCTGACGACACGTTGGCGCAGCGGTCATAGCACTGGCTGTTGCGCTGGCGGTCGCGGATTCGATTCCCGCTCACAACAGACATTTGTATCAGCCATATAGATGTTTGTCGTGGTCTGGGCGTTGTGTATTGTGTGTGTTTCCGGACCCCCAACACAGGAAAAAATCCTACTGGGGGTCGTTGAGTGCTAGCCGTGAAGCGTTTATTTATTTATTTATTCTACTGCTCAAAGAACAGAATTTAATGTCAGTGAAAAGGAATTACGTAAAATTTAATGAGACTATAGTTACTTTAATATATTAGTGTTGATGGTTGGTGGTAGCTGTAATGGAAAAGGTTGAATGAAAAGACTTGACCGAGATTTGTATAAGAACGATTTACACCAGGCTAGCTGACCCAAAAGTTGGTGTAATATTTAGGGAACAGTAAATGTATGATTTTTCAATAATCGTCAAGTTTACTGAACTTTCCAAATTTTTTGCGTGATTTTCCAATCTTTCATTACGATGTATTAAATCGCCGAAAGTCGATTTCAAGTTGTGGTATGACCAAGAGAAAAGCGAATTAATTTTCCTATATACATATAATTAACGAATGATTATTATTTAACATACTGACGTAGACGTAAATATGGAAACTTCCTTTACTGTGTCACAATTATTTAAATGCAATAAACCAGTTGATAATTTATTCAATCCGTTGACCGAAGGATATGGGCACGCGTTGAATTTAATTGAACAGATGTCGATACAGTAAAGTATTTTATTGACAACAACTTATTGTAATTTGAATATACATAGTCATTATAACGATCTTGATTTTAATATTATTATTATTCAAAAATTTAATCTTGAGTTGATTTGCGTATGAACCTTAATTCAAAAAACTTCATGATAACACTACATTACGTGAATGGCTACTTTTTGTGTTAATGCATTTTAAATAAAGTACATATTTATTTGAGCAACTTTGACCTACCCCGATTTTTTTATATAAAACGATTAGTATAGCAACCGAGCTTAGAACAATTTACTATCGGTTAGTCAGTCAGTTCAGCCTATTGCAGTCCGTTGCTGGACATAAGCCTCCCCAAGTTCGCGCCAAACAAAATTTACTAATAAATAAACAATTTACTATAGTGACATTTAATATGAGAAGGTACGCACGTAAGATGAAGAAGCATTCAAGACGAGACACAGAGATGTATGCTGCTGCAGCAAGATAGGCAATTAAATATTAAATTACTATAAGAGGCTATTAACACGCTTAGCGATTCTTAGACGTTTTTGACGCGTTTCTTTTACCGTGTCCCCGTATATTAAAGTTTGAAACTTTGTATTTAAGAATTTTGTACAGGATATTTAAAGTACTAGAACCATTGGGGAATCGATAAAACACGTGTTTGGCGAACTTCCTATCGTGCTATGTGGTTCGGTTTTTCTTTCTATGCGTTTAGTTCACAGCTACTGTAGTAACAACCCCAGACAGTAACCACTCGACATTCTCTTATCCTCCAAAAAGTTTTTTGACGTTTCCGTGTATCGCCATTGTAAGTATGACTGCCAATTCTCTGTATCGTACTAGTGCTCAGTCAGTTTGCAGCCTAAGAATTCTGAGGTCGTTTCTAATTGTGCCCTACAAGCACATAGCACTAGCGTCATTTGAATTCCAATTGAGACACACGAGATCAATCTGTTACACTAGACTTGTTTACATTCTTGCTGGCCCGCATAAAATCAATATAGCCTTGGTGATTTATTAAATAATATATTTTTTTCTATATACATAACTTGCTAGTACATTAATGTATGAGATAAGCTGCCTTAAAAATAACCTTGAAATAATTACTCCATAAATAGTTCGAGGCGGTGTTGTAATACCTAACTTTTAAAACATTACCTAGAAATTAATTTTACACGTAACAATTCAAGGCATTCATGTAGATATTTCATTTGGTGAAACGAAAATGTACGGATACATTTACGTAAGGCACGATAGCATTTATTAAAATACTAGGTAACCCAACAGCCGTTTTCCCGTTTCACAAACTGACAAACGCGTGAAGTTAAAATATTAATTACATTTTTCAGAAGTTTTACAACTTTCTGGGCAAATTTTTCCTATTTTTTGTCCATAAGAACCTTTTATATAACAAATACAAAACTGAAACATAAAGTTTACTCGAACTGGTCCAGCCGTTCATGAGTAGCGTGCTTAGAAACGTTTAGCGATTCATTTTATTAATATAGTTTTGTCAAAGTATACCTACACTATTAACATTTTCCAGCATTATTTGAACTTGAATTACACCCACATTAACGGAGCATTTATATTTTATCTACTCATCATTAGCATGCAAATCACTACTCGGAAGCGATTCTCCGACTATTTTGAACATCGCTTATTTGCACACCCTTCGCAGATATTTTCTAGTGCACTCGAAGGGGGTGGTAGAATCATCTTTAATTCATCAACTTTTAAACTACTCGTCGAGATTTTATAAAAATGCTAACCATGGTGAGATTTTGTGTCATTAAATGTTCAGGAAATATGGTATTTAATTTTTACCCATTTCAACATTTTAGAGTAACTTTTGAATATTATTTAGACGTAAGACAGCATATATTTAACTAGACCTATTTGTCACTGAATAATCTGAGAACCCAATATTTCAAGTACTGTTCCACAAATACTGTACCAAGTGAACCATAACGACATAAATCAAAAATATCCCATTCAAGATCTCTGTAATGGTATTGGTGAGTATAAAACTTTAAAAAGACATAATTTTTTAAAATTTCCTTTGAAAACACAAAGGTTTTAAAAGTTATAATTATACTTGAACGTACACCAGGTGATCCTGCGGCGTGTTAGTATTCAATATGGCTGGTCGTTGTGCTTTATCGCATACCTTTTCGAATAACAAGATTCAATACCGATCATCCGCTTAAGGAATCATACCATACGTGATATTTATGATTCTATACGTAGGTTGACTGCTTGAGCCGTGACGGTTATGATTCTATTGCAATTGTGATTATATTTAAGCACACATAAAATTATTTAATTAAAAAAGTAGGAGTCTTGATTATTTGATACCTAAATATATACCTAATGCCATCTATATAATAACTGATACGCTAATCGATTTTTATCAATCATCGAGAGCAACCGCAAGAAAATTCGCTTCGAAGTAAAAAAACCGTATCTAAATTTGTCCATCGGTTTGAGAGCTACAATGCCACAGACTGATATTGGTGTAAAACGCAAACATCGCTCTTTTGCGTCGGAAGTTAAAAAAGAAATTTCCTTATCAAGAAAGATAGAATTTCTTATCGAAGTAAATTGAACAATTTCTCGATGTCAGTGGAACCGCAGACGCCTGCTGGCATAAAACAAGACCGCATATTATAAATCGTCTGCAGCGCTTTTAAACGAGCCACTGCAACCTATTTTGCATGAACACTAAAGTTTTCGAACTTTACGCTTTGATATATCTATTTTTGCAGAACTGAATACATTCGATATTCCCTATTAAGCATATTTACTAAACTACATACAGTTAAGTTTTTTAATAAAAATGTATTCATGTTATGAAGTTAATTCCGTTCAACATAACTGCTAAAACCGTAAGTAACACTGTTAAAAGGCATAGTATTAATAAGGCATTAAAATATCGTAATTGGACCGCTCGAGTTTTCATTAACTTTTTATCAGTATAACATCCTTTATCCATTGACTATTTTCAATTCGTGCATTATAAATTCATGTGCACGTACCTTTTAAAACGATTCTCGTGTTCGCCGTCCCACCGGAGGGATCGGACGTGGTCATTTTTATACCAACAAATATCTCTTTTTAAAACTCTTGTCGAGAACGTAGAAATCATGACGTTCAAAAGCCTAAGCCCTGACCTAAAAACTGCATTTCAGATCATTAACACTCTGAAAGAACTTTAATTATTTTCGATAAGCTAAAGTTTCCGTCGAGGTCGAAATTTTTCTCCAAACAAAATATAAGTTAATTATTCTACATAAATCATATGTATAAACCTACATCTTTTAGGTCTTTAAACCATTAATATAATTATTATTATATTTATATATATTATCTGCTAAAGTTGACCATTACATTTTTAGCTTTAGTCTTGATACATACTACTGACTATCCCAATAGTCAGTCGGAGTTATGTTTATAGCTAACTAGCTGTGCCCGCGGCTTCGCCCGCGTTGAAATCAGTTTGTCACAAAGTTTTCCCAGCAAACTTCCAGTGAAACTCTCATCAAAATCGGCTTTGCCGTTCCGTAAACCTTCCCCTTGAAGCCCTCTCTCCATTTGTGAAACCGCATGAAAATCCGTTAAGTAGATTTTGAGGGAATCGGTCACATACGCTTTTGGGAACTTTGTTTTATAATACATTAACTGTTGTCCGCGACTACGTCCGCGTGGTTATGAAGATATGCATTACTATTAAGATGCTTAACGCAAATTTTTTTTTTATTTCAGTCACTTGAAATGCTTATCACTCTGAGTAACTTTTTCAAAGGCACAATTTAGTATAATTTAATAGTTATTTTTATAAAACATCTCTATACACCACATTTTTAGTTTTATTTTCAGGCTGCAGTATGAATAACCTATCAGGCGAACTTGTTGCTACTGTATGTGTTTCATACAAACTATCAACCCCAATTAAACCCCCTTAGCGATGGAATATCGCAAAATCCGTTCTTAGCGGACGTCTACTAACTATAATCTACCTCCCTGCCAAATTTCATCTTTGTCCATCTTGGATGGATGGACCATCCAGTGGTTTTTGAGTTCTCGTGATGTCAATCAGTGACCTTTCTCTTTTATATAAATAGATTACGATGTATTATTTGGACACTTCCTCGCCATCTATAGAGCATACATTTTAAATTTCAAGTCTCTTACCTTAATAACATATGACTTTCATATAAACTTCCAACCCCCGTTTTATCCCCTTATGGATCGAGTTTCGTAAAATCCGTTCTCAGTGGATGTTTACGCCCTATAAGGAACCTATCTGCAAAATTTCAAGTTTGTAGCTGTTATAGTTTCAGAGATTTCGTGATGATTGAGTCAACCTACCATACCCCATTTTAACCCCAAAAGGGAGTTGATTTCTAAAGATACATTATTTGAACACCTTCTCAACATCTATAGAGCATACATTTTAAATTTCAAGTCTTTTACTTCAAAAACATAGGACTTTCATACAAACTTCCAACCCCCGTTTTATCACCTTAGGGGTCGAGATTCATAAAATTCGTTCTTAGCAAACGTATATGCCCTATAAGGAACCTACTTGCCAATTTTCAAATTTGTAGCTGTTATAGTTTCGGAGATTTCGTGATGAGTAAGTCAACCTACCATCCCCCGTTTTAACCCCAAAAGGGAGTTGATTTCTAAAGATACATTATTTGAACACCTTCTCACTATCTATAGAGCATACATTTTAAATTTCAAGTCTCTTCCTCCAAAAACATAGGACTTTCATACAAACTTCCAACCCCCGTTTTATCCCCTTAGGGGTAGAGTTTCATAAAATTCGTTCTTAGCAAATGTATACGCCCTATAAGAAACGTACCTGCCAAATTTCAAGTTTGTAGGTATTATAGTTTCGGAGATTTCGTGATGAATGACCTTTCGCGTTTATATATATTATAGATTACGGGCATAGTCAAATGTATTAAAGTTTGTCCCTTCTTGTTTTATCACGCATTTTGTTCACATACTAGTATTTATTATCCTGCATCATTTTAAACGTACTCGTATATGTGGTTATGAATTTGATTATCTTTAGCATCCACATACCAATCTATCATTTTTCGATCGTCTTATTTAGCTGTAACCCATCTTCTAACTTTAAGCCTTATTATAATTACGTGTCGAGCGACTCAACTCGCTCTCAGTCAATGTCGGAGATTAATTAAACTTTTAGAAAGGTGAGGTAAAAGCTGAGCTTTTAGCGAATTTTATAGTTATTAAAGACTAGAAATTATACCACTTGCTTTTCATTACTTTGATTACTACTAAATTAAACGTAGCCTATTGTTTTATAGCTTTCTGAAGAGATTTGCAATGATATTTAGCTGAATTCGCCTATAATTGAAAAAAAATACTTTAATGATTTTTTATTTATTTATTTATTTATTTAAATATAAGACTGTTGTCCGGTGGACTATCACTTGGTAAACAAATAAATAAAATTTACTTTTTAGGTTAATAATATTACTACATACATTGTAATTCTGATATTGTATTTGGGATACGAATTATATGCTTAGCAATAATAAAGAAATTTAATTTCACTGACGTACTTGTATATATTGTCTTACACAAGGAAAATGTGTATTTAAATTAGGTAAATATAACTGGAATATTTATGTTTTATTTATTACACATAAGTACATGAAAAATTAAACATTGAAAGAAGCAAATATATTTTATAATTACCATCGAGATTTACGCTTCAGCCCGTAATATCCCACTACTGGCCATAGGCCTCTTTCCCCGTGTAGGAGAAGGATTAGAGCTTAATCCACCACGCTGCTCCAATGCGGGTTGGCGGATATATTCCATACTATGAGTAACGATCGCTATCAGGTGTACATGATAACAACCGGGACCGACGGCTTAACGTGCTCTCCGAGGCACGGTGGGGAGACCCACAAAGACTGCACAAACACCCAGACCACGCCAAACACCTGTATGGTCAATACAAATGTTTGTCATGTGCGGGGATCGAACCCGCAACCACCAGCGCAACAGGTACAATCCATGGCTGTAACCGTTGCGCCAACGCGGCGTCCATCGTCCAACCATCGAGATTTATTTTCGTAATTGTCTATTTAATTACATAAATAACAATTGAAGATAAAACTACGTAGTAAGTAATACTGATTGTATTCATTTATTTTAATATAATAAGACTGGAAAATTAGCTGAGATAAGCGTGTTTGGGTAAACAATGTCTGAACGCATTAATCTCGGGATTGACCAAACCAATTTGATAAATTATTCTCACGTGAAAAGACAAATTTATTGTGGAAGGTTGTTTATGAATACAAATTTGACGCCACGTTGGTGCAGCGGTCATAGCACTGGCTGTTACGCTGGCGGTCGCGGGTTCGATTCCCGCTCACGACAGAGATTTGTATCGGCCATATAGATGTTTGCCGTGGTCTGGGCGTTGTGCTTGTGTATTGTGTGTGTTTTCGGACCCCCAACACAGGAGAAAATCCTACTGGGGGATCCGTTGAGAGTGAATCGTTTATTAATAGTTTATTAAATCTTATGAAGCTAAAATATTATAAGCTATTGTTTATTATTTTGCTTAAAAGAGTATAAATTATTTTACCATTAAAATTACGTTTATAAAGAAACTTAACAGATATAAAGTAAACGAGTTTCCTTGTTTAATTATTAAACAAGTTAATTATTATTAAGTGATCCAAGAACGAATGACAATAGCAAAATTTGGATAAAATATTTCCATTAACATAAGCACGTATGTAATTACAGTTACTTGATCCATTTTGTTTAGTTTAGCTATGTCTTAAAATCGAGCGAATTAACAGCCAGATATCGTAAACCACCGAGGTATAAAGTAAAACTCAATAAACACACAAGAAACCCGTTCTTTAGACAACAACGTTGGTTCGTTATAAAACTGCATCCAGTTTCATTAACCAACCAAAAACGCTTAAAAGGTATCTCGTATTAATGATGAATATATTACATACATAGATATAGTGCACGTAAATCAAATATACACACACATGTATATGGTACTTTGAATGACTTTTTATACTTCTTTGTCCATTTATTTTTATTGTATATATTTTTTTTATAATATATAATTGTATTTTACGGGCATTTTCAAAGATCTACCTATTCCGTGTTTTTCCTACTAGTGATGGACTTTTCCGAGACAATTTGTATGGAGCTTACGTCAAAATTCTATCTCTAGTCAGCAAATTCAGATATAAATAGAATATTGAAACTAGCCGATAGTGAACTAAAAAATATTTATATCACAATTATTAATATGTTGCTTTGAGACGCAAATACCATAATATCAAAATAAAAGTATCGGGTATCAGGTAGAGAAATATACGATTAAAAATAGTTCAAAAGTAAAATGGATATCGAAAAAAAAAAAAAAAAAAACTAAAAAATTGAATGACTGTTGAGATGATAGTCGATAACAGATAATGAAAGGAATGTGCATTCATCAACGTTTTATTACTCCTGGGATCGTAACAATAAAATGATTATTAAAATGCATTTTTAACTTGAGTATGTACCTATATTATTATAGAAACTATATTCATGATAATATTGCAATGTCGGCTAAAATAAGAATAGTGGGTAACAGAAAGTCAAAAAAAAATATTTTAGAAATTTAAACCAAACTAATATTATAAAGCTAAAAAGTTTGTTTGCTTGTTTAAACGCGCTGATCTCAATAACTATTGATTCAAACCGAAAATTTCTTTTTGTGTTTGATAGCCCATTTACCGGGGAAGGCTCTGGTCTATTTATACATTTTTCCTGAAAGAAAAGCGCGTGAAATCGCGGAGCAGAGTTAGTTAAACATAAAGTTTTATTTTTATGTTAGCTTGTATTCTGTATACCTACTGCCAGCACGGGATGGTACGAAAGATTTCAAATAATTGATAAGAAATATTCGATACCTGGATAAATTAAAACTGATACCGTTCGCCATTAACATTTTCTTTCGCATTCAATACCAACAGTTAAATAATATATGCAACTTTACATCGTTAAGGCCTGTTTCACGTTTTGTTGATCAAATTATCTGGCGTACAAAAGTATGCGACAGATAAAATTTTATAGCATTTATTCGATTTGTAACCATCCAACTCCAGTTTATCAAGCTGATATCGAGCACTATTCGCAACTTACTAATCTATCTTCTTATCTTAAATTCAAAAGTGAATCATAATATTAACTTGATCAATTTGTTTCACGCAAAATTTCAAGAATTTAAAATGTAATAATGATATTTATTGCATTTACCTCTGTTACAACGGAAATCTATAATCAAATCTATTTATTATAAATAAAAATGAATGTTGCTAAGCGCATAACTCGAGAATGGCTCGACCAATTTGGGTAATTTATTTTTTTGTATGTTCATTAAGGCCCGCGGAAGGCTTTAATACAAAAATAAAATCTATTAACTTTTGACAGAACAAAGTCTGTCCGGGCAGCTAGTTAACACTAAAAAATACATTTAATTAATTCTTTACTTAACAAAAAACTCATTTATAACGAAGATACGATTAAAAAGAAGATAAAACATTTATTTAAGTACAATTTAATTTATTTTTTTTATATTCGAATCAGTAAACGAAAATTAATACGAGACGAATCCCGTTGGGAGTACCTACCAAAGGAAACTTTTTGTAGGCAATAATTTAAAGGTCCAAGAATTCTGAAAGGAAACCGTATTCGCGTCTTTTATTTACAATCAAATTTGCGAAGATTCACCCCGGAGAGGAATCCGGAAGATTAAAAATTAGAATATTTTGATGAATATTTATCAAATGTTCATTATTTAGGGATGTTATAATTTTTTGTGCCTAATGCTTCATTTTTAGAATATAATTTTAATTTATAAAATGACAATTTAAAAGTGATTTTGAAGCCTAGTAGAATAAAGCAATTTTTGATTTTGATTGGCGAGTACTATTTTGTAACAAAAGTTTCGTATTTAAATAACAAATAAAACAATGAAAATTTAATTCTTTAATTCAATGTTATCGATCAAATCTTAAATATTATATTACATACTGCATTCAACTGACAGTAATAATTACTATCATATTGTGTGTACAAGGGTTTTGATAAAACGAAATTAGTAACAAGCAATAAATTTAAAAATATCCATCGAACGCAACAATGCTACAACCGAAACCGGTCCGATCGTACGTAACAAACAAAAATGCAATACGAACCGCGTAAACAGAACAAAAAAAAAACACCAATGTTTACGTCACAAAACACACCCTCACATTCAGTCTTCAAGAAGACCGTCGGAGAGCACAACACTGACAACAAACACGAACCGTTTGAGTGACAACAGACACAATTATTTTATATGTTATTTTTTTTTTACAACAAACACGTGTTCGATATTTAAAGTTGGCCGGAATCGAAGCGTGCGTGCAGTACGTCGACGCCTCAATCCTCGACTGCCGTTGCCGGAGCGAGGTTGTACCGACGCGGCGTACAGAATTCAACAACGTTGCCACGCCCATAATATTTTGATTCCTTTACGCGTGCCACGAAATTCCTTATCCCGATTCGATTTTCCGTTGACTTCGAAACGTGGATAATTCGTTTAGAGATAATTTCGCCAGATCGTAATTGCCTCAGGCCGAGGAATATTGTCAAAACAAATAATTTCGTTACCCGATTTAAACTAGCTACACTTAAGTCTAGTCCTTATATCAAACACAATATGTTCGAAATTGAACAGTTCGTGAGTAAAACGAACCTTTTTTCTAAATATAGAAACCAGATTTATAGACGGTATTTAAAAAATAATTAAACGAAAATAAAAAAGCAGACGTTGCAGATGCAGATGCTGGAAACAACACACTAGCGTAAGAGAATAGTAAAAATAAACAATCAGTTAGGTAATCAGAGTTCATACCACGTAATCCAATCGATCCCCGAATAAGGCAACGTATGTAAACAAACACGAGATTAAATCGTTAAACATCGCTCACCGGGAGCTGTGTGCTGAGACTGAAATAGGATGATAGTAGTTATAAGAAGAGCAACAACAAGTGAAATTCTAAAACCTGCAATGGCTTACACTCCTGTTCATTTTAAGGCCTTTAACTTGAATAAAATTATAAATAGTCGAATTAGAATACTCGATTTTTAATTAATCTATCGGCATACCGCACCTGTATATTACTTAATTTAGGGTCAGCTGAATTTTTTTTTAAGTATAGCTATTATACACAATACTTACGACTTAGAAAAGAAATTGTGAAAGCTACCATTCAATTACAATTTCTCAAGTAAAAGAGCTTAATAGTCGTATTAGTTTTATTGTTTGCAGTAAAAATTCCCGCATTTTGATCCTGCAATTCGGTATGAATATTTTGCTGTATCCATTGATACGCTTGCGGTCGATACTAGCCTGATTGCATATTAATTCCTGCATTCCCGTTTTTGTGCAACTGCAATGGAGTCTTTGATTTGTGGTATGTTAATTTTTAATCGAATACCGTATTTCATTTTACTTCTTAGCGTATACAGTGGTCTAAAAAAATCGTATACTTGAATTTTGATGAATGAATCAACATTATACAAATAATCCCATTTTCGACATTAAGGTACATAAATATTCTTGATTATACACCAAAAAAAGAAATAAATAATAACGAAAAAATGTATTTCGTTATTTTTCTATTGTATAAAATGATTTTATGTGTTAATAAACTTACTTACAATTTATTTCAGTTAATTTACTTTATGCTAAAATATTATTAATTAAATTTTCTCACGGTTCAAGGAAATTGCTTTTAATACCAATATATCTTTCGCCTATATGTGTTCTCTTCGCACGACAAATAATATACGGCATCCATGAATCAGACGCAAAGTACGAAGCTGCCTCGTTAAGTAATCTTGCGTACAAGTCCCTACCAGATATACTGCTATTTATAAATCATCAAAATTAAAAAGTTATTCCTTGGGGATATTAATTTATATGTAACAAAATTTTATCCTGAAAACTTTAAATTACTTAACAAATCATATCTACTAAGGCTTCATCGAACTTTAAATTCGAAATAAAATTATTTCTTTTCAAAGTTTCGTAACGTAATTAGGAGTTCGCAAGAAGCCCAAAGAAGTTGTCTTTATGTCGTCACCAAAGTTCAAATAGAAAATAATTTTCTACGCGTTTTGTAGTAACAAGTACAAACCTGAAGCTAGTTACGAAATGTACAAAACATTCCTTTGAGGAGTAAAAAGTACCATTCCAACTTTTCTTTTTCCGTCTGGCATAAAAAGGAGCAAAAAACTGAAAAACTCTCATAAATAATGTTGGCTGACTTACTCAACAGTCGGACCATGTATTATCCCTCTGTAGAGTTTAAAATTCTCTTACCTACCGGCGTTCGTTGTTTGGCATTGTAAAGTATTAAACGCGCTGCTGTGTCTAGGACTTAAAATAGAAGTCTAATATAACTGAGACTTCAAATGTCTCACGTGTGGATATTATATTTCTCTGGTCTTCGGATTGAAGTACTTTTAGAACATTTTCTTTAATTACTGGCCAATACCTTATAAAATATATTAGTACGTAATATATATAATAGGGAACTATCGTTTTGTATTGAAGAAAAATAATAGTATAAGAATAAAAAATATTTTTTCTAACGGACAGCAGTAACCAAGCTAACATTTATCGTTTCAAATAAATAAAACTCTAGTTTATAAACTTATGCTTAACTTAAACTTATTCTCGAAAAAGTAATTTTGATCTAAAACACACAGACACACACACACATCAGCCTATCGCAGTCCACTGATGGACATAGGCCTCCACAAGTTCGCGCCAAAAATGGCATGAACTCATGTATTTTGCCCATAGTCACCACGCTGGGCAGGCGGGTTGGTGACCGCAGGGCTGGCTTTGTCTCACCGATGACGTTGCTGCCCGTCTTCGGCCTGTGTATTTCAAAGCCAACAGTTAGATGGTTATCCCGCCATCGATCGGCTTTTTAAGTTCCAAGGTTCACGAGAAGAGAAGGAGTGGCTATAATATTCCTTGCTGCCGTAACCACACAGCCTGTGTTTAATTTTAATCTAGAAGGAGAACCTCAATTCAAAACTTTTCTGGATGTATACTTTTAAAAACATAATTCAAATCAAACATTCCCATCTCTTACTATTTATTCTCTGTATAGTATTAAAACAATTACATAATATCACTACTGCTCGAAATAGAATCAAATAATTACATCAACTACAATTAAATTTAGCCGCTCTCGATTGCATTGCACTCGAGCGCTGACAATGGATAGAACATTGTAATTTTAACTGACATTTAGAAAAGGCTCGTTTCATTTGTGTTTCAAATGCATCTACTGCCTCATGACTTAGGTAATATTAATCTTAACTAATTGCCTTACCAAAAGCTTTGAATTTTTTTTACTACCACACCATATTCATCGATTTAGATTTTTTGGACTTTATTATATCTTTTAAGCTATTTCTGATTTTAAAGTAACATAGAATTCAATAATAATCTATTTGCTGATGGACTTTATACTGCCAAAAAAGCATTATTTTGGACCGGAAGTATCTTTCCAATTATCTAAATCAAACTGTACACAACACACAAATATTTACTTTGGGTATTGTGTATAGCTTTGTTTGTGGTTTGGTAATTCAATCTTTTGAATGAAATTACTCGTGCCGGAATAACTCATACATCTTAATGTATGATATTAAAAACGCATTCACTGTAAAGTGATATGACAAACAATTGACATGCGACAACATATAACTATTTTATTTAATATTATATTAATATAAATGAATGTTGCTAAGCGCTCGACTCGAGAATGGCTCGACCAATTCGGCTAATTTATTTTTTTGTATGTTCCTTAAGGCCCACGGAAGATTTTACAACTTTAATACTAAAATAAAATTTGAAAAAATAAATTATTTTTACTATTACCTTTTGACAGAACGAAGTATGTCCGGGCAACTAGTTTATAGTAAAAAAAATCATCAACACATTTAATAAAAACAAATGAACACGTCGCTCTCAGCGGTCTTGTATGTTACGACTACAAAAGCTTTAAACGATATATTACTATTCATATTAGGAATAGAATGTGAATCCAGTCTCAGAGTCTAAAAAAACACAACACATTCACACATACTCTCAGACCAAAACAAACCTCTGTATGACCTGTCAAAAATTTAGATTGTACAGAGATCGCAGACAATAGAGCATCAGCCAATCTTACAAAATACATAAGTATTGATTCGTTCGACATCCTACATCACGGAAACGGGGATCATGTAACGTTATATTAAAGCTCCATGATTTACTGATAGCTTCCGTAACAATTGATAGATAATAGAAAAGAAAAATAATTTCGTATTTGTGCTAAGTGTAATTTATAGCTGCTGATGTTTGTTTCTTTTATGAATAACACATAAATTTGCTTCTTGACAGAACGCTGCATATGGGTGAAACGTCATCGTTGGATGTATGAGAAATACTTACTCGTTTTAATTAATACAAAATTATTCATGACAAATACTATTATTATTTATGTAATAGAGAACATCACTTCAAATAGTCGTATATATCCAAAACACAACTTTTTTTAACGAAAACGAAAATATTACGTATAATCGTTAGATTTTCATAGCCATTTAAATATAATCACAATCATTTAAATATATTGAATATATTATTATGATACAGACAAATTTTTATTCAAATTACTTCGTACCGTTTCTCCCGTAGTAGGCCAGTAAAAATAGTAGTTTTTGGGCAATCCCATACTAAATTTCCGATCCAATTTTTTAAGTTATCAGCCGAGATAGAAAAACTTGTTCTTTAAATAGCCATAAATCGTAAATGGTAAGTTTTACAAAAAAAAATAAATAAATAAATAATTACGGAATCTGTCAGCATTTTGTGATTTTATGCTGAGTGATCCTAATCCCAATTTTAAAAAATCGAAATTTCGTGCGACATTAAATTCTATTGTTACTGGCATATATGTATACCAATCCACACATTTATATTGTGTTCGTTTAGAAGAATATCAAACGACCAATTACCTCAAACAATTTTGATGATTTTGCAAAAAAGTATAAACGTTTTCAATATTAGGTACCTAGCTCTAAAGTCAGCAAATTCTTTCAGTGAACAGATTAAAATGGAAATGTAATCTGCATATTACTCTATTATCTTAAAAAAAATTGCAATTTAAATGATTCTGGAGATCTTGAAAACAGTGTCAAAATATAAGTCTTTTGTGTTTTTTTTTTTTTTTAATATATACTTATTGATTATATTATTCGCGATACCTTCAAGGAAAGAGCTTTCTCAGGAATCCGTTGCCTGTTTTATAGGAATGTTTTTTCATATATTATTAAACCAGCCTCGACTACATTTATTAAGAAGTATATAATATTCTTTATCTTCTATTAGTAAACATCAAACTTCAGTTTTTAAGTTAAAATCCTATTAGCGTTTAGTAGTGTACAAATATTCAATTCAATAATGTTAAAATAACTACAACACGTTCAGCCTTCGTATCACAAAAGGTTAAAGCTAATGGTATCATAAATCCATAAACAATCAGAAACATATGTCCAAAAACTAAATACTCAGCAACTTCTCAAACATTCGACGAGAACCCGTCAGCACGTAGCAATCCATCAATGTCATCACCAATCCTCGAATCAGCAATCACGTATTTAAAAAAAACGCATATCGTTTCCAACGGCCGTCGAACCGAACTATTGGCGAGGGTCCGCTAATTGGAAGTTCGGTTCACGCCGCGGGCTAATGTCTGCATCCTTTGTAATGTTTGATCAACCATTCAATATCAATTTAGTCATTTTGTAAACACTACCGTTACATCGATCAAAAGTACGTTTTGGTTTTCATACAACTTTATCACAAAAAGAAGTTCTGGTTGGAAGGAACAAGAAGTCTAATCTAAGCTAAATATATAAGAGTACGTATATTACAATATAAAATGTCCGACTACATTTACGACAAGTACACATTTCATCTACGAGGAAGATATTAGATATTTTTGTCGAAATCAATTCTAACATTAGGAGTTTCAATTCGCAATAGTTTTAAAAAACTAAAAATACACCCTTTTATAAATAAACCAACCTTAAAAGAAAAATCATTTAATCCTGACGATCCTAATTAGGATAATGGAATAATCTTATCAAATTAGTGACAATAGTCAGCGGTCCTCGATAAGTCTACTAAGTTTAAATTCAATCTGAACTTTTGAAGTGGGTCAAAATGAAGTCCAAAGGAGTCGGTTACAAACATACAAACATACAGGTGAAGCTAATAAAAAGCGTTTAAAAATGAATCTGCATCCATTCGCTATAAAGTCGCATAAAACCTAAGATATAATGTATCATACATCTAAAATTCTATGTACATTGTACAAACGTCCTAAAAATTAAATTTCAATATAATAGACTTCATTAATCTCAAGTAACGATTACATCATATGCAATCGTATAAAATATATTATAATCATTATACACACATTCATCAAAATGAGAAAATATATCTTTTAATAATTATAACCTACTCATTACTTCTCTCTAATTGGATACGTTTTTATTACATTTTATACATAATATGTACCTTTATTTACACATAAAATGTTCATCACACCGTGATATTTTTAATCTTAATTACAATCCTCGCATTAAATTAATATCATAACTGAAAATTCTCTTTGTCTTCGAGTCAAAAACAAAGTCTTTGTCGTTTTCATGTCATGTAGAATAAAGTTGACATTTAAAGCAGAATACTTACCCTCGTAAAGAGCGGATCAGAATTAATTCGTCCCGCTGTCGGACTTGGATTAGAAATTTTCTCTAAGTTATTCAATCTTTTGAAGACATTCATTAATAATAATTTCGAAGTATTCGTAATAACGACGAAAATTGAATAACAATACACAATAAACGTAAATGACATAATTGTTAAAACGTACAAAGCTTGACACAGACTACACTTTATTTTTTATATTTCATTACAATACCATAGATGGCATCACTTGTTATATAATTTTGTTACCATATAAAATACTACAATAATTGCCACATATAGCCGGTATTTTGCTTTACTCAGTTTATTGGTAATAAAAGCTTTCGTTATATCTTACTTCTGATTGTGCTTTCTAGCGATAGTCATCTGATAAGAAATTGCCTATTATGCTTTTGAACTGGGAATTAATTGAATTGGGATTTTTTTTTTTTTTATACATAGATAGGCTGGCGTTTGACCGCTATTTCACCTGATGATAAGTGAAAATGCGGTCTAAGATAGAGCACGCTTACCTAGAAGTAACAACCTATTCACTCGCGACTTAAAGATCCCCAGGTTATAGCTTTCGGGAAACACAGACGCTGGTAGAGTGTTCCATTCTTTGGCCGTACGGACGTAATGATTGACGTAATAAGTGATGTTTCGACGACTATTGATAATATTTAATCTCGCATATAAGTAACTGATATGCATTATCAGAAGTCGAAAGAGATCGAAACTAATGTTTTGAGTAACATAATTTTAATAACGATTTTGATAGTAAAAATAAAAAAGAAATATATACTTTTATCAGTTGAATACAGTTACATGCCTGATAACTTTATATATATTTATTTAGTTAAGCTGTGTATATGACTGGTGTAATATAGTGCAGTTGTGTATTAAAACTAACCCTTAATTAGTATCAAGTTTCTCTACCTATCGTATAATTCAAGTAACGTTTACCACAATAGATATCTCGATATCACCGTTCAAGAGTAGCGTCCGATCGCACATCCTCAATCGACCACAGTTGCGCTAGTGGATAATTGGGACTGTCCGGCTATTGGCCTTGACAGTCTTATTCACAGAGTCTTTTCCAACTAAAACTTGAATAGGGGAGAAGATGTTTTGTTACGTTATTAGTAACAACAATTTTGTGCAAATTAATTCGTTTATCAAGACTCGTTTGGACATCACAATCTAATTCATGATGGAACTTTCTATTATTTATTGCAAACCTCAAAGATAATTTATAGAAATTAAAATATAAAATAATTACATAGCAAGGGCGGTCTTTTAAATAAATGATAGTGATTTCTTAGTAGCAACCAATAAAGGGAGCATTAGTCTCATGTCCAGCGTACGTCAAACGAGAAGAGTAATATCCCATAATGTACGTATTAAAAATACAATTATCTATTGAAATATTTAGTTAAATACACATAAACCAACTTAAATCTCAAAAATACATCCAGACAGATCTCATCGAATCAGAAGATCCATGTACCATGTATTGAGATTCCGTCCACAAAGAAACATTACAAACAGGAATTTGTCTGGCAACTATAAACAAACGATTTAAATAAAGCTCTGGACGTGATAGGAATGAAATTTTAAGTTTACAGGAATTTCAAAAATACAGATTTTTAAATTTCGTATAGGACAGACTCAGATTGAATTACCTTTCGTTCATTTCTTTCGTGTCCGTTGACATTTATCTTAGCTTAAAAAGATTTTCTATTTTAAGTAATTACTTAATTGTACTTAATTGAACTTGTCACTTAAGTACAAAAATTATCTAAACAAACATGTCGTAAATAAACTTTTTATTTTTGAAGTTATACTTCTTTTGGCGCGTTAGGGTAACATGATGACGGTAAATTTTTACGATCACGCACACCGTTCCAAAAAACCGATACCCTGAAGTTAGCTAGTCAACGAAGAAGAAGTTAGCAACGTGATGTTAGCTAGCCAATGAAGTATAACTTCTTACGTGCGTACATAAGTACACACACACACTTTTTTTCCAATACTTAGTTTACGCGTTTTATAATTTCTCAACTCAGTCAGTAACTCTATGATATCATCAAATGTATCAAATATAAGAAATACTCTTAATAGTAGCGAACTTTATTTTGTTTTCCTTTCTCCATATAATGGACCAACTAAATTATTCGGTCCTTTGAACTTTCTTGTAGTCTATTCGTAATTATTTTTTGTAAAAACTATTCTTATAGTTAAACGTTTGTTTATATATTTTAATATAACATTTTTTTTTCAAAATTCATTTAAATATTTATTGCATAAATAATTTAAAAAAAAATGTCAAAATTCAAGACTGCTGAACATCCTTCTAACACGAATACCAATTTTCTTTTACAAATGAGTTCAGTATGATATTCGTCGAGAGCGGGAAATTCTAGACATGACAAAGTAAATACATTTATCTTAACGACAAATACGATACATTAACTCCGTAAAAAAATGTATTTGATACTATTTATCTTTTAATTTCGAAGTATTGCTCCAGTTTCTTAAAATTAATACTGTCCATTAATTACCTCGACGACTCTCAAACATAAAAACAATAAACAAAAAGTTTGAGTCCATTTCGTATATTTATTAGTGATAAAGATTATCTTGTACATAAGTTAGTGATATGCTATATCAAATATTTTATCATCATGTATAAAACAAGATCTTTAAGCAAGCGCAATGTCAGCCTGATGATAAGAGACTAATGCAACACATGGACGCCAGCAACACTAGAAAGATACCAAGAAGCATAACGAGCAATGTTGCACCACGTATCAACTAAAGAGCACATTGCCGACCCTACCCCTACTGTCAACACACCATTACTTCAAAAATTCTGACTACCCTACTTTTGACCCAAGTCCCTCAGAAATAGAGTATATCTCTAACCTACCTCCAAACGGATACCCTCACAAACGGAATTTCTCAAATCGACACTGTAGTTCAAAACCGCAGCACTAAAACGTTCTTATATTATGATACAAATTGAAGGTCAATATATTTTAATGTATACAACACTATATATATTATGTAACATACAGTGGAAATAATATACCGTCAGTAAGATTGCATTAAACTACCTTCAAGGTTAACACAAGAGTGCAATCTAAGAATATAAAAGGGGGATAAGAATTGACATATAATTTCAGGTGCTGACACTACGTCAACTGCATCTGTCTTAATACTCGCTTAACCAGTCTTGATATTTGCAATGTGTATATTATATGAAAAATGTAAATCTATAGTTGAAACACAGACACATTTTTGATTTCTACGATTATATTTCTAATGTAAAGCAAAGTCAAAGAATTAAAACTTATGTTTTTTTTTTTTAATACAATGACAATAATTGAACTAGGCACACAAGTTACGGCCCATCTGATGGTAAGAAGTTACCGTAGCCCACAGACGCCTGCAACACCAGAAGCATCGCAAGCGCATTGCCAACCCTACTCCCCAGGAGCTATGACTACCTTACTCTTCACATGAATACAACACTACTTGAGCCACAGTATTATTTAGCTGTGATCTTCTATAAGATTAAGGTACGTCCCCAGACTGGCTGCTCAAATTTTGAACAATATTTCTTGCTGTACCCTACATCAATGAAATTGTATTGTAAAGAAATATCTAACAAAGACAAAATTTAAAGAATAATTACGTGAGTGTAAAAAACCCTATTTATCAACAAACTTTCTTAAATTAAAATATTTCGTAATAGTAGGTTCTGGTTCCTGAACCTACCTCGAAAGCAAACAAAACCTACAAAATTATAAATTATACAAATACTCTAGCGACCCACCCTGGCTTCGCACAGGTGCAAAAACTATCAGTGTTCCTCTACTAATTATACATGTAAACTTTCCTCTGGAATCACTCTATTTACTAAAGAAAACCACATGAAAATCCGTTACGTAGTTTTAAAGATCTAAGCATCCAGACAGCGGGAAGCGACTTTGTTTACTATGTAGTGATTAACTCATTGACACAATTTCCAAAATTTTGAACATATTACAACACCAAGACTTCTTGCCAATATCAAATCAGTATCAGTGGTTCAGCCGACCGCTAACGAGTAGCGAACTTGTGTTCCCGTCTCGTTCCGTTAAAATGTCAGTTCAACGAACTCTGAAAAGTTGGGATCGATTGTGACTGCATTTTGGCAAAAAATATTATTAGCTATTGCATTATATATATAGTATACATATCAAATTAAATCTTACTGTATTCAAGTATGCTTTAAAGCACTTGTGACTCGTCTATTTACAAATTATAATTATATTACTGTTTGATAGAACTTCAGTTATTATGTTATTTTTACTGGTTTTTTTTTTTCAAATTATGTTAGCATTTTTTTCAAATAGTTCGTTTGCAGTATTTCACATTATAATACAAACGATAATCGCACAAAACAATGGGAGGCCCAGTATTGTCATGTCACCTTGACACGGTCGTCGATCAACTCCCGCGCAATCATCCAATTGCCGCCGCGGGACGAGACGTCCGCGTTGACAGTTGACGTTTAGTAATTGACGCTTATATTTCGCACCCTAACGCCATGTTATTTTTTAACTGACTTTTTTTAAAAGTTCTCATGATATGTTCCGTTTTTTACTTCAGAAATCTATCAATTATTCATCGACAGAGCAATTTTATATATAACTAGCCGATCCGTGCCCACTTCGTTGAACGTTAATTATTTTTGTGATGCAAATATAACTATAGTAAAGTTTTCATCTCGCTGGTATTTCTCTGACTGATTTACATATACTATTATTTTTGACTGAACTTTGTTCAATAACAATAAAATATAGCCTATATCAATCCTGAATAGTGTAGCTTTCTGTTAGTGAAAGAATTTTCATGATCGGATCAGTATTAATTTCCAATGAATTAAAATTATTATAAAACAGAATAAAAACATAAAGTAAATACTAAGTATACAAACTGATAATAATAATTAATTATTCTAGGCGTCCTTATTAAGTGCAACCTTTATTTTATTTGTTTAAAAATAGCCTTATGATACTCTATTTGCACAGATATATTTATTTAAATGTATGCACGAGGTTAAATTAATAATCAATTTAATTGAATACGAAATGACTGAAATTAATCTTATCTCTTGACACATATTTTTAAATTAATAAAAATATTACTTTAAAGGAACAAAAACTGCCCACAGGGGTAACATTACGTACATATAAGATTTTGTAAATAGATAACTTGGCGAAACATTGTTTTATAACTAAATGTATCCTTACTTTTATTTATTTATCTATTTAATCACATCCATGGCGGACAATGGGGGACATCCATTGGCATTCTCATGGCTATTAAAATCATTTCGTTTTTGCTTAGAAGTTTATTTAATGTAAATAAATTCACTATAGAATACTGGAACAGTTTATTATTTCCCGTCAATCTCTATTATGTTCAGCGCCAATCTCAAGTAAGGGGAGGAGCGGAGCCAGACAAAACTCACAAAATCTCACCTAAGGATCCACCCTTGGGTTAAAATGATCGAAAAATAGCTCACGTAATTAATGGATGCCCCTAAGCTTACTGAATAAATATATATTACGTAGATTATTTCTAGTTTAAAATATAGCATTAAAAATAGCATTTGATAATATTTATTTAAAATATTATAGGTATGCACATCATTGCAAAATATGTAAGCTTAATTTACAAAATAGCAAGTAATTAACATAATGTAAATAAAAAAATACAATTTTTTTTTTTTTTTTTTTGTTTTATACTGACTACAGAAATAATGTAATTTAACAACCATTGAAATTATTAAAAACTGCAAACATATTATGTATTTTTAAAGTACACAGGTGTCACAAAAGATAACAATGACTTTTAAATCTAGTATTATTGAAAATATAAAAAAAAAATACGTTTATAAAAAGAAACCTAAGCTCTAACATTGAAAACATCGCTATGTCAATTTATAAGATAATAATGGAAACTGGTAAACATTCATATCAGTGAACAATAAATATTACATTCGATAATACTTGAATCAATAACAGTCCACTCCGACGTAGCTCGCCGCGCCATCTATTATTCAGTAGCGGAACTATAACGTAACATCCAACGGAATGAGTAGTTTCATAGGTTCATGTCGAGGTATTAACAATTTACGCTTACGACCATTGGCAGCACAGTTGCATTAGAAAAATGGAAGTATAAAAAAGTAAACAAGAATTTCTACAAATATTTGAGACAATATTTTAGGAGGCAGCATTGCATTTTTCTATTTTATAAAAGTTCTTACCGTCTATGTATGTTTGTGTTCATAAATAGATAGATACTTATGAATCGTTTACTAACTTTTATTTATTTATTTATTTTTTACATTGTGATTAATTTTTAATTTTATGCTATTAATTTACGTTTTTTTTTTTTTGTAAGGAAATTAAATTTTTCACATTTCATCACACATACGTATATTGTTTTACTACATCAAGGAGATAAGCAATAAGCTAGAAAATAACAGTTGTACACCTCAATGAAACTTAAACTTTCAAATAACCGTTCCGTTATTTTTTATAAAAACGTTTAAACAAGAGGAGCTTTCAAGATGAGTTTTATAAAGAATAGTAGAAACAAAGTTGCTCTATTTCTAGTGAATTGTTGAAAGACTTAAAATCCATATTAACGTATAATAACAACTAACGAATAAATTATCGACATGGCCCTGACGTTACAAATGGTCTGTGTTATTTTATATAAATAAAGATTCAAACTCAACCCCCCCCCCCCCCCCTCCTCCAATATGATACCATCCCTGTATCGGAGGCCCGGAAACACATGCTACTTAACTACAAACGCCCAGTACTCTACGACAAACACCTTCCTGGTTAAATGAGCTATCAAACACAAAAACAATTTTTCAATTCGGACCAGTAGCTCCTGAGAAAAGATCGTTGAAACAAACAAACTTTTCAGTTTTATAATATTATAATCAGTTTTTTATACAAAAATAAACAACACAACAATCACTCTAAGTCAACGTCACCAATTGTCACCTAAACCGAGATAAAATCCCAACCTAACTCAATTACAACACAATCGATAACTAAGAGCCTGTTTTACCTGTTGTGGATAGAGTTTATCCTGCACATAAGTTACGAATAAACTTAAACAGCAGGAAGTAGAAATAGGTCATTAATTTTCTCCTCAATCAAAACTACAACTTTTGGATTCAAAATTGCGAAAAGAAACGTCATAAATATAGTGGAGTTCGATGGTTAAGAATAATATACATATAATAAACTTTTATCCATTAGATACCGTTATTCGTCAAATAGCGTTGTCCACAACTTATGAAACCGGCCCTAAGCATTATTATAATAAAACATAATATCTCACTATTGTGTATTTAACCCAACGCGTCGACGACACGCGTAGAGAACAATACGAGACAATACTATATCCAATTTCACAGCCGAATGCAAAACATGCGTCCGCGATCGTATCTAACGATAAAGCGTTCGCCATTACGGCAAACGACACCCAATAACGTCATGAATGAAAAGATCATTCACCTTTGAGCGCTCTACATTACTAGTACTCGTAGTCTGTAGTACGGCCGGTCTTAATAAATAAATATATATTTTAACGTACACTCACTGTCTGGTCTGGTAGCGGTGGTAAGATAGCCGACTGATAAAACTGTATGTCTTTTCGATAAATACACATAAAAATTACATTTACGAACCCATAACCCCCGGGGCAGAAAGCAGGGTCACAACAATTTGTACAAACGGTCTAGTATTTAATCAATCTTTTTAACATAAACACACGGTCGTCTGCTCCTAAGGTTAGCAACTTAAAGCCTGTGTTACAGGTAACAGCTATCAAATATGGTTACAACATTAGATAATACCCTACAAATTATCTACGATTTTGCTTACTACAGATATGTTTGTATCACTGAATGCCAATAAGGATATCAGATGTATAACGGTATCTAACAGATAAAAAACTTGCCCTTTTTTCCTTTTATAATTAAAGCTCCTATCATTATCTGTTAGATAACTTTGAAAAGGGTTCATATTGACAAACTCTATACGTGTCTAAAAATCGATCACTAACAGGTAAGTAAAATCAGAAGTCGTCTAACAACTACTAATTAGTTAGTTCGACATTAATTTATATCTCGAATTTCTTAGCTGACAGTATGATTCAATTAGGCTAATCAATGTTGGTTTTTGACATATTAATTTCTGAATAAATACCAGGAAAAAAATTGATTAGGCAATCAATATACGAGGCAATCGTAACCGTACAGTGCGTACACAAACACAAACGTTAATTCCCTTGCATTCCTATTCAATTGGTTGTATGTATATCTTCTTTCCGTACCTAGTCAAAAAAAACGCCTGCCACGTAATTGTGACAGTTAAAATTAAAAATTATTTAATAGCTAAAACATATAATTCGATTAAAGATTAATATTTTATGGCAACTTTACATTTTTTTCTCAACTCCACATTAAAAATAAATATTGTTTTAACTAAAAAAGTAAAATGACGATTCAAAAAGTGTTTTTAAAGCTTACTTTGGTATTTATCTTATGGTTATTGGTATAAGGTAATTTTTAATTTCTTGGTTTCGAACAATTCGTATTACGTTGCGCGTTCGTGTAATTTTCAAATTCAAAGGACGAACAAACATTCCTAACTATCAAACGGTGCGCGGGCGCCGGCTCGGTGACGTCACCGCGGAAGCTACGGACGTGTTCGGAGGTGACTAACCCGTCGATCGTCCGAGCTTGCCCTATTCAGGACTCTTATCAAAGACGTTATAAAAATATATCCTTGAATCGTTCGATACAGTAAATATTCCCTTTGATTTAATATTTACTGACACTAATTTTAATCAGATATCACAAATAATTAAATAACTTGATATTAATATTCGTCGACATTCTGAATTTATGTGACTTTTATTTACCATACGTGAGACAGGAAAATATAATATAAGGTAATATCTAATACTAGCTGACGACTAACTTCGCACCGCCATATTATTTTGTCGTCGATACATACTTCGATTTCTTATTTAGAATTTATTTTAAGCCTTGTCCTGATAATAACGACTGAAAGATTATCAAATTTGGTGCAAACGTTCGAAAGTAATGCGCGTCCATACGTATTGGCGATTATATTTATTATATTAAAATACTACATCCCCACCAAACTATATTCCCCCAATAGCCCCGCGGTTATATACACGTTAATTTGAAGAAAAAAAAAACAGCCTGTATCCTTCCTCGGTAAATGGACTATGCAACACAAAAATAATTTATAAATTCGGACCAGTAGTTCCTGAGATTAGCGCGTTTAAACGAAAATATATACTTTTCAGCTTTATAATATTAGTATAGATAGAGAGATAAATCTCATTCTAACATTTACACTAATTATAACAGCCGAACTCCACTCATAACAGGTCGAACAATTACATCACCGGTTCCACAAATTACCCTTTACCTTTAAAAAGTAGAAAATAGTTTTATATTACCTATGACTAAGACCATCGAACCAGTAACTACGGCGACATATATGTATATTTATAACGCCGGAAGACCGATGACATTGGGTACCCACTATAGTTGCATACGAGTTGGCAGCTAGCCACATTTTAAAACTGTTTTACCGCAGACGAAAAGCCGAGAGAATTTTTAGTACAATGGAATGATGTAAAAGATAGTACTTCGGGCGTTAGGAAGTTCTATTAGCTTGACGTGTTGTTTACGAGTAAATCATGTTCGAAATTATGAACGATGAAATCAGAAGTTAAGATTTGAATCTCTACGAGGTTCATACACATTCAAATATTATATATTTTGTACACCAAAAACTAAAAGAAAGAATACAAAATAATGAAAACGTAAATATACAACGGGCGATTTAATCACTACCGAGCGATTTCATCCAGACATGACATAAAAAGTTGTTAAAAATTTTAAAAAACAATATAATTAGTCCATAGAATTTTTACACATAAATACAAATCAGAGATCGAAAAAACTTACCAAAATTTTCCTTTAGAAAACAAAAGAAACGTTAACAAAGTATTTACGTGTATGGAGTTTTGTTTCATTAAAAAAATAAATATAAATATAAAAAGAAAACAAGATAACTTTAATACTATATTTACTAACTAGCTGTGCCACAACTTCGTTCGTGTGGAATTTAAAAAATATTTACAGTTCCTAAAGTTACGAAATAGATACATTTCTAAAATAAACCAGTGAAAGTCCAGTGAAAATTAGTGCAGCCGTTTCAGAGATTAGCCGGAACAAACAGACAGACAGGCAGACAAAAATTGTAATTTTGGTATACGTACGATACGATACATCGATATGTATTTAGTAAAAAGCGATTATTTTAATATTACAAACAGACGCTCCAATTTTATTTAAATGTATAGATGTTTAGATTTGTATTTAGATTAACTATGTGACATTTAATATTATTATTCATAATGAAATACATTTGTTTTCGTTACTATTAAAATGGTATTAAATTAGATTCAACTACAACATATGTTATTTAAAAAAAAATACTTCGACCAAACCCATAATATAAAAAAAAACAGTCAACGACAGTGAAACCCGACTCATCACAGACCACTTGTCAGGAGTGACAACATCACTTTCCTATGACCCCATCAGAGAAAGTTGGCAGACATCATTGATTTCATTAACATTACATTATTTTTCTTCATTTTCCTATTTTTTCTTTAAAGTATGTTAATCGACGTATCGTATTATTTAATCAACTATAACCATTTCCGAATTGGTGTCTCTATCCTTTATCTAAGATTGTCTAGAAGAGATCGCCAGTTTAGCAATACTATCGACTCTTCCATATTTCTTAAACTGTCTTTATGTCAATCAATATTCGTTAACAACATAATTATTATTATGCTATGCTGTAGAGCAGACTTTCCCAAAGTGGGCGATAACGCCCCCTTGTGGGCGCCGCAGGCATAAAGGGGGGCGATAAGAGACCCAGAAAAAAATGGTGGCGTTGTGTAGAGGCTTGGGAGGCAATTTAAATCATCCTTCACATTAGTTTTTATATAAGAATCGATTATGTTTGTTATATACTCTGTCTAAATACTATAGTTGCGTTTCAATAATCATTCTCGTTGGCAGGGGTAGCCCGTAAGAGTTAACTTGAGACCTGAGCGCCGCTGTGTACTAACTACCTACTGCGCTCAGGTCTCAAGTTAACTTTTGAGGGTTATAGTAAGTCTCGTTTAGAATTAATGTTTATTCTCCGTTAATATAGCTCGCAATAATTCATTTAATTTGAAGTTATAGTGGTTTTTAAGTTGGTGAAAAAATCGGGCGCACTATAAAATAATTTATTCTCAAAGTGGGCAGTAGAAAAATAAGTTTGGGAACCCCTGCTGTAGAGGATAGTAGCCATCACAAGAAGTTACTACAGAGACAGAAAAGCAGAATTGTCTTTTAGTTCTAATCAGAAAACGCATTCTAATTAGAATAGAATATTTGAAATAGATAAGAATATAATTTTATTAATTTATTTCATTAGACAAACATTAGAAGACGAGATGTCTTTCGCGCAGCGGATTTATTAGTAGGGGAAATTCTTATTTGATTAAAATTAAATGTTCTCATGTAAGTTATTCTAGTTGGATTAGCAAATGTTAAAAAAGTAAGTTAGATTCCATTCCTGCATCAAATTTACATAGCATAGTAGAAGACTAACTTGAAGTCGTTTTGGGTTAGAACATTCAGAGGAGATTAGTTGAGGATTCCTGCATCGGATTCAATACAATATTAATCAATTTGGACTAGTGTTTAATGAAATATATCAATTACTAAAACTAGACATCTGGGAATCGCAATCGCTTTAATCGGAAAGAACTTACTAATTGATCGTACTTCGATATAGATATTTTTTAAAGTACTACATTTTATAAAATTGTATTAATAAATTGTTACAGAAAACTTTGTCATTAAATGTTCTCTCATATTGTAATACATCACGTATAGAAAATTATAGTAAATTTTGTGAAATATATGTATTTACTTATGTATTTACTTTTCAACCGACTTCAAAGAGGAGGAGATTACTCAATTCGACCGTATATTTTAATGTAATAACTTCGTCGTTTATCAATCGATTTTGATAATTCTTTTTTTGTTGGAAAGGAGATATCCCAAAGATAGTACCATGATAAAGAAACCATAATCTGATGATGGAATCCCAGAGAAATCGAGGGAAACCCTCGAAAATCGTAGTGACGTCTAGTGCGTTTGTTAATTTTTTTCGTCTACTTACTTTGTATTACCTATTAATTGAAGTCGGTTTTTTTCGTTTGCGAGCAAACACTACTTTAAAGTATGTTTGTCTTTCCTAAAACTGTCTGTCCTTTCAATATCCAACCCGAGTGGGAATCGACCCCGCAATCGTCAATATGTAAGCACTTACACGGTGCACGCATCACTACACCAGAGCGATGGTTTTCCTCATTAATAGTAATAAAAACTCGAATGAATCATTCTCTTGTCATAACACAATCAACATTGTTAACAAACCCTTACATAACGACCTCTTTCTTCAATATGTGTATTTTTCAGTACGAGACATTTATAATTACCCTTGCGCAAGCGGCGGTATTGCGACCATAGTACGAGTGTACTTTATGTAACTCGGTCGCGCTTTGCGGTCACGTTTATTTTTATTGAGATATATCGCGGACCGAACAATGTTATTATGTATGTTTAACATTCCATAGATCACCTATGTAATATTTACTATCAGATTTTAGATTTTTTTCTCGTTCATGAGACTTTATACTGTAACTAGCCGTGCCTCGAGGTTACGTACACCCGCGTTAATTTGAGGAAAAAACGTATAAAAGTACTATTACGGTAAAGGACTCTCTCGGTGGATGGATGTTGAATAAACACAAAAATATTTTTTAAATTCGAACCAGTAGTTCCTGAGATTATCACGTTCAAACACAGACATATATACATTTTAGTATGTTCAATATTACCGGTAAAACATTTATCCTAAACATGGTATACCATTTATTTATCATCATACACATAATAACTTCTAAACCTATTTAAAGAAACATATCTTTTAGAGTACCAAAGATAAATTGACGACTTTGATGTCAAACTTAATTCGTATCGAATCTGTCGACCAGAAAGTCATCGGCTCGTAATCTCGCCATCAATCAAATAGCCGGCTATCTAAAATACCACCCACGCGCGCAAGACGAGAGCGCGAACTTGACCGTGTGACTCAGCGTACGTTTGGATGATGTACAATGTACATTGCACGCTCGACTTGGGGAGTAAGCTGGTGAATGCATGACGAAAGCGTTACGGAAAGTGTGATCGGGCGAGGCGAATGGAAGTTGAGAGGCTGATATGTTAGTGTAAATAGAAATTGAATGAGTTACGTTTCAGTCGTGTGGTCTAAAGCACACTACTTTTGAAGTGAAAACTTGTTTTATATTTTTATCCTAGGTAGTAAGTTAGGCTGATCCGTCACGCTCTGAGGTAAAAGGCTCGATCAGGTGAACTCGGGACCACCGAGTGTACCCGAGCGAGAAAGATGCAGATAGCTGCTCATAGCTGCTGAACAGTGAAAGGACAGTAAGATACAGCCAGCTGCTCTTCGCTGTTGTGTCGCTGTGTTTGGTATATTCAATTAATTCGTAATAATTGTCATTATTAATTTTATAGTTATTATTATATTACAAATTGATTGCTTTTGCCAACGAAGTTTTCACTTCTGCCGTGCGGTCTTATGCACATACATTTTTTTTGTTTCATAATAACTCTATAGTTACTATAAAGACTCAAAAGTAAGGTACCGTTATCGTGGACACGTCAGCCGTCATTATTGTATCCGTTTAAAAAAATAATGGTTTAAACTAAATTAATACTTATTTAATCGTATTAAATACAATAGCGCTTCCAATTTTGCCGAAATATCGAAAACTTAAAATTTCCAAACGATAAACAGTGAAGCAAAAACTTTGTACCCCTTTTTACGAAAATCGCGCGGACGGAAGAGTATGAAATTTCGTACACTTATTTGTTTGTGCAATGCAGAATGCTAATATTTTTTTATAACTATCCATCCGTACAAATATATTAAATAAATAAATAAAAAACATTACAGACACTACCATGTATTTGATACACACACGCAAATTATACTCTTTCGTTGATTGTCAAATTCTGTAGTCAAATTGAAATTTTTTAAAAAAGGTTCTTTAATTATCATAATTTTTTGGTTTTCTTTCATTTTAATTTTTAATTGTGATCGAATTTCGACCTCTGAACGACCACTTGTAGTAATAAATATTCCGTTCTACAAGAAATCATATTGATTCTTGACTAACATGTTTCAGAAAAAAAAAAACAACTAAATACGTTCTCATTTTATTTGTTTTTAGCACGGAATACGGTAACTCTCTACAGTATCTGATTTAGATTGTATCGTACCAAATTATATTATTAAGTATTCAACGATTGCGAGAGAACGAAAGTAACCGACATAGCCCACAGAATTAGCAAGTTGAAGTGGCAGTGGGCTTGTCATCTGTGTCGCAGGACCGATGGCCGTTGGAGCAGATCTGGAGAGGAGACCGTGTCTTGGCAAACGCAGTGAGGGATGTCCTCCGGGCCGTTGGACCGACGATCTACGAAAGATTGCCGATGTAGGCTAGATGAGGATTGCGGAAAACCGAGATGTCTGGCGCGAACTTGGGGAGCCAATGTCCAGCAGTGGACTGAAATAGGCTGAACTGACTGTTAAAGGCTTTATAGATGGAAGAATGTAACTATAATGACGGTTACTGAAAGGCTATTTTGAGTGAATGAGTAAAACAAACATTTTTCACATAAAAATCATCTTACACGTTATAAGCAACGGCTCTGGTGTAGTAGTGTGTACCGCCGTGTCGGCGCCTACACACCGGCGGTTTGCAGGTTTGGTTTTCGATCGGAATGGATATTTGTATTTACAAATATTTCTTTCCTGTTTAGATTTCTGTCCTTGCGGGTCTCCCCACCGGAGGTACTTCCCTCAGAGAGCACGTTAAGCTATTGATTCCTGTTGTTATCAAAAATACCGGATAGCTATCGTTACTCATAGTAGAGAAATATTGGTACAAGTTCCCAATGCAAATTAGTGCATGCATCGAGGTTTTGCTAAAAACCAAATTTTTATGTATATTTATGATTAGGGGAATATATATCGACCAGGTTGCCTATTAAAATGTGGCCGCTAGTATTATTAAGTAAATTTTTGTTAATTGATTTTTGTTAAAAAAATTCCGTTCACTCGTTTTTTAAATAAAATATCGTCTACCTACATCACGGCAATATATAGAAATTCAGAAAAATCACGCTTGCCGTTGTGCACCTAGCCGCACTTCTTCGCAGCCAGGTGTAAATAGGTACGATTTCGATACGTTTATACGTTCATAACGAACATTTATGATTTATATATCAAACTAAAGGTAATTTTTTTTTCTATTTATTATTATATATGGCTGCCAAATTAAATCTAATTATAATTGATTGTAAGTGCTATGAGATACTGTTGTTATATTTATTAGTTTATTATATTATATTATTCAAATGTATATATGCATTGCTTGTAAGTATTAATGTGTAGATATTTGAATGTAAGTTTATTATAATACAACTGCACCACCTACCCGATCTTCAAATAAATAATACTCAATTCTATTTCGGTTTGTCTGGAAGAAATTGCTAACTAGCCATAAGACCGCCTCTTGTACTACACATTCTTAAGTTGTCTTTATTATTATTATTTTGTATTTGCATATTATGGTGTACAATAAAGAGTAAATAAATAAATAAATAAATAAATAAATCTGGCCGCAAATAACCATTTCTGGCTGTTGAAAATGGTAAATATTAATTCACGTATTTAGGGTATGTAACGGTGCGTACGCGTCGTTGTCGTAAAGAGAGATGGCGTTTTTTTCGGTTCCAACTATCGTAAAGCGTTGTGAGCTACCTGTGTTATCCACTAGAGGGCAGTGGCAATTTATTCTTTATAAATAATTTTGATGATTCTTGTTTTGTATTATGGTCCCATTTAAATTTAATCGAGATCTGATAACTACTAAAAAATCAATATTATTTATTATATATATTAATTTTATTTATATATTCACACTAGAGTATCGTGGTGGATTAAGCTCTGATCCTTCATCCAGTTGGAGACAGCCTATGTCTAGCAGTGGGATATTACAGGCTGAATCGTCACTATAAACAGGAAAATAGATTTCGTAGTTTTATTTCAAAAATCTTGGGACCTAGCTTTCGTTGCGTAGGTGGATAAATCTTTTTTGGTTTATAATATCACAGATCTAAATTTGTACTTATGTTAGGACATTAAAGCGCTTTCTCGCTTATCTGTTCTGAAAAACGATACAATTTAATCCAGTTTTTATTGTTATTTTTGTGTCAAATCCTTAATGACCACATCGTCAATTTCAATTTCAAAAAACGATCATCATAGCATATGCAAAATGTGATACATTTAACCGAGTACGATAATTAGACAGTAATTATAAAGATTGGTAATACAATTGCCATTAATGATTTTAATAAATAAACAAACTAATGAAAAGCAACTAAAATACATCAACAAAAAAAAAACTAAAATTCAATTAGACTCGTAAACGATTTAATATTTATTTCAACAATTTAAAGCGATTTCCGGGCAAAACGAAAGATCATATTTATTTTTATAGGGAAGAAAAGGTTTTTTATAGAAAAGGGTCATCATGACAATATTTTATACATAAAAAAAGCCATCAATATGACCTTACCTACCAAATCACCTAATCCAACACCCTGAAGAAATATCTATTAAAAAAAAAACTTTTTCCGAAATTATCATTAAAACAAATTAAAATTCGTTCGCGGAAAGTTATTAGTTAAATTAAATTGACGTATACATAAAGGTCGATAAGTTTTACTAATTAATAAATATGGCGTCATCGCGTGTATTACCGGACGCGTTATGAAAATTAATAACAGACGCTGATAACCGATGCCTGAGGGAGTGAGAGAAACGATTTTACAACATGTCCTACTGATACATATAATACAACTTAAATCTGTATACTATAAGCTTATTAGTGACCTAATTTAGTACAGATATTATTTGTAATAGGCAGGCACTATCGCAATAATTATGGTGATAACTGTCGCATGTGTGACTAGCTGTTTTAAAATAAATTCTATTTTTGAAAATAATAGATAAATATAAATCTTATATTGTATTTTACTGAGAATATACGAAATAAAACCAAAAAATTGGAGAAATTTTTATTTCCTTTCAGATAAATTTACGACTAAATTATTTTTAAAGTACCAACCAATTTTATATCATTTCGATCCCAGAGGAAATCAGTAACTTCTCATCTTCACAGCAACATAATAGCAGACCGAGTTATATTTTACTTTCAATCGCATTTATATTTAGAAACAAAACAATTTTATGAGACCAAAGTTAAAGTAAAGAACACTACTTTTAAATTAATAATACAAAACATTTAAACTCTAATATCTTAAACAGTCAAGTTGGACTTTTAAGTAAATTTTATCGTATACTACAAGTAGGTATATAGTGAAGTTATAGAAACAAATTCGAGTCTTCCGAAAATAAAAACACACGAATACTTTTTAATTCAAACTTCTTTGCTAAATATTTGTAATAAAATATCCACCACCACCACTACAATTATTCTATATAGGTATATAGAATATATACCTATATAGAATAAGCTTACATATACGTTACTAGTATACCACAGTACACTCGAGAGACGCCGGAATCTTTTTTTGATAAGCATAGTATTATCATCATTGGCCTTAGTCCGTCTCTTGCAGACGATTTAGACAGTGTCAGACAGATACTGTGTTGCCTAGGACACACTTCAGGAAAACGTAGAGTTAAGCATTAATATTACTTGATCTTGAAAAATATTAAAGTTTTTAGCACTCATTAAATGTGTCTACATCTTTATTTATAAAATCTTAAATAATATATTTTAACAACATTTGATGAATTGAGCGCGCATTATGAGTTCTATCGAGGAGCGGACATAGTTTCGCGGTACATACAATTGAATCTGCGAGAATCACCATGCCTTCTAATTTGTTCGGACCGACGACCGCAAGGTAAAAAATATTTAGCGCTCGTCACATCCAATTAGTCAAACTAGACAAGTCTACGTATATATCCATTGTACATACATCACTTTGTAAAATATTGTTTTATATTCATGCGTTTTTATTTTATTTTACTTCAAATTCTGTTATTTTCGACAATAGCTTACTCAAAAGCTAGTGTTATTTCTAAAGGTAAATAGAAATTTCCAGTCATAAATCAAAAAAAAAAGATAATATCATTTAGACATTGTATCACAAAGAAAGTTTTTGTTTTATTTATTATGTTTTATTACGTCTATAAAGATATTTAGAGTTCCTATTATAAAACAAAAAAAAATGTGTCATTTAAAAGTTTTCGTTACGACTAAGGAGCAACAATAAAGGATTTATTTACTCTCCATCTTTACTACTCAATGCCTTCAACTATCACCAAAATTACAACAATTTAACACTCATAAAAATCTCTAAACTACTCGAATCTAATTAATTGAAGAGTATTAGTTTTATATTACCGTACAGCGTTTCAATGGTATCCTTTCATTATTATCGTCATGGGCGTACCCATAGTGGGGCAAGATGTGCCCCATCCCGACTCGAAGCAAATAGCAGAATTTATAGATTTATAATTTAAATTTTTGATAGGCCAAAACGTCCACAAGATATTATTGAGAAAATTTAGACAGTGAAGGTAATTAAAAATTCATTTTTAATTTTCTACTATGTACTTATTGAATTTTTACATTTGTTCTCTTCGACCACACACTTTACAAAATTCTGGTTACGTCCATGATTATGGTTAACCTAGTGTTAGAACTAGCGGAATTGACTCCACACTGGTTATAACAACCGATTACAACACATATCAAAATAGTCGACGACACTTTTATACATTTCAATTGTATACTAGGCACTGAGTTAACCAATCTAACACTAAAAGTTAAGAAAGGAACAACACCTATCAAATTATAAATAAATACATTTAACATGAATAAAATAAATATATGCAATAAAAGCGCAAAAAAAAAGTGTTTATTCACGACATCAAATTAGAAACTTCTAAAACTATCAGTGTTCCTCTACAAAATTATGCGTGTATTATACATATAAACCCTTCTCTGGAATCGCTCTATCTAAAGAAACCACATTAAAATCCGTTGCGTAGTTTTGAAGATGTAAGCATACAGTACGTCTGTATGCTTACATCAATGTAATGTAATGATTAGTTACACGTTGTCAATTCGGGTTGTTATCATAAATACCTGATAGCGATCGTTATTCACAGTAGGGAACATTTACGTCAAACCAGAGTGAGTAGCGAGATGGATTACTCTCCGATACTTCTCCTACATGGAGAAAGCGGCTTATGCCCAGCAGTGGGATGTTACAGGCTGAATCGTATTTGCAAAAGCCAGGGTAACTAACTACTAAGACTAGACACCAACGGTCCAGTCGAATATTAAAATGGTAACTGATAATAAATATCAAACGTTTCCAGAGGTTTCATCATGAGTGAGTTTCGTAAAAACAGCTCTTATTTAAAGTAAAGACCTCATTTCGCGTTAATAAATTACAATTTGCATAATTTTAATAAGTAACGAGACATCGCAATTACGTTGAACGGAAAACGATTTAGCTCTATCGTTTGTGTCAGTCAGTTTGCCGAAAAACTCTCGTACGTCGCACTGCGTTCGAATTACGCGCGTTTTTTTATACAAAATCATTTATATACCTATTTATTAACTAACTGAATTATCTTGACAATACAGAAAACACAAGAAAAATAATCATTCAATTTGATGATATCGAAATTAATTTCACTATTGCGAAAGTAAAAATATGATAAGAAACTTAATTTCAAACGATTACATTTCCAGTTTGTTGTAAGCTTATTCTAAACACGTTTCTAGTCTAGACACATACACTTAACAGACGCCACAAATCTGTTTTAGATCTGTTTCATTTCAGAGATTCATTTTTATTTCCATTGAAGATAAATGCAGAACATACTCTGTGTTACCTTATGCGCAGTGGCTATTTTTAAGCTTCAGCGCCTCGGACCATTTTAATTTGCCGCCTCCAAAATTAAAAGCAAAACGTAATAGCAGCGTATTATGGATGTGTTAACAAATAATCGATTATTTTCGGTGACATTTTTCGGCTTTATTTTATACTTATTCATTATTGAAAAAATTGATTAATTTTTCATTTCCGAGTAGCATCCGTTGTATGCTACTCGGTTTGTGCCGCCCCGGACCATAGCCCTTTGGCCCATACATGGGTACATACATCCATGCATGCATACATCATGCATGACGAAATTAATGCGACATTTTTCCGTTACAAATCAAATCCAAACCGCAACGACACCGCATCGCAGTGCAGTAAAGCTTAAGCAACGAGTAATAAACGCGTTTGATGTCGAATTTTACGCAGTCATTTACTAAGAAATTTTCGTCCGTTTTTTGGTAGCAGATGTTTTAACCGACTGCGCCGTTTCGCTATCGTTGTCAGCCTTTAATTGTAATTAATACCACTTCATCATAAAGCTTTCAAAGGAATATCAATCACTTAAAATAATATACATTTTATTTATTGGCACAACATTTAACTTCAATAAAACATTTTGTTTTAAAAGAACACAATTTAATGTACGGACATATGTATAGGACATTGACTCCTACTAAATATCCTGTACTAAAGTAAATCTAATATCTTAACATAATTTATAAATGGTAACTAATAGTGTATTCTATATATATTTATGCAAAATGGATAACATTTTAGCCAATAATAATTGTGTTTACTGGCAAACGAACGAAAACCGACACAGACGAAACAATAGTCAAGTAAATACGCGTTATCAAAAATTATTCCAAAAGTCAAGTTCATCAGATGTCGCTGAAATTTAAATGGGACTAACATTGCATTAAAAAAATAAAAAAATAAAAATGCAGTCTAATTGAGAACATCCTCTTTTATTGAATGAGGTTAAAAAGTAATTAGATTGCAAGCTCTTCGATCGTTAATAATTCCGTAAATCAACATTCAACAATACATACCACAATTAAAATTATAAATAAAATATCTATACAAATAAATAAAATTAAAGTGTCTCTTTGTAATATTAAGATATCCGCTTTTTATCAAATGCATATGGATGTATATACGCTACATATACCAAAATAACAATTTTACAATTTTTGTTTATCTGTCTGTCTGTCTGTTTGTTCCGGTTAATCTCTGAAACGGCTAGAACGATTTTGACGGGACTATATATCACTGGTAGATAGCTGATGTAATAAGAAGTAACTTAGGCTACTTTTAGTTTTGAATTTTATATATTTTATAACTCCGCGAACTAAACAAAAACTTATTTATTAAATTCTACGCGGACGAACTCGCGGGCACAGCTAGTTTTTATATAATAATTAAAAATAACAATAATTAATGTATTACACTGAACTGACGAGCATGTTGTTCGTGTTCCATTATCGAATTATGAATAGCGTTACAAATGACTGCTTGAGGGAAAAAATGTGTCGTTGCTTGAACGTTGAATATATATATTAGTGATAAAAAACGGTTTATACCCACACGTTATTTATCGTATGTGACAAAATAAATATAATTACCAAAAACGTTTCAAGTAATATATGAAATTTTGCAAAATCCGTCGTTTCTGCTATAATATTATAAAGCTAAAGAATTTATTTGTTTAAACTCACTAATCTCAGGAACTACCGGTTCGAACTAGTCTTTTTGTGTTAAATAACTCATTTAGCGCGGAAGGTGTAGCGTTTGTGGTACTGTATAATATTTTAGTACATTTTTTCTTCATACTAACACACAGCACAGGGGAAAAGTTAGTTATTTTAATAAAATTTTACCTATTAAAATCTAATATGTTAAATATAGAAAGAATAAAATAAAGCGTGCGAAGTCGGGAGGAATCCTAACCGAATATGCTCTGCACACACGCAAGGTCGCACGTACTCACCCAGACACCCACTATGCTACGGCTAGTCCATATAAAAACACCTATAGATTCTTTACGTGTGTTACGTTTAAAACCAAAACCAAAAATGATAAGTACTAGTGTATCACGAATACAGGTACAATCATAAATCGATATGACATAGAAAGTGTTACCTACATTTTTATCGTGAAACACCCGACCACTTACGATACCAGTAGCGAGTGTCAACTCTCTACTACATACATACATGGTCATCTCACATCGACTAAGGGCAGGTTTCTATAATCTATCAACGATTTTGCTTACTAAAGATTGAATTTTAAGACAATTCGTATAGACTTCACTTTTAAATTATACCAATTGTTAACAAAATAAAATAATTTTAAATAATCTTTGGGTTGTCTGGAAGAAATGGCTAAACAGCCATAAGTCCATAGTTTGTAACCAACCATCTGTAATTGTGGTCTAAAATAAAGTAGAAAAATAAAATATGTAAGTACACTAATGTAATATAATAATCATTCATTGACTATGGTACTCTTTCGATGTAATATTAGCTCAGGTATTGGTTGTGTGAGATCAATAAAACCTTTTAAAGTATTAGCTTACATGCCTATTAATATATTTAAGTAAATCGGTAATTACATCATATATATTATTAATACGCTAAGAATAAGATGTTTGCCTCCCTTTTTAGAAAAATCATCACAATTACTCCACATAAATTATATATCATTTTATAGGTAATTGCTTGCTCTACCGGCATCAACGAATAAAAAATTAATTATTGCTATTATTTTTGTAAATTAATTAATTATCAAAATATATTATATGACGCTTTAATTTTGAAACAATGTCGACAAGATTGACGGTCGATAATTTTTTTACTTATTTACTAGTTTCATTAATATTAAGATAATACTTATCTATCTATATATAATCTTGCTATATCTTATATATATACTTCTCGTGTCACAATGTTAGTTATCATACTCCTCCGAAACGACTAGACCGATTTTTATGACATTTTGTGTGCATATCGGGCAGATCTGAGAATCGACCAAATTCTATTTTTCATACCGCTAAGTTATAAGAGGGGATTAGGGGGGTTTATATTAACGTTTGCGAGAACAACTAGTATATATATAATAAATTATTATATCTTTTTCAACTTTTACCAATTGCTATTTATTAACAGTAATTCTAAGTAATTCTTTTTTTTTTACCTTTAAAAATATTTTTATTCATTCACTCAACTTCAAATACTTTTTTGTTATTTGTAGTGTACAATTTGATTGTTAGTTTTTTTTTTTTTATATTGGATTTTTAAACTACAATTTTGTATTGACTTTTGTTTAGTTATATTTTCTTCGTTGTATTGTTTATTTTTGGTCGTTATACTCAAGTGTTCATCGTGTGAGATCCATAAAAACAATTTCTTTATTCTTTTTCAATTTTTTATACAGATAACGTGACCATCACTGGCGTTCGAAAGTTTAAAAAAAAATTGACTCATAATAATCTTGTATGATTTTTATGTACAATAAAAGGGTAATAAGGAAACAAAAAAATAAATTTTATTACTTCAAACATTTGAAAAGATTCGATGAAAACAAAGAATCTGCGCACCTGCAAAAAGCTGTTTTTTTCTATGTCATACACGAGTATATTTGTACAAAATCCATCTTTATTACCCTACAATAGAGTTCAATAAAATTTATTATATAATACACAAGGGCCATAATGTAGAAAACAGCTGGAAATTAGTTCTATGTCAGTCTTTTTGCCCATTCACTGTTAACATAGCATTTGGAAATTATAATACGGTAGATGTATGTCTTTATGATCTTTTTGAAGTAAAACTTTTTTACGTACTCTCTCGACTTGGGGAGTAAGCTAGTGAATGCGTGACGAGAGCCTTACGAAAAATGTGATCGGGCGAGGCGAACGGAAGTTGAGAAGGAGATATCATCATTACAGCCTATACAGTCCACTGCTAGACATAGGCCTCTACAAGTTTACGCCAAAAATAACGTAAACTCATGTGTTTTGCCCATAGTCACCACGCTGGGCAGGCGGGTTGGTGACCGCAGTACTGGCTTTGTCGCACCGAAGACGCTGCTGCCCGTCTTCGGCCTGTGTATTTCAAAGCCAGCAGTTCGATGGTTATCCCGCCATCGGTCGGCGAGGGAGATATGTTAGTAAAAATAGAAAGATAGAGTTGCGGTTTTTTTTTTCAAACCCCCTTTTTTATGAATGTTTCTTAAACGTGGTACTTTAATCTGTTTATATGTGTAAATAATTCATTGTATTATTATTATAGAAAAAATGCTCAGAAATTGAAAAGAATATTTAATAAGACATCTACAATATTGTGAGAAAGTTGAAGAATTATTTTTAAATTACATACGTAGATGCTTATTTATTGCTCTTTTCAGATAACTTATATACCTGAGTGACCTGCGGAAAATTTTAGACCATCAAAAGGTATTTCATAGAGAAGTGGGAAGGGCTTAGGAGGGTCTGGGCCTTACTACCCGTTATTTCTTTGCATTTTCTGAGAACATTTACCATAGTGATGTATATATTTTTTACACTATTAGAAAGTAGAGATTTTACAACCCTAACTTCAATAACAAACAATTAAGCAAACAAATACAATGGGAGCGATTGCTTTGCATGGTTATTCAAGTAGAAAATTTAAACTTTACTAAACAATGTAAGTTGCACTAAAATAAAATTAAAAAAAAAAAACAATAACATACATTTGAGAAAACATACAATGGGAGCGTTGGTTTTGCATGGTTTTAGAAAGTTAGTTTCGATAAAGGCCCATAACTCATTGTTTTAAGTTCCAAAGATTACTCTAAATTTTCATTTGTTAGTTGGGTTTTTGTTTACTTTTAATAATATTCATGCAATAGAACGCTTGCTCGCACGAATATGTCTATCCGAAGATAGTCAGCTCTCCAAATGCCAACTTATTCACCTCACTGTGGCAATCTGAAAGACTATTCCATGCGTCGAATATAAGAGCCTCAACTCGCGGCATTTCTATCAAAGCTGTCCACTTTTGTTGCGTTACGAACATACATTTGCTAGACCTCCAACTCTTTTAACTTGCCTTTCAACTCTGTAAATTTTCAACTCCATAAAGCTTTACTTTTTAAATCTATTAATTGCATTTCTAGAGATCCGGTTTCAATTCGAAACCTAATTAAAATACATTATCTTTTAATCTTTTTACAGTTGCCTTAAACGTTTTCAAGCCAGTAAGTAATTCAGTACCGATCATTGATCTTAAGTGTTTTTCTACGAAAAACGTTATTCCTAATCTGTATATCTACAAATAATGAGACTAAAGAATTCGTTTCTTTAAAAATGTAATACGAAGCGATCCGATTATATTGTACTTTTGATGCATTTAAGATTTTTACACATTCACATCACATTTTTTTATGAAGTCTTGATCCTCACTGTGACTTATATGATCCGAACACTTACTTGTAATGCCAAGCCAATGTGATGAACAAAATTATTTTCTACTGTGAAGTACCTATTTAAAGATCGTTTTATATGTGCGTATAAATAATAAGCCTTGATATCCACATAGAATAAGTAGTACGAGATCTTATCCGTGGTTGGCGGCGATACGGTCATCATTTCGTTTAATATTGTTGTGATATATCCTATATTAATACTTCTACTGTTGTTCTATTAACTGTCTTGTACGCTCATAATTTTCTTGTTGTTTAGCATATATTATATAAAATTATCGTATTATTAATGTATTTTCTTAGTAAGTGAATTCATTGTAATTCGTTTGAGAAATAAATTTCTTAAACATTATTTACCAACACACATGCACAATAATAAACACCTCCGTGCTCCGTCCTCCGATTATGTAACTACGTACAATACACACACATTACTCTTATTGCAATATACTAAAGATGGTTCCACTCTTCAATTACTGTCAATAATATATCTATGTATTCATTTTCTGTACATTTACGATTACGATTGAATTTTATTAGTGTGATTCTATGCCAAAGACTCATTGATAAAACAAGCAAATCTACATCAAACTCTTCAACCTAACGTGCCAAATTAAAATAAAATCTCTATCGATATTATGAAGCTTAAGAATTTATTTTAAACGCACTAACCGATAAAACGATAAAAAAAGCTACGATTTAAAAAAAATCATACTTTACAAAAGTTTATATTTCGAGTCATATCCTAATCTTACGTTGCATATTTCATGGTTAGGATCTTATCTCTTAATAGTTGGAAACTAGCTTCCATACATTTGAGTTCGAACGCGTATTATCTACTCACGGCTGTAGTTTACCCGAACACCGTAACGGCCAGTCGCAATAATCAACCCCTGACACGTACTAGAATTTCAATAAAAACTATTTACAAATCACGTCAGAAAACTATATATAGCATATCAGTCGCTAGTTAAGGAAATCAAAGAATGAATATTATTAAAAATGGCCGTAAGAGAACGTCGAGGCAAAATACCTAGACCTAAATAACCTAATTATATCACCGTATTGGAGTAAGCGCGTCACACTCAACAGCCCCCACTAAGATTTACTCCTGCGCCCGGAAACACACAATACACAAGCATAAACGCCCAGACCACGACAAACATCGACATATACCATCCATCAAATATCTATATACCTTGTACAGACCTTAAGAAATGTGTATTAAATACGTGTTATAATATTTGTTACGATAGCCGATTTATTGAGGAATAATATAAAATAAGAAACTTCAAGCGACCGTAAAGATAAACTTCTGAAATAAAAACGATTTTTATGCAAGAAACCATCGACGATATGAAAATCTATACAAATAAATAAATTTTGGAGTGTCTGTTTGTAATATTAAAACAACCGCGTTTTACTAAATGCATATGGATGTATACACGGTACATATACCAAAATAACATTTTTTACAATTTTTGACTGTCTGTTTGTTTGTTCCGGCTCATCTCTGAAACGGCTAGACCGATTTCGACAGGACTTTCACTGGCAGATAGCTGATGTAATAAGGAATAACTTATGCTACTTTTATTTTAAGAATCTATTTTATAACTCTGCGAACTGAACTATAACTTTTTTGTTAAATTCCACGCGGACGAAGTCGCGGGCACAGCTAGTTATTATATGATATTGTTTTCATTGGTCAATAAGCAATGAATAGTGACTATAAGATTGCTGTTCACTATTATATCGCTATAATTAAACAACGATGAGGAAAATCTATAAAACAAGATATTTGCTACTTGATGCGCCTCCCGGTTTCACCCGTGTAATTTTCGAACTCGTGGAAATGTCGGGGTAAGAAGTCGAGTATCTGGATGTCCAGCTATTTACATACCGAGTTTCAGAACAATCAGTTCAGTAGTTTTTTCGTGAGAGTAACAAACATACATCACAAAGTTTTAGCATTTCTAATATTAGTAGGTATATACTCGTAGTAAATAAATGTCTTCGATTTCCTGTGCAGTCTGGCCAATGTTGGCCTGAAGTGTCAATTTAATAAAAAAAACAACTCTCGGATAAGCAATAAATTGCTAGATGTTTTAAAAAAGGCACGGCCAATTACGAGCCCGTGGATGTTGTAAACTAAATTTAAAAAAAAAATGTTAGTTGCACTATTATGTCTAGTTAGAAATAAGTCTCTCGATACACCTGACGTAGGATTTATATTTGATACCAACCTCATGTATGAACTGTGTAAACATACGATGAGATGTAAATCCAGATTACGCTAAAACAGATATACCATGTAAAGTTTTGTCCCTCGTTACGCATATAAAACCCGATAAGTTACTTGCGTGAACTATTCAGGAAATAGCGCTGATGGGTGGAGTGAATTTAATATGAACAATAAAAATAATAGCAAATATCCCGTTCTATATGTATGTCAATCATAGTGTTGGTGATTCGACAACTTTAAAAACTTATAAATACACAAGAATGTGTTGAAGACCAGAAGATGAAATCAGTCGTAAAGTAATATGCGTCGTATAGTATATATATAATTTAATCTTGAACGATTGATATATTATAATGATGATTATAATGTAAATAATTAAGTGATCGGATTAATTATCAATTTCACCTTTCATAATTGTACTTTAAATTTTATTATTTATGTGAAATATTGAATAAACATTTTTTTTTTAATATATTTTAGTGGGTAGTCTGATAGTTGCCTCGATAAAAGAATTTTTAACTAACATTACTTGTTTGATAAGCGCGTTCAACACTGCTATACTATACTATACAGGTTTGATTTACTAGTTTAGATTTAATTTTTCACTTAAAATGTTGGAATAATTAGTGATTACATTCCTTCCACTGCCTCATATGGTGGCACGGTGACAATTTTTTCATAATGGAATTACGACTCAAGGGCGAAATGCTTCTAGAATTCCTAACGCCCAAATTACGCGGACGTAATTTCTACCAACGTTATATTTTTCTAGGCTAAGATTATTACTATTATATATATTAATACGATAAGGTTAAGATATTTGCCTCCCTCTTTAGAAAAACTTCACAATTACTATTACTAATTATATATCATTTTATAGATAATCGGTTACTCGGCATCCACAACTAAAAAAATTATTATTGCTTTTGTTTTTGTATATTAATTAATTATTAAAGTTATATATATATATATACAGGGTTACAGGAAAAGTCGACCTAGATCCGTTAAGGGCGTTTAGTACACACCATTTCTGAATGATTTCACTATGGAACCCCCCATCCTAAACTTAACCGTTTTCGAGATATTCGAGTTTTAATTTTTTTTATGAAAATGCCAAATTTTTCGGTTATTGAATTGAATATTTTGAATTTTTTTGACTCTTATGATTATTTTTTTGGTTTTTTACATGAAGAATGAGATGTTTAATGACCTCAATGACTAAAATTGCACGTAAGTTAACTAAATAGGTCGTTGTAGACGGTCGAAACTTAAAAAAATAAGTACAAATTATAAAATAATATTTTTCTTTTCTGGATATCTCAAAAAATTATTATGGCACTTGCTCTGCAGATGTGCTTAAAAATATCTACATTTAATCAGCTATCCAACGAGGTATAACACTCTAGTATTAGTGGTATTTATTAACCTCAAAGGTGAAACTTAGTTTCTAAGGCTACATGGCAGTCAGAATAAATAGCGCTTATTTAATCTAATAAATTTAAGTTCAGCATCATCATCATTTCAGATCGTCGGTGATTGTAGTAAGTTAAATGAAACAATAAATCAGTTCAAAATAACATTTATTCACCTAATGTTTTTGATGTTCGTGTTCTACGTGTCCACCTCTATTTCGCACACATTTTCTCATTCTTTCACGTAGTCCACTTTTCACTACACCAGTGGTTAATGTTCTTCTTATGTCTTTAGCAGCATTAATTATCCTTTCTTTGAGAACTTCCACTGACGATATGGGGTTGGGCTCACTGTAAACGAGGCTCTTCATGTGCCACCATACATAAAAATCCATGGGGGTCAGGTCGGGACATCTGGCTGGCCAGGGTAAAGGCCCACCTCGTCCAATCCATTTGTTAGGATAGTTAGTGTCCAACCATTCCCTAACGCTTCTTCTGAAATGAGCAGGGCAGCCATCATGTTGAAACCACATGTCCCGCAGTAATTGTAATGGGAGATCATCTAGTAGGTCACCTAAATCACCTCGTAAGAAATTTTCATAAGTTTCACCATTCAGATCTTGTTTTTGCACATTATTTTTCTCACTCTCACCTGCATAAATCTTAAGTTGTCTCGCTCACACGCACCGGATTAACTTGAAGGACAATAGCCAAGGGACCCGTTAGACCTACTACCTGAACCTTTTCAACTATGTTTTTTTCTATGAGTTTAAATACAACCCTAGGTTGTTATACCTCGTTGGATAGCTGATAAAATGTAGATGTTTTTAAGCACATCTGCAGAGCAAGTGCCATAATAATTTTTTGAGATATCCAGAAAAGAAAAATATTTTTTTATAATTTGTACTTATTTTCTTAAGTTTCGATCGTCTACAACGACCTATTTAGTTAACTTATGTGCAATTTTAGTCATTGAGGTCATTAAGCATCTCATTCTTCATGTAAAAAACCAAAAAATAATCATAAGAGTCAAAAAAATTCAAAAAATTCAATTCAATAGCCGAAAAATTGGGCATTTTCATAAAAAAAAATTAAAACTCGAATATCTCGAAAACGGTTAAGTTTAGGATGGGGGGTTCCATAGTGAAATCATTCAGAAATGGTGTGTACTTCACGCCCTTAACGGATCTAGGTCGACTTTTCCTGTAACCTGTATATACAATATGACGGGGTTTAATTTTGACATAACGTCAACATGATTGACGGTCGGTAAATTTTTTACTTATTCAGTGCGAATTATTCGCACGGGTAATGCTAGAAGAAATAATAATAAGAAGAAAAAACTACTTATTACGAAAATATTAAACAATATACAAATTTATTAAGTTTCCACTCCATTCGATAGTTTTTCTTTAAATATTGTAGACTAAGAAAAAAATCTTACAATACCTAAACAAAATTGTTGTGTTAAAAATATTCTTCATTCTTAAGTTTAACAATAGTTCTTTTATATGCAGAAATTCGTAATAGTAACGACACGTAAAAAAATTCGATAAGCGATACATAAAGGCCATTTTTAATCTATTACTATATATATATATTTTAACGTGTGACATAAATGTATGTAATGCAAAAATTCTCCTGAGATACTCATTGAAATCGAACTATGTATATGTCGGCTATTTTGTTTTAAATTAAATACTTGTGATGAATAACGTATTTATTTAGATAAGATTAATATCGTGTTTATAAAAACAACTTCGCAAAATTAAATAATGCATTATTTTAGAACAAACTTGGTTAGCATAAAAAAGGTTTTTCGGACTTTTTTTACACTTTTAAAGAGGATCAATTCTATCATACACGCAGCGGAAGCTCTCAAAAGGAAAAAAGAATCCTCGATATTGAAACATTCTTCATTAGTACTCTGCTCCCTTTGGTCTTAGCGTGATGATATATAGCCTATAACCTTCCAAGATAAATGGGCTATCTAACACTAAAAGATTTTTTCAAATCGGACCAGTAGTTTCTGAAATTAGCGCGTTCAAACAAACAAACAAACTCTTCAGCTTTATAATATTAGTATAGATTTGTTGATATGTTTCATATTAACAAAATTAAAAACGAATATTATATATCTACTAAAAAGGTATACTTGTATACAATAATTCGACATTTATCAATCGCTTCAGCTTAACGCAGTCCACTGCTGGATATTGGCCTCCACAAGTACATGCCAAAAACGGCGTCAACTCATATGTGTTGCTTAAATTAGTCACCACGCTGGGCAGGCGGGTTGGTGACCACAGGTCTGGCTTTGTCGCACCGAAGACGCTACTGCCCGTCTTCGGCCTGTGTATTTCAAAGCCAGCAGTTGGACGGTTATCCCGCCATCGGTCGGCTTTTTAAGTTCCAAGGTTGTAGTAGAACTCTGTCATCCCTTAATCGCCTCTTACGACACCCACGGGAAGAGAGGAGGTGGCTATATTCTTTACATTTATCAATTGGAATATTTATTTAGTTCGAGTCCTTGATCAAATTCAGTTATAATATTAAACCTTTTTTTTCTATATTGCAAATATAAATAACAATAATATTGATATTCATATTATCCGTTTCTCTTTATATCTGTTATACGTAGATTAGGTATCCAGCCTAGTAAATGACTACATAGTGAAATTAAAACATTTAATAAAAGTTAATATAATTACAGAATAATAATTTTATAAATAATAATATACCATTATTAACGCAAGTAAAATACACTCGTCTCAATTTAAGCAATTTTTACAGTTATCATACTTATTCAAAAGCAAAAACAAAAAAGGTTTAAAACTTTCTAATAGAAGCAGCATTCATGAATCATACGTTAAATTAACGCCGCATAAACAAACAACAAAATCACTTTGTCAATTTTCTTTTTCTCTTTATAATTTAGCATTGTATGTTTTTTTTGTATTTAGCTTGTTTTTTTTTTTTAAATATTGTAAAGCTTTAAGTCTACAATGTTTATGATATCCCAAATAAATATTTGTTTCTTTCCTTTTTTATTTGTTTCAAACCTGCATAACTAACAATAGTACTACTTTCTGCACGTCTTTAAAAAAAATGTTTGTAGCATGTACAATGACGGTCGTCGGTCAACGGTGATGCGATTTAACAAAAAACAAAAAAAAACTTAGTATTACTAGCCTAATAGGAGTTGTAATAAACAATGAAAAAGTCACAAAGGCGTTGTTAATAATAATAATAATTCTTCATTTCAGGTATCAAGTCACCCATAAAACAATTTTTTTTACAATGGATAAAACAATAGACCAGTGCAAACAGCTTTTGAAACCAAAAAAAAATTATAGTAGGGTGAAACCCATTGTAAAAGAAAGAGAATTGGAAAATTATTGGAAAAATAAATTACGGGCGATCTGAGATCTGGAAGTGATAGGGAGGGGTTTAAGGGTAAAAACGGTTTATCTCGATTTCCGACTAAACTACAAGTCCTATGGAAAAAAGCTCAATGGCAAAGTTATAGGTAGTAAAAAGATATACAACATATGTATTTACATTTTTTCATTTAACCTCAAAATTCATGTGAAAAATTCAAAAAAAAGAAGGTTTTGGTTTTTTATTTTTATCTTTTATAATTTTTTTTTTTTTTTTTACAAAAATTCGTGACAAGTTACCTTTTTATATTCTTAACACACTGTATTTTTTTTTTTATTTAAAATATTTATTTTTTCATCTTATTTTGACCGCAATATCGAAAAAGCACCCTCATATTCAATCGAAAATTCTTACGTCAAAATATCAGCTTTTTAAAAAAAGTTGGTCGGTGGGCTTTATGTTCGTTGAAATATCTTACTTCTGATAGTAAGTAAAAAATATACTATAATAATATTCTTTTCATTTTCTGAGCTTTATTAATGTCACAACAATTTTAAAATTTTATTAAAAAAATCATAATAATAATAAATAATACCAAATACATATAAACAATTTTAGCAATAATTTCATTATATTAAAACTAAAATAACTAGGTAATTACAATGACAAAATTTCAAATATCAATAATAATAGCTCACTTCAGCCTATAATATCTCACTGCATAGGCCTCTTTCCCCATGTAAGAGAAGGATCAGAGCTTAATTCACCACGGTGCTCCAATGTAGGTTGGCGGATATCAATAATAATAATAACAATAATTAATAATTAAAGCGTTCTAAACGTGAGGTAGAAGCAGTCTAAACGTTCCGCGATCATCTTCAGCACAGTTTGAGCTGCCCCTCATTCTAGGCACAAAAGATGCGCATCGTTTACGCATGGTGGTGTGGAAGCAAGCAGTTCTTGCGTCTGCATGCCTGAGGCGTTGCAGCATCGGGGCAGCCCCAACAATATCCTGAATGCATTATTATAGAGGTCACTGTATCTTTTCTTTTTATAATTAGCCAACAAGCTACACGTACACAGCGAGGTGCAGTATACTCTAAAAAGTGTTATCTTCACTTGGGCTGAGTAACGAGCGAACTGACTCATGAAATTTACTTTACATAATTACTTATGAAATGTCTTCCAAAAGAATTTAATATTAAAACAAAAAAATGAATCATTCCATAAACGACATAAGTGACGTCAAGTGTCCTTGTTTAGCCTGAAATCAAACCCTGTTATGCAAGCGTACCCATCAACCGGTTGACGGATATACATGTCATATGACTTTTTAATTGCACCGCTGCACTGCACTGGTAAAATATTATCGCTAGAGGAAAAAGAAGCTTTAAATGTTATTCCTTCTTTATAACTTTAATACACACTACATTTTTGATTTTATAACACAATTATAATGAAAATATTATAATAAATATCTAATTAAAAAAATTTAAATTAGATATTAAACTTTGATTTACATGTATATTATACAGTTTTTGTGTTATAATTTCAATTTTTTTTTTTTTTTGTAATAATTGAACTTTAGTTAGACCCTGGCCCGTTACCTTAAAACAAATCTGCACTAAATAACCAGTCTCTTCGAGACTTATTCCACCCTTACGTGTATTTATTTCAACAAATGCGTCCCTTTTCGTTTTACAAACATACGCACATAGCAAAGAAACATCTAACTTTAAAAAGTTATTTTTGGGCGTCATAATTGTTGTAATGTCGCGGTTAGGTCATACCTTACACAGATACTTATAAGATAACTGAGGTAGGGCACAGCAGGAATTTCCTGCTCAAAATATGAAGCAGTCCGACTGGGGTAGTACCTCGACCTTACACAGCATCACAGCAAAATAATACTGTTTTCAAGCAGTATTGTGTTCCTGTTGGTGAGTAAGGTGACCAGAGCTCCTGGTTCCAACAAGGTTACGGCTCGCCTGATGGTAAGCGATTACCGAAGTCTATAGACGCTTGCGACACCAAAACATCGCAAGCACGATGCCGACCTTACCCCTAAATACCTCTGCTCTGGTCACTCTAATCACCACAGGAACATAACACTGCTTGAAAGAAGTATTATTTAGCTGTGATCTTCTGGAAAGTCGCGGTATTTCCCCAGGAGTGCTGATCCAGATTTTGAGCCGGATATACTGTACTCATCGCAGGTATTGTAATATCATAAGTTTATATTGTTTAATCTAAACATATTTAAAAGAAAAAAAATTTTCTTAAAGTAAAATTACTTCTTAAACCTTAATCGCTTTTATAATACTATGATTAATATTAAATGTGTAGAGGAAATATTTTAAAAAATATAAATTAATAAATTTACATAATTCACCAAATCATCTACATTTACTTAAAACCAAAGTTTTCGTCTACATTAATAAGCTAAAAATAGAGAGTAAGACCAGCCGGCCTAGCATGCATACAACGAGATATCTCTTGACGAGAGAGAGAGATAATGTCTACATCGAGTATTTTCTCGATTACCCTAACATGCGCACTACGAGAGACAAAATTCTCTTCCGAAGACTTCGCCTTGTCGAGTAGAGAAACATTATCAACCATAATCACAACTGAATATCATTCTTATTTCTTATGTCGTAAAGTTGAATTTACAAGGTTATTGACCAATTTCAAACGAGTGACACATGTTTTATTTAACAATGTTCTCGGCCTTTTGGCTAAGATAAAAAGTGTATATCTAATTTAAAAAATCTAATATGGAAAATAAAACGGTGTAAGTAAATGAATTTTATATGTGTAATGAATGAATTAATTATATATGTAAAACAATATGCCCGTGTTGTGCTTTATATCTTGTCGCACATTAGATAATTGTAATTCTATCACGCATTGTTTTTTTTTTTAATTTTTAAAATTTTTTGAATTTTTGAATTTTTTTTTTTTTGATCATTGATTTTACTTTTATTCTATTTAATTTTATTTTTAGTTATTGATTTTTTTAATATAATTTTGTTTTGTTTTTTATTCTGAATGTTGTCTTGTCTTCTCCCGCTCTTCGTATACCGAAATTATATAATTATAATAGGGAAACGCCATGGTATACAAAAAATAGGCACCCGGTTTTATTTATTTTTTATTTATCGTCTTTCTCGTCGATAATATTGAAGACGAGAAGTTTCTCTTCCTAAAACGACAAAATTCGACAAAATTACGATGTCATGTTAGCTTCCGTAGAGATAAATATCACAGATCACTAAAATTTAATGATTATCTCTTCTTGACGTAACGAGAAGAGTATCGCGTGCACGCATGTTAGCTACTGTAGACATAGAGAGATAATACGAGAAAAGGGGTAGACAAAATTTTGTCGTGGCGCGCATGCTAGGCCTGCAGGGTGGAAATCTAAACTCAACTAGCAAAGTACACGCATTAAGTAGACTAATTACCATTAGTACGGAGTTCATCTTCTTCGGGATGCAAGTCAACTTTCTTGACAAGTTAGATAAGTCTTAAAGAAATTTGCTTAAAAGGGCTCGTAAAATAGAACGTTGAATTGAGCAACAGAACATGGAAATACTCGGACAAATCGAGCATTTAGTCAAGAAACGTTCTAGCGAATCGACCAAATATTTGCTTCGAACTTTCCAGGCTGAACAATCCGACCCTTTGCATTCAGAAGGGTGGATTTTACTTTACACTCCTATGCTTTACTTTAGAGTTTAGACGGATTGACAAAGTACGTGGAATATTCTACCAATAAATGAAAATGGGTATCAGTTTAGACTCGTTAAAGAATATCGAAATGTTATACGTAAAAAAAGTTTCGTAATGTAAGATCAGATGTCAATCATTTCTCCATTGAGCATAAATCAAAGTTTTTGTTTTTTTTTTTTATAAATATAAGGGAGCCACATAAAAAGACGATAGCATTAATGTTAAGATTGTTACCTATAATTTAAGAAGGTTAAAAATAAGAAGACTAAAAATTCTATTCACATTATTACGATTGGACACTCATTTACGGATGATACGAGTCAAACACACTAGTCTTGAGTGCACTTGTTCGAGAGCCATCCATAAGATCTCAACATGGCTCTGATGACGTCAGTGTCTCGATCGACAGTTTCATGGGGAATAAATTTGACATCATTTAATAAGTTTTATTACGGTGATTTAGTAGGTAAATAAATTTACCACATCCTAAGGGATTCTTTTGATTGACACGTTTGCTGACAAAATAATCAATCCCAATAAACAACATAAACTGTTTACAAAGTTTTCTATACAAAACAAGTTCAGACATGTTACTATAATTAGACTTATTACCTAGCTGTGTGGTTACGGCAGTCAATAATATAGCCACTCCCTATCTCCCCGTGGGTGTCGTAAGAGGCGATTAAGAGATGACACAGCTCCACTACCACCTTGGAACTTAAAAAGCTGACCGATGGCAGGATAACCATGCAATTGCTAGCTTTGAAATACAAAGGCCGAGGGCGAACAGAAGTGTCTCCGATGCGACAAAGCCAGCCCTGCGGTCACCAACCACCTGCCCAGCGTGGTGACTATGGGCAACACACGTAAGTTCACGCCATTTTTGGCACGAACTTGTCGAGGCCTATGTCCAGCAGTGGACTGCGATAGGCGGAAGTGATGATGATCATAACGATGACCTACTTGAAATGTATCACAGAAAGATATTCGTAAAGTTTAAAAGTTAAGAAAAACAAGCCCGACCAGGCGGCGGTCAGAACAAAATCGAGTTCCATTGTTTATTAGGAGATTGTATTTAGCATATAAATATTGTATGAAATGTAGATCTTGGTCAAATAATGCAACAATTAAACTTTTGGATGATTTAAGTTCATCAAGATATGAGAGATACTGGCAAAATATTAAAAACCCGTTACTTTTATTAGTATATCGTGAATGTAAACAGGTCCAGATTCACTCCTCGAACCTGTTAGAAATGTTTAAATTGAATTCATGGATCAGTAGTATTGATTTAAGTAATGTCATAGAAACTAATTTGAATTGTATTAAATTATCTAAAAGAAGCTATTAAAGCGCATCTCTGAAAATTAGTGTCGTGAAAGAATTGTACGAAAAGTATTCTGGTTGGACACAAATATTTACAGATGGGTCGAGGAGCGAAGCTGGACTTGGATGTGCTTATTGTAGCCAGAAAGGGGATATTTTTGGTCAATTTAGAATTTTATCAAATATTTGTATAATGACGGCAGAACTCATTGCAGTTTCAGAGGCTTTAAAATATCTCAGTACACTGAATAACCAAAATATTGTCATTTTCACGGATAGTAAAAGTAGTTTACAACATTTGGCTCGATGCGCCTCTGGATATAGCAGAGGTGTATCGATAGCCTACACAATTGTCAACATTTTAAACGAACTCCGGATTAGGAATATAAATGTGAAGCTGCAGTGGGTTCCATCGCATATAGGTCTTAGTGGTAACGAGAAGGCTGACTATCTAGCAAAAATAGCTATAAATGAAGGATTGGAACTTCATGTTTTACCTACTTTTTCAGAAAGTTTGACTAAATTTAGAATTGATTGTTATCAAAAATTTAAAGAATATTTCGACCAAAGAAGTAAAGAAAAGGGTATATGGTACAAAATTATTCAAAATCAGCCCCCTCGTTTACCTTGGTTTATAAAAGCAAGGATTAGTAGGAAGTACATCACTACAGCATTCAAATTACGTTCAGGCCATTTTCCATCCAAAAAGTTTGCCTTTTTAATGAAAAAAGCTGAATCCCCTTATTGTGACACATGCGGCCTGCTAGACGATGTACACCACATATTAAGTGAATGTTGTAAATACGAAACGGAGAGAGAATTATTGATGAAACGATTTAGTATAAATAAATTTGATATGGGTACTTTTTTTTCTGTGTTAACAGAACCTTTGTCTGATGCAGCAAATTTGCTAGTTAATATGATCTTACATCATCAATGATTCTCTCTCCATTTCTTAGACATAGTGAGAATTAGGGTATGATGGGGCTGGCATGTCTGTGTAGACAAAAGTCCCTAAAAAAAAATTTAAAGAATTAAAAAAAAAAAAAAAAAAAAAAAACAAAATCGAGTTACCTTAAATTCCTTATTAAACAAAATGGGGTTAAAAATATAACCAACTATATTTTTAAAACAAAAAAAAGAAATAAAAAAAACTTGAGCACACATTCTTGTCTTACAACACTATTAACTAATTGCTTTCGGCGAACTCAAAACTCTTCAAATGCATCAGCATTAATGATTAAGGAGTACTGTTAATTACGGGCCTAATGTATTGTAAGTAAAATAAACAAGAGAATAGTCAAATAGACATAAAATTTTTTTTTTATATAACGTTCTATGACTACGATAAGAAGTAAACAAATTTTCCCAATCTTAATTTTACTGCCTTTAAAAATAACATTTAGGTACTGTTTAACGATACTCTATGAACATTGTCTTTTTACACGCTTTTTATTAACTTCACCTATATTATGTTTATATGTTTGTAAACGACTCCCTTGGACTTCATTTTGACCCACTTTAAACGTTCAGATTGAATTTAAACTTAGTAGACTTATCGAGGACCGATGACAATACAGTAATTTGATAAGATTATTCCTTTTTAGTTTGATTTATTGATAAAAGCGTGTTTTTTTAAGTATTTTTTATTTATTAACCGACTTCCAAAAAAGGAGGAGGTTCTCAATTCGACTGTTTTTTTTATGTATGTTATATCAGAACTTTTGAACGTGTGGACCGATTTCGACAAATTTTTTTTTAATCGAAAGCTGATGTTTGTCATGTGGTCACATATAAATTTTATTGAGATCTGATAACTAATTTTTGAGTAATCTTTGATAACGCGTAGTTACTTGACTATTTTTTCGTCGATCTACGTTGGCGTTGTATTACTCGTCGATGTAATTGAAGTCGGTTTTTTTTTCGTTTGCGAGCAAACACAATTATTTTGTAGACAATATGAAAGAAAAAGTAAAGAAATCTAAAATATGTGTCAGACGCGGCTTTGGCAAGTACCTACACTCTAGGCGTCAAAACTATCAGATTTGCAATACAAATTTAGTATACTCGTAGAACTTAAAAAAATTTAAATTGATAAACTACTATTTAGGTATGTTAAGGCACTATGTTTATTCGTAGGTAGACAGATGAAATTTGTTTATTAAAAGTGTGTATTAAAATAAATGTGAAGAAGAAGTGGAAAGTATATGTGAAATTTGTTTTATGCCGTATACAGAATAGTTCAGCTAATATATAGATTATACCAAAGGGCAAAATTATACTAAAATAATTTTTATGCAAAATATACTGATTAAAAGAAAATGTAAGTACATAGACGAAAATACTGGTAAACCTTTAATGAAAATACATGAATTTGCATATATATTGTATATACACATTACAATTTGTTACTATGTAATATAATAGTTCAAACTTTAGGTACTTCTTCTTTTTTCCAGTACTCTTGACCATTTATTAATATTTAGGATAAATTAGGTTGCTAGAATGATTTTTTTATACAAACAACATAAAAATCACATTTTTGATTCTTCATTAGTTCTGTGATATAACTTGTTCATCCTGACAGTCTATTCCAGCTTAATATCCGCTCGGAGCAGCTGTAAGGATGGAAGGGACACACCCATTACATATCACATATGAGAGAAACAATAATTTTACATTTTTACATCATTTTCATCGAAAAAAAGAATTATATGTACAAAGAACTTGTTTGTTTATCTAGCTGAAATATTTTGTAATAAAAATATAAATTTTATGTTTAATAGAATTTGCTTAAGCCAATTTACCTTAATTGTATTTTACGAATACTTGATCTTATCAAGTTTTTCATTAGAGAGTATTAGTTTAAATATATATTTTATAAACTTCATTAGCCGATATGGTGGCTTTACTTAACAATTTCAAGCTTCCAAGCCCCACTTTAACGAGTAAACCACAAAGTTGATTATTTTTCAAAACGCAAGTCGACACTTCGTTATGTATAACGCACTTATGCATACACAAACAACTTTATCGAGGAAAGAGTACATCAACGAGGCGATTAATTAATACAACCCCAAAAACCGCACCCCAGTGGTGTCTTTTAATCCATATTACCATACATACACATGCTACGTACATACAAGCTTGTATACACGGGGGAGAAATTAATACACTGGAATCTGTGCGACAGTAGGCTGCAACATAAGTACAGATGTACGTAGTATATACTAAACTCCACTTCGAATAACTTGCGATAATATTCTATTACGCTTATTTTTAAAACAACATTTGTTACATTTGTATATAGCCTTTAACATTCGAAAACGCTTATCGAAATTTTCTATATTTTAATCAACACAATATATTTTTAAACGAAAAAAAATACGATTTTTATTATTTTGTTAAATAAAACGTAACTTATTGCATTCATTGGAGGTATTTGGCGGATAAATTAAAATAGTTAAAGCTGCACGCTGACGAAGTCTGTACTCGTTCATTTTTAACTATTTTCACTATAATATTTTACTAAAAATCTTGAACAGTTATAAATTTAAAATAATACATAAAATCTTTATGATAACAAGAATTAATTACAAACAGCCAACCGTACATTATACATAATTTGTAACAGTCACGTCACAGAAACGTAATTACCCGCAGACGAATTTCTCTCCCACTCTCTCACACAAACACACACACACTCACCTCAACCAAAAATTAACGACAGCTAAGCGATAGTTTACCGATTTCAGTGTAAAGTTAGGTTTAAAGCAAACGTACTAGATCCCATTAAAAGTCTAGACAATCTACGCCCTTGCCTTGCCCAATATTGCTTGTGATTGGTTTGTCATGTTTTAGGAATAATTCGAAAATTGAATATTAATAGGCTGTTATTATTTGTGACAGCTGAACGTTAATATTATTACGATTTCTATATAATTTAAGTGTTTGATTAGTTATTACTTAAGAACAAATTAGTCTGTTTTTTTTATTATTAATATATGTATGATGCTGTGTACAAATAAATAATATAATACCATGACCTATAAAGATAAATAGTTATGTGCTATTAACTTCTGAACAGATAAATCAACAATGATTTTTGTCACAACGTTAAATGCTGTTTTTGATTAAGATTCTTTTGTAATTTTAATAAATTATAAAAATAATAATAATACATAGCAAAGCGAATAAAATCGCAACGTTATCGAAATCTAAACTGTAATGAACCATTAAAATCAATATTACGAAACACATATTATACTATTTAATTTATATTTTCAGTCAATATAACTAAATAATATTTTTTTTAACTTAACTAATTTGATAAATATATTGTAAATAGCTATTTACAAACCAATTTTATTTAATAATATGAAAAAGAACGTTATTCGTTAACGTACTTTTATATAATTTACGTATGGGTCTACTTTAAAAATAGATTAAGGCTTAATTGAATTGTTTTGATCCTTGTCAATTTTAAATTTATTTCTCATTATCACTAATTATAATTAGGAATCGTTACGTAATTGTCCTAAGTGGCCTCTTAAGCAATTACGAATGAAGAGTTATTCATACTAATTGTTACTAGAAAAAGAAAACAGGTCGACATATTGCAACATTAAAAAAATATTTTCACTTTACAAATTAAAAAAAAATCCCAATCAAAGTAGCCTAAAATTAAAATAAAGCTATTTTGTATCGTCATTTTACACAGTAGGTAGAAAATATTAGTAATAAATTTGATATCATTTTATTAAGCAAAAACCCCCGGAAACGTTGAATCTGCTGAGAAAAATCTGAAAGAATTTCGACCTTTCAAATTACCGTTATAAACGATTAATCGGTTTTGACTAACGAATGAAGTTGCACATTTACTTTCAAAACTAGCGACATCTGTCCAAAGTTTTTTTAGACAATAAGTAATCACCAACATATCATATTATACTAAAACCTTCTTCGAAACACGCTGTATCTAAAGGTATAAGTATTATTCCGATCGGTTCAGTAGTTACGCAGCATAACCGAACAAAAAAACGCCTCTCGATTTTTTGGTACATATATAGATAGATATATCTGCTTACCATCGAACTAAACTTAGGTTGGCTTTTCCTAGTAAATTACCTACTAAGATCGCTTTTCACACTTTCTGAACAAATTATTACGTTTTGAAATAAAATAATAAAATTGTTTTATTTCGATTTAATTTATAAAAAAATCATTTCAATAATAATTTGTTCAGAAAGTATATTATATTATTGATTTAAGCGACTTCGTTCCCGTAAACGAGAAAAAATGGGAGGAGAATATTATATAGATAAGTAACACAACTAGTTTCAAACTTGGTACCCTAGCAAAATACAGTTTAGCAGGTTTAAGATAAAATAAAGATGTATTAATAAGATGCAAAAATATAATTATTGCAAATAATTGTGTTAGTAGTCTTACAGCAACCATATATCCTGTTTTTCGAGGGACCCATCACCGTAGCGTATTATGGTACCCTTATGATCTATAACTTTATGATTTTATAATTCAAAAATAAAGGTTGGGTTGCTGTAGAAATTTAAATAAAGAAAACATTCAATTTTTCAAAGCACAAAAAAAGCTAACATTTTTATTATTATTATTTTTTTTTTTCGTAAATGTGTTGAAAAAGAAGGTTCTTATTTTATTCCTAGTTCATCATATCAGCAACTTCATATAAGATTTCTTTATCTAGTTTTAAATCATCCGCGAAGATTAAAAATTTTGGACTTTTTTTGCATTTGGTAATGTCTTTAATAAAGATGTTGAATAGAAACGGTTCTTAAATTGATCTCTGAGCAAGACCAGACTCAGTGCGATATATCGGCAATTTTCCAGGGGGATTCTTATAATTTATGTAATAAAATAGCATTTAATAATACTAAAGTAATATTTCTAGCTTTAGTAAAATAAGTAAAGGAAAAAATTCTTAGTGTGATATGTTTTGTCATATTCTGTAAGCACTAATGCAACAAAATGATACATAATTATCATAAATAACAAATTAGAATTAACTTTTTCGAACTGAGCTATACACAAAAAATATTTCATTATTGTAGATAGATCACAACTTATAACTGACAATTAGCTTTAAACAGAGGCGGCTCGTCCTAAAGAGCGCTGGTGCTTTGCACTCCCACGAAAATTACATAGGTAATCTTAAATCTATATTTCTTTATATTACATACCTACTATCCTTACATTGTTATCATGTACACACCTGATAGCGATCGTTACTCATAGTAGGGAATATATCCGCCAAACCGCATTGGAGCAGCGTGGTGGATTAAGCTCTGATCCTTCTACATGGAGAAAGAGGCCTATGCCCAGTAGTGGGATATTACAGGCTGAAGCGTATCCTTAGATTACATTATTTCTATTCTACTATGCCCATACAAAATAGTCTATTATATTACGTACATTTGACAGTAAGTTGTACGAGTGAAGCGCCAGTCATTACGTTCCAATGAAACGAAGTTCAGTACAATTCCTAGCACTGTTTCAATGAGTACGAAAGAGACTGGCCGACGCCTGAAGTAAAAGGTTACCTACCGCAGGTTTGGCCGTGCGGCGTGCGGCATGCGGCGCGCGAAGCTATGCGCTGTTGCCGTTCTTATGTATACAAAATTGTCGCCTTCGTCACATATTAAGCAGTTTTTCTTTTAAATAAGTAATAAAAATAATTTGTGTAACATATTGTTAAACATTGAACAATACAGTGTATCTTTTAATATACAGCGTGAAAAGACTCTCGAAATCGCCTGGAACTGAAATTGTACTTAATACTAACTCAAAAATGTAGTAAGAAAACTAAGTAACTAAATTACGCGGTTGTTAAATTTGAACAATATTTCAAAACCCCTTGGTTGCGTGGATGTGAAAAAAGCAATAAATGATTTTGTTTGTTTTGGTGGAGAATCTTCATGGACGGAACGGATTTTCTATACAAATAAAATACATTTATTTTCTAGCTCTCTCTTAAGCTATAGTTTTTCGTTTTTTTTTTTTTTTTTGTTCGAGAACCCCCATCAAAAAATGTAACGAGCCGCCTCTGGCTTATTAGAATATTATAGATTTAACTATAGTCTATCTTTTGCGAAATATACAGGGTATAGTTACTAATAGGTACCTAGGTACCTTATTTAACTATTATTCATTAAAAAAAAACATTAAGCCTATAACAACCAACTATATTTTTTTTTCTCGTCTCGGAACTAATTACATATTATAAACTTTCTAATAACTATTCAACTATTGTCTTGGTTATCTTAAGCAGAATACTTTAAACCTGTTTTAACAATAATAAACAATAGCAATTAGTAAACAGCAAACACAAATTTCCGACCTTTTGTAGACAATGCGTATACGCAGGTAAAAAAACGATTGGCCATTTCTAAAAGACCCCGTCCCTCACCCTTCGTCGAAGTTTTGCTGTAAATGCAAGCGAGGAGAACTGGCACTTTGGTTTCGGCTCTCGCTGTTATCAAACGTGTTTTGCTTCTACGGCTTTTGCTAGTATTCTTTAGTGTTATTGTTTACTAGAGTCTTTGCTAGTGAGATTTAGCTTCAGAGCGGTTTGATCGAGTACGTTTATTCAACGACATCAACGGTGTTTAAGGTAAGCTTTTTGCTTATTTTTTGACAAATTCTTGGTATTATTTCAATATTTTTTAACAATGTTAGATGGATTGAGTTTAGTTTTTATATTTTTAACGAATCTTTGATATTACGAAATTGTCTTATTTTTTTAATATTACGAACATTATGTTTAGTTTTACGATCTGTTTAAAAATATTATTTCAAGGGTTTTGTACAGAATTAATTCTTTAGAATTTAAACTATACTTTGTGTGTTGAAAACATTACGAGCATTGAGTTTAGTTTTATGATCAGTTTAAGAAATGTTATTTCTATAGTTTTGGACAGAATTGATTCTATTACATTTAAGCTATTTTTTTTCAATATTATGAGCACGAATTTAGTTACATAGAATTAACCATAAAATATAATATAATTTCTAGTTATGAACAAGACTGATTTTTTTAAATTTAATCTGTATTTGTTAGGTAAATTATTTTTTTCGAAGCCAACAAAATATCTTGCAATACGCATAATTTCTTTTTTCTAATTTATTCAAAGTTAGCAACTCATCTTAAATCGTATCTTTTATATTTAGTTTTAAAATCAACAGTGCGCTGGTACAAAATTTCATACGTCTTTCGGTAATTACATCGTGTCGGTCGCCTGTAGTTTTAGTTCTAAGCGTCACAAGTATCAGATTCTGCTTTAACAATAATAAAATACTACTGATTTAATATGATAATTGATGAATTCGTAAATAGACGTGGTAATGTTTGCTCGTTACGTACAGTTATTAAATATTCTCGTTAAAAGATGTTTCGTATAATTTTCCAATTAGAGAATCTTCGCAGAAGTAGAAAATATATTTATGAAAATGTCACCAATAAAAGATCTTAGAATATTAATATTCAAAAGATCTAAGTTCCAAAACCCTATATTTGTTGTAAAAGTATTAATATTGACATTATTTCGATACTTTAAAAACTATTGCTCGCAATCTTAAAGACTTTCTTAGCGATATAAAGTTTTCAAGTATCATTACAGCCTATACAGTCCACTGCTGGATATAGGCCTCCACAAGTTTACGCCAAAAATAACGTGAACTCATGTGTTTTGCCCATAGTCACCACGCTGGGCAGGCGGGTTGGTGACCGCAGTACTTGGCTTTGTCGCATCGAAGACGCTGCTGCCCGTCTTCGGCCTGTGTATTTCAAAGCCAGCAGTTTTCAAGTAAGATTCTAGTTACTATTGTTGTAGTAAACATAAATGTGATGCATGTCTTAATGTTACTGTCTTGACTTTCTCGAAAAATGAATTAGGCCTTTAACAATAAAGTATAATTTTTCTTTAGTATGAGCGAAACTAATCAATAAGCAATAAATTAGTATTAAGTTTTTAATACCTTTTCAACTATTATCTTGCCTATCGTAGTCATAGTCAAATGCGACAAACTGCATATTTTATTTTCTGAGAAGGATTGGAACTAATAACAAAAACAATAAACTTTTTTGTAACTATGCAACTATTATTTTGCCTTATCTTAAAACTATTATTTATCTTAGTCATAATACATTAAAGCTGTTTTATAATACTCGCTGATAACAATTAGGATTGTAGGAATTTCCGACCTTTTGTAGACAATGCGTATATGCAGGTAAAAAAAAACGAATTGACCATTTCTAAAATACCCCGTCCCCCACCCTTCGTCGAAGTTTTGCTGTAAATGCAAGCGAGGAGAACTGGCACTTTGGTTTCGGCTCTCGCTGTTATCAAACGTGTTTTGCTTCTACGGCTTTTGCTAGTATTCTTTAGTGTTATTGTTTACTAGAGTCTTTGCTAGTGAGATTTAGCTTCAGAGCGGTTTGATCGAGTACGTTTATTCAACGACATCAACGGTGTTTAAGGTAAGCTTTTTGCTTATTTTTTGACAAATTCTTGGTATTATTTCAATATTTTTTAGCAATGTTAGATGGATTGAGTTTAGTTTTTATATTTTTAACGAATCTTTGATATTACGAAATTGTCTTATTTTTTTAATATTACGAACATTATGTTTAGTTTTACGATCTGTTTAAAAATATTATTTCAAGGGTTTTGTACAGAATTAATTCTTTAGAATTTAAACTATACTTTGTGTGTTGAAAACATTACGAGCATTGAGTTTAGTTTTATGATCAGTTTAAGAAATCTTATTTCTATAGTTTTGGACAGAATTGATTATATTACATTAAAGCTATTTTTTTTTTTTCGATATTACGAGCACGAATTTAGCTACATAGTACTAACTATAAAATATAATATAATTTCTAGTTATGAACAGGACTGATTTTTTTTTTAATTTAATCTGTATTTGTTAGTTAAATTTATTTTTTAGATGCCAAAAAAATATCTTGCAATACGCATAATTTCTTTTTTCTAATTTATTCAAATTTAGCAACTCATCTTAAGAGCCATTTCACAAAAATCGGTAACAATCCGCGAAATTGTAATATTTTGACGTCGTTAATCTCAGTGTTGGATGCAATAATGTAATTTATATTCTTGAAATATAATAGAGCAACCTTTGTTGTAGTCCATAGTCAGATCAGAATTTTGATTTATATTATGTGTATAAAATTATTAACCTTTTCATCAGCCTCCTCCCTGGGTAAACGGTCGCAATGTATACTTTGAAGTCCTACTTTTCAATAACCTCTACGTTGAAACCATTTTTAAAAAATATCACAATATGTGGAATATAATTTTGTTGTCCACTATCATAGATTTTTATTCCATTTGTATCTTTATTAAACGATAAAAAAAAATTTAAAGTTACGAATATTTTCCAAATAAGTACAATTTTAAAAGCGATATTTCTCTTAGAAAACTAAGAAATTTTAACGAACTATCTTCATCAACGTAAACTTACATCATTAAGGAATACAAAAAAAATAATTAAAAGATGTAATTATTTTTAATACATTTTATATTAAATAATAAAAAGATAGTATATATTGCCACGCATCAAGCCCGGTAAATCAGTCGAGCGCTAGCGCTCTTAGAGGTAAGGTCCACGCCAAATTCTGCGCAGCCGTCTCTTTCGCTCACACGCGCCAAGCGCCTGTTGTTATAGCGGATAAAACGCATTTGATACTTTCATAATAAAATATAAATAAAATAAACATATTACGAAAATGACTGTAAAATAATATAATGATAATTTCTGTAAACAAATGGATAATTTAATTTTCTTTTCTCACACTATCAATACAAATAGGCATTTCAATCTGTTTGTCTTGTTATTTGTTAATTAATATGTTTGTCGGTGTCGATGTCATTAAATGCTTTTTTATTCATATCGTAAATATTAGATTCATTCGTAAACTGAAAAAACTAAATCAATTTAAAAAAATTGTTTCATAAAATTGATTTTTTTAATTTTATTTTAAATTTATTGACTGTTGTTATATAACATACTTGAAATTTTTAACAAATTAATTATCTAAAAAACATTTTATACCATAGTTATAATTTTTATTATACATCAGAAAATGATCACGATGGTCTTTTGGTTGTCCACACTATACGTACTAGCACAAAGACCGCGCGGCTCGTACGACTCGCGCGATGCGACCAAATTTACCTAAACTTGCAGAGCGTAAAATTGTGAAATGGCTCTTAAATCGTACCTTTTATATTTAGTTTTAAAATCAACTGTGCGCTGGAACAATATTTCCTACGTCTTTCGGTTATTACATCGTGTCGGTCGCCTGTAGTTTCAGTTCTACGCGTCGCAAGTATCAGTCTGCTTTAACATTAATAAAATACTACTGATTTAATATGATAATTGATGAATTCGTAAGTAGACGTGGTAATGTTTGCTCGTTACGTACAGTTATTAAATATTTTCGTCAAAAGATGTTTCGTATAATTTTCCAATTAGAGAATCTTTGTAGAAGTAGAAAATATATTTATGAAAATGTCACCAATAAAAGATCTTAGAATATTAATATTCAAAAGCTCTAAGTTCCAAAAACTCTTTATTTGTTGTAAAAGTATTAATATTGACATTATTTAGATACTTTAAAAACTACTGCTCCCAAGCTTAAAGACTTTCTTAGCGATCAAAAGTTTTCGAGTAAGATTCTAGTAACTATTGTTGTAGTAAACATAAATGTGATGCATGTCTCACTGTGACTGTCTTGACTTTCTTGAAAAATAAAATAGGCCTTTAACAATAAACTATACATTTTTTTTTTTGTATGACCGAAACAAATCAATAAACAATAAATTAGTATTAAGTTTTTTATAGCTTTCTACCTATTGTCTTGCCTATCGTAGTCATAGTCAAATGCGACAAACTGCATATTTTTTTCTGAGAAGGATTGGAACTAATAACAAAAACAATAAACTTTTTTTGTAACTATTCAACTATTATTTTGCCTTATCTTAAAACTATTATTTATCTTAGTCATAATACATTAAAGCTGTTTTATAATACTCGCTGATAACAATTAGGATTGTAGGAATTTATGACCATTTATAGACAATGCGTATACGCAGGTAAAAAAACGAATTGACTATTTCTAAAAGACCCCGTCCCTCACCCTTCGTCGAAGTTTTGCTGTAAATGCAAGCGAGGAGAACTGGCACTTTGGTTTCGGCTCTCGCTGTTATCAAACGTGTTTTGCTTCTACGGCTTTTGCTAGTATTCTTTAGTGTTATTGTTTACTAGAGTCTTTGCTAGTGAGATTTAGCTTCAGAGCGGTTTGATCGAGTACGTTTATTCAACGACATCAACGGTGTTTAAGGTAAGCTTTTTGCTTATTTTTTGACAAATTCTTGGTATTATTTCAATATTTTTTAACGATGTTAGATGGATTGAGTTTAGTTTTTATATTTTTAACGAATCTTTGATATAACGAAATTGTCTTATTTTTTTTAATATTACGAACATTATGTTTAGTTTTACGATCCGTTTAAAAATATTATTTCAAGGGTTTTGTACAGAATTAATTCTTTAGAATTTAAACTATACTTTGTGTGTTGAAAACATTACGAGCATTGAGTTTAGTTTTATGATCAATTTAAGAAATGTTATTTCTATAGTTTTGGACAGAATTGATTCTATTACATTTAAGCTATTTTTTTTTTTCAATATTACGAGCACGAATTTAGTTACATAGTACTAACCATAAAATATAATATAATTTCTAGTTATGAACAGGACTGATTTTTTTTAAATTGAAACTGTATTTGTTAACCGACTTCCAAAATAGGAGGAGGTTCTCAATTCGACTGTATTTTTTTTAATGTATGTTACATCAGAACTTTTGACCGTGTGGACCGATTTCGACAATTTTTTTTTAATCGAAAGTTGGTGTGTGCCAATTGGTCCCATTTAAATTTATTTGAGATCTAACAACTACTTTTCGAGTTATATCTAATAATGCGTTTTTACTTGACGCTTTTTTCGTCGACCTACGTTGTATTATACCGCATAACTTTCTACTGGATGTACCGATTTTGATAATTCTTTTTTTGTTGGAAAGGAGATATCCCTAGTTTAGTACCATGATAAAGAAACCTGGATCTGATGATGGGATCTCAGAGAAATCGAGGGAACTTCTTGAAAATCCGCAATAACTTTTTACTGGGTGTACCGATTTTAATAATTTTTAATTTAATCGAAAGCTGTTGTTTGTCATGTGGTCAGATATAAATTTTATTGAGATCTGATAACTACTTTTCGAGTAATCTTTGATAACGCGTAGTTACTTGACTATTTTTTCGTCGATATACGTTGTATTACTCGTCGATGTAATTGAAGTCGTTTTTTTTTTTCGTTTCAGAGCAAACACAATTATTAGGTAAATTATTATTTTCGAAGCCAACAAAATATCTTGCAATACGCATAATTTCTTTTTTCTAATTTATTCAAAGTTAGCAACTCATCTTAAATCGTATCTTTTATATTTTAGTTTTAAAATCAAATGTGCGCTGGTACAAAATTTCCTACGTCTTTCGGTTATTTCATCGTGTCGGTCGCCTGTAGTTTCAGTTCTACGCGTCGCAAGTATCAGATTCTGCTTTAACAATAATAAAATACTACTGATTTAATATGATAATTGATGATAATGTTTGCTTGTTACGTACAGTTATTAAATATTTTCGTCAAAAGATGTTTCGTATAATTTTCCAATTAGAGAATCGTCGCAGAAGTAGAAAATATATTTATGAAAATGTCACCAATAAAAGATCTTAGAATATTAATATTCAAAAGCTCTAAGTTCCAAAAACTCTTTATTTGTTGTAAAAGTATTAATATTGACATTATTTCGATACTTTAAAAACTATTGCTCCCAATCTTAAGACTTTCTTAGCGATATAAAGTTTTCGAGTAAGATTCTAGTAACTATTGTTGTAGTAAACATAAATGTGATGCATGTCTCACTGTGACTGTCTTGACTTTCTTGAAAAATAAATTAGGCCTTTAACAATAAACTATACATTTTTTTTTTGTATGACCGAAACAAATCAATAAACAATAAATTAGTATTAAGTTTTTTATAGCTTTTTACCTATTGTCTTGCCTATCGTAGTCATAGTCAAATGCGACAAACTGCATATTTTATTTTCTGAGAAGGATTGGAACTAATAACAAAAACAATAAACTTTTTTGTAACTATTCAACTATTATTTTGCCTTATCTTAAAACTATTATTTATCTTAGTCATAATACATTAAAGCTGTTTTATAATACTCGCTGATAACAATTAGGATTGTAGGAATTTATGACCATTTATAGACAATGCGTATACGCAGGTAAAAAAAGGAATTGACCATTTCTAAAAGACCCCGTCCCTCACCCTTCGTCGAAGTTTTGCTGTAAATGCAAGCGAGGAGAACAGGCACTTTGGTTTCGGCTCTCGCTGTTATCAAACGTGTTTTGCTTCTACGGCTTTTGCTAGTATTCTTTAGTGTTATTGTTTACTAGAGTCTTTGCTAGTGAGATTTTGCTTCAGAGTGGTTTGACCGAGTTCGTTTATTCAACGACATCAACGGTGTTTAAGGTAAACTTTTTGCTTATTTTTTGACAAATTCTTGGTATTATTTCAATATTTTTTAACGATGTTAGATGGATTGAGTTTAGTTTTTATATTTTTAACGAATCTTTGATATTACTAAATTGACTTATTTTTTTAATATTACAAACATTAAGTTTAGTTTTTCGAACCGTTTAAAAATATTATTTCAAGGGTTTTGTACAGAATTAATTCTTTAGAATTTAAACTATACTTTGTGTGTTGAAAACATTACGAGCATTGAGTTTAGTTTTATGATCAGTTTAAGAAATCTTATTTCTATAGTTTTGGACAGAATTGATTTATGACATTTAAGCTATTTTTTTTAAATGCTTATTTTTTCAAATTTGATGCATTAGTTACGCGTTTAACATTTTAGTATAAAAATTGATTAACGTTACGAAGTTTACGCGAATTTTACAAATTTAATGATATAACATTTTTCGGACTTTATCGCGTGCTTGGGACCCCATTATTAATATAATTAAATCAAAAACCAAGCATAATTTACCACAGATTAAAGACTCAATTAGCACATTCTGCGTAGATAGGACTAAATAAGATATTGATGTATGTCGGGTAGTTTCGAATAACTTTGTAACGTTAAGACGTCTGACACCTCAGTCCTCCCGTGACCATGGTTGCTGTAAAGTATCCGAAACGTCGGGAATCAAAAGTTAATAAACCGCGATAAAATCTGAAAAAAAGTTTTTTCATTAAACGTTACTAGGATTCCGTCTTTATCCTCCATTTTGAATCTAAAAATAATTGCACAGTAGAAAAAATTGAAATATGTTTTAATATAATACGTCCGATTTGTTTCGATCACTACAACGAGACGTTCGCCTTTGGGCTGCGTGAACTTGGCACCTGACTTAAAAATTTAAATTTTTTGAGTTCGCTTAAAAGATATTAGTAGTTAATAGAAGAGACGATAAATTTTTTGTGCAAAAAACATAATAATAAAAAACAGAAAAAAAATCATTCCCTTACATTAAAAATTTGACTTCAGCTGGTTTGAATGATGTCATTTGCGATTATATGTATGTAGATAAAAATTAAAGTATAGTGCTTGAAAATTGTATTAAAAAATTTAAAAAAGCTGTTAAATCAGAGATCCATAACGGAAGTAAATACAGTTATGATAAATTATATTTTATTTATGAGTTTTACACAGCCAAAGAGTTTGTTTGTTTAAAGACGCTAATTTCAGTATCTCCAGATCCAATTTTAAAAGCTTCGAAATAAATCTAATGTAGTTGAACATGACGTGACGATACCTAGTAGTTTTTTCAGTTTTTACGGGTGATTTGGAACTAGTCAACTCTAACTTGAGAGCATCGTTCCTTTGCCAATTCACCCAAATATATTACCATAGGATATATTATGCCTACGCAGTTTCTCAGCCCACATTAAATGTAAATCTCTATATACCGCGACAAACTATTAACCATGCGAAATTTAAGTCTATACGTCAATGCTAAATATTTTCAACTTTTAATATAAATATCTCCCGAATTTATTTGGACTATACTAAAACTCAACAAAGATAGCAAGCACATTTTTAGTTAATATTGTTAAATATTTAGATGTTAGCGAATAACGCTAACAAGCACGCTAGGATATACCGAATACGATGGCATTTCACAAAATATCGGGATGAACTAAATACATTGAAAGAAAATTTATCACTTCAAAAATTGACAATTGTCGCTGAAAATAATACACATATTATACAAAATCAATTACTTAAATGAGGAACTTAAAATAGAATCCATTTAAAATAACTTTTCGGTGTAGGATAGTAACTAAAATATGTACAAAATACAAATTTATAAAATTAAAAATATATAATAAATATGTAATAATTGTATTAATTTACATTTAACGCGTGTCAACATGAGGTTTTTTCATTATAATTATTTTCTGATAAAAATAACAAATATTTTCAAAAAAAAAAAAAAAAAAACAGTTCATTTTTTTGTGTTTTGTTCGTAAATTTTGTCAATAAGAGATTCAATAAAACTTAATGTTTTATAATTTAAGGTCTATAAAATAATAAACAGTAACTATCTTCTCAAACTGCAATATTTATATTTCGACACTTTCGTTGCCGATGTGCGATACGTAAAATCAATTATGGAAATGCATATCAAATAAACTTTCAATATATCTAACGAACGTAAAAAAAACGTAAACATGGTAAAAAACGCGGCAAAACCATTCACCCGCAGTAACAAACCGTGTAATAGAATATTTTACGCGTGACGTAACATACCGTAAACAAATACGATTCGTTAATATAGAAGCTGTGATAATAGATAAATAGGTCGTGACTACTTATTGATTGGCGACTGTAGATGAATTATTTTGTTTCCTTACATATTTCTACATCTTTCTACATAAAAAAAAAATGTTGGCATTGGAATAAATAATCCCAAAGAGTAAATGTACGACTGTGTATTTTAAATATCTCGAAAATGGATCCAAGAAAGTTGTTATATTTTTAACGTTGTGGTTATTTTTTTTTTAAATACACTCATACTATCTAAATATTACTTTGCACTTTTATCTCCCTTCAATTTTTTAATAGATGAAAAATACTTAATAATAGATATTTGTCATATAAAAAAAACTTTTATAAATAGAAACATAATCATTACACACTCCAATAGTAAACACACATTTACAACACAGAAATGAAAATACCGATATGCAGGACAAAAATACATTTGACATAACAGCGTCAAGCTTACACAAAGCAAATGAAAATTTATTCCTCAGTCATGATAGTAAAATTAAATACACACTGGTTGATGTAAAAAAAAATCATTAAATAAATAATAAGAATAGGCTAAATAGGTTACTAATTATTCAAATTTTTTGAGAAAATCTATAAATCTACAGATTGCTTGTCAATGCACTTGAATAACTTTTGATTTAAATATTATAAAAAATCATTTTGGCTTATTTTTTTAATAATTTCTAATTAAACATAATCAGATATAGATAACCTACTTTGAAGAAAAATCATCTTTATAATTATTACTAAACCCCTTTGCATTTAATAAGTCACAAAACTATGTAGAATAACAAAATTACATAAAATGTAATAATAACTAGTTACTGTAATCAATACTACATAAAAAGTTCATATAAGATTAAATAATGTAAAATTAATAATTCAATTGTATACATAAACCAAACATGTATTATTGAATATTAAACACAATGAATACATAATATCTGTTCTATTGATAATGTATGAGTCACCAACAAGCCTGATTTTTTTTTTTTTATATTAATTTGTGATATGTCACACCTAAAATAGTGACACAATGATTGAAAATAAATAACATTATTAAACATATATAAAATATACATTATTTATAACTGAATTAGTAATTTTAATAAACAAAAATTATTAATAAAAATTAATATACAAAAAATAATAAGCAAAAAGAATATCAAATAAACGTAATTGTCATTTTACAGATTAAAATATTATTGTTTTGATCAATTAATTACAGTTAAAATTGAAGTTTCCATTGATTCAGAATTCAGATTATGTAGAGAATAATTGGCACATTTAAGTAACTTAGTGTATTTTTATAATACATGAATTTTGTACAATAAAATTTATAATACGAGAAAATAAGTTTCAATCACAGGCATCATTATCAGTTTGAGTCACTAATGTATTGAGTATTGATGACCTGACAATACCACCCACTTAACATTACATGCCAAAATAAATACTAATAATTTTCAGGTATACAGAAAATGTTGTTTTTTTTTTAATATTTTAAGTTATTTATTACATACAAAATACAGTTAATAAAAAATATAATTGGCACAGTTGCATATCATTAAAAATATGTTGCATTAGATACTTAAAATTACTAAACATTCCATTACACAACTTTCATTAAAATATATATTTTTTTATTTGATTAAAATCTTTATATTTGCATATGTATAATGAAAAATTTTGGAATCATTGAAAATGCAAACATTTCACATTATAAATGTCTTGATATTATTTTTGATTAGTTATTAAAATTAAGAAACAATATTTTTCAAAATATTAATACTTGAATCATAATTATGTGTATATATTTATAACTAGCTGCCCGGACAGACTTAGTTCTGTCAAAAGTTAATATTAGAATTGTTTTTTTTTTTTTGTATTTTAACCTTCTGTGGCTTTAAGGAACATACGAAAAATAAATCACCCGAATAGTTCGAGCCATTCTCAAGTTATACGCTTAGCAAATTCATTTTGATTTATATACAGATAATTACTAAGTTGTTTGACAACAAATTAAACAATAATATATCTAGGTAGCTGAGTTATTATTAACATTTTGTCTGTATTTCATTTTAACTAACATAAAAACTTATAAGGAGAAATTTAGCTTTCTTAATTTAGTGGCATTATCATTAAGAATAATAATTTTTGTTATTAATATAATTAAACTTAGTAGTTTAAATAGAGTAAAATGAAAGTGTATGGTCTGTCACTAGTCTGTAAATGATTGTTTACCAGAGAAACGGTTGTTGGTTACACAAACAAGGTTCCTACTTCAGTGGATAATGAATTTGATAGTTTAGACTGCATGCAACACTGAACACTTTCTAAGCTAGATTACAGTCACAACTACTCGCCTGAAAATCAAATACCATTTTACTACACTGTTGTTCATAATCTAATAAAATTTACAACAAATTTAAATATAATTATAAAATAATACTTAAAGATTCTTAACTTGCAACTGAACGTTTTGTGTGAATTGATTGACAAGCAATGAAAGTCAAAACAAGTGGAGAGATGAGTTCATACAACACTTCTACATAAATTCTCATTACCAAGTGAAAATAGATTGACCAAATGAAGAGAGAATTATCTAACAAAGAGAGAAGGAGTTCAAGCAACCAGGTTTTCTAACATGACTGAGGAATCAAGTATGTGGGGACTTACCTTGAACATAGGGCGCGGATGCCGTGGCTGGGAAGGTGCCGCGGTTGGGGCCACCGTTGGGGCCGGCGACGCCGTCACGTGGTCTGCCGGTAGCGCCTCTGGCACCGTCTGCAGTGTAGGCCGCATAGTAGTCGACATCTTCCCTTCAACACCAGTTTACGATACACCTCGCTACCCCGCCCTCACCGCTCGCATCCTCCGCAACCGCGCGCCTTACCCGCCCGACTGGCCCAGCACCTCAGGACCTCACTCGGAACCACTACTACGCCCAACTAACCGCATTTTGGACCGTCAAAATACATTACGATTTTTTCTCTTGACAGAACACAGAATCTACGTAACCGATACCTAATTCACTTTCACGTATATGCTAACGATCGTCGAGATGGAAAACGGAAATAGACACGCAAAAAACTATTAGAAAGCTTATAGTATCTTCTCCTGTCACATAAACACTACCAAAAAATTCGGCGTTTCGGGTATACAATGACGTATCAATCGATTTCTTTAACGCGAACCGACCATATAAACTTTACGAAATTGAATAATGACTATAAGTCCGTCAATTTAATAACAAAATAACTAAAGATATTCACTTAACTCCGCTAAAAGTCCGTATATTCTTGAATTCACTCTCAAGATGGCGGATTTTACCTACTCCTCGTAAATGGGCACAAGGCTGACACGAAAACATCAACCGGCTCTCTATCAATCCCTTTCTTTTGATACTATATGAAATGAGATAGTCGTATGTTAGCGGCTTCAACAAAATTATAAAATACGTCGGGATACGTCATAGAAAACCTGCCAATGAAGCATGCGCAAAAGTAACGAATGAATATAAAATTGAACGCAACATTTGCGTTCCTGTTTACTATTTTGGGTACACTTTATACATCGCAATATTTCAACATCTATTAAACGCAGAAGTAAATTTGAATTATAATAAATTTGTCCAAAATATTTAAGATTATCTTAGTGAAACTCATACATTTTAAAATACATGATGATCTACATACAATATGCATACAATACAAAAAGAATATAATAAAAAAAAAAATTGTTATATCTTAAAATAAACCCGCAACATTTCAAAAATAAAATGTTTTTAGTTTATAAAAGTGTACGTGTGAAACGAAAACAACAATTATTATACGGTTTATTATATTTTATAACAGACCTTCGTTATACATTTTATTAATATGGCAATTTAAAAAGACGCCATATTATAAAAATGGCTGGCTTGTTGTTGGCGACTGTTGGGTGCTTGTTTAGTATTTAGTGTTTATTTCTTTTCTTTATTATGATTATAATTAGTTATCAACTTATAATTTGGCCAAACTCGATGCGCGACCATGTAATTTGGTGAGTAATTAGCTGTTAAACTATACAAATCAGCATGAAAGGTAACGTAATAAAGTTTTGTTCAAAGCAACGTGAGCCCAAAATGTGCAGAAACATTCGTGTTATTTATTGAAATGTGCATCATAACCGGCAAAATCACTCGTATGATCGTATTTAAATAAAATGAAATATTATTTTTTATTTTAACTACCGATGATTCTACGTATATGGTGACCTTAGCACTTTTTTTACAAAGAACAATCAAAGGTCTGGAGGACGTATTGCCACGAAATAATTCCGCTAGTTTCGAGGTTTTTCCGTTGTCAATTTATTTATAAAATTTTCTGTTTAATTATTACAGCCTTATTACTTTTATTTTTTATAAACAATAGTTATAAGCTAGTTTATGAAATTCAGGTGAATGAACTTTTTAGAACTGCTCCGCAAATAGATTTGTTTTCCAGTTTCTGTTTTCGTTTTAGATTGTTTTTGTAGTAATGTCATGTTATTGTCTATTAATTAGATGATAGGGTACGAAGGGTACTATAGATTGTATGGAGTCCATTATCAATAAGAACCGATGACTATGTTAAGCCATCTGTTATATTCGAAATATTCTAATACGTAGTTTATCGGAAAACTTGTTTTTCGAAAACATACCACTATCTTCAGAAAAATAAATTATCCATACTATTATATAAACAAATATTGTTTATTTATTATGTTTATTAAACATGTATAGAATCATATAAAAATATAATGACATATATTAATTTAAATAATTTTAGTTTAAAGCTATAAATGTGCATTTATAGCTATTATAGTTTGGGTTAGTTCCATCTGCACAATATTGAGACTCATGTTACTTCTGAAAGAACATCTCTCCTAGATGCTTACTGGTATTCTATCGTCAGCATGTAGGTCATTCATGTCTCTTTAAGAGAGCATTAGCTAACTGTGGTAAAATATTTTTATGCCTTTCTTCAACATAGGCTTATGCTTTGTTTGGATCTTTATCACTTTTTAATTTTGTGTTACGAGCTATGGTAGCTGCTATGATGTTAGATAAGTTTGTTGAACCTCCGTGGAAATGTTTAAAAGGCACACATAAGCGATCTAATAGAAATTGTGAGTTTGTCTAGCTTTGTTAATCTCAAATTTCATTTATGATGTTTATTTCCTTAAACTTAGCTACAGCTGATTTTCCATAGAAAATCATAATGCATAACCAAATTATGTGTGTCATGGGTCTGTTAGTGTACTAAAGAATACCATTACCAGGGCCATATTCTTTGTCCTCCGTAGTCTAGTCTAGTATGTACCTTTTACAAACTGTAAATTGTTTTAACATTGTATGTTATCTAAAGTAGATTAGTTATAGTATCTTTCCAAATAATATCTACAGCTCCATCCAACCATTCTGCTAATATTAGAAGGCTTAAATTTATGTGATCAATCATGTTTTTGTAACATTTTCTACAGTGAGTCCTTAGTGTCATTATTGATTGATTCAGCTTGTAACATCACACTGCTATTTATGCAAAATAGGCGCAATGAGACGTCAAGTTGCGGAGAATAGTCTGTGAATAATCAACAACAACATCACACCACTAGGCATAGCCCTCTTTCTTCATATACAAGGATCAGAGTTTAATCCAGTGTCTTTAATAGTTATTTAAGCTTAGTTTGTACTGAATATTAATTTTGTATTGAATGGGCTTTAAATCTATCAAAGCCTTTTAAAAGGGCAGCTTTATTAAATGTACATTAAACTGCTTTGTTTTCTAGGATTTTCCTTTTATCGCTGAAGGCTGTGTAAAATGTATATTGGATATTTTTTTTCAGGTACACTCAAATGTCTCCAATGTCCATTACTAACATCAAATATTTGTTTCTTTTGTTACAGGTCGTTAAAGCGTGCCGGCGGCTGCAAAAATTTAGGTTTAATTTAGTTAGGAAAAGTCTACCCACCATTAGTTTGATAGTTTAAAGATAACAAGTATATATAATAAGTCAAGATGTGGCCAGCATCGCAGTATTCTCACACCAACAATGCCTCAAGTGCATCAAAAATCAACGATCATCAAAATCCCAAGAATCTTAAGACTTTGGGAATGACTTCAGCTATATCTATGGCAGGTGTGTATTATTTTGAATTTTTGAATTTTTTTAATGCAATATTTTTGAATATTTATAATTTTCATCTCTTAATTTTGGTAAAATGTAATTTATATTACAAAAGTGTGTTTAAAAATCACAATTCAGTCTTTTACATCCTAGTACTGGGCAAAAGCCTCTACATGTAGGAGCTTAAATTATATCCAACAATCTTTAAGCATTACATTAAGATCTCGATATAATTAGATATTACATTGTCTAATGTTAATTCAATAGGGCTATAATAATTTGAAAATGTAGATAAAATCAAAGTTTTTAATATTGATTTAGTTGATATGACAACTTGTGTACAGCTTTACATGTATTTACATAATAATATTCAACAGAATACACATTTTATGAATTGATAATTTATTGGCATAATATATGCAAATGTAAACATAACATTAAGGGTAACATTTACCTTAAAAGTGAAAATTAATATATTGTTCGAATTTCACTAACTTGTTTAGACATCTCAGATAGACTGAAGACAAAAGTGTTAAGCTAATATTTAGTTATCTATCTGTATATTTAGAACTGTATTATGGATACTTCACATTATGTCTGTAACAATTATGTATAATGTTCTATAATTTTTTTTTTTTTTGTTTTCTTTTCCTAGGTCCTAAACCCATAGACATTGAGAAAACAAACGAACTAAAGACGTGTCTAGTACCATTTGGTGTATTCGAATCTGAAGATGAGATGCACCATCGAATGGAAGTACTGGGGTCATTACATAGTCTTGTACGTCAGTGGATCAGGGATGAATCTCTGAGAAAGAACATGCCACCGAGCGTTGCTGAGACTGTTGGGGGCAACATATATACATTTGGGTCTTACAGACTCGGGGTGAGTTGACTTCATATGCTATAGAAGTACTGTTTCATTATTAAAAATAAATTAATAGCTGAAGCTTATTATTCAGTGCAGGATTATATTAATGATATAGATTTGTATCTATGCTGTATTTCATACAAGATATTAACAATTTTATATTAAAACACAGTTTTTTTAAGAGTAACTGAGGAGTGTCTTGTATTTTCTTCTCTCCAGAGCTTATTACGAATTGGTGGTAGTCACTTTTCATGATAATTAAAATTTGTAAGATGACAATTCAAAGTTGCTTTTGGAGCCTATTCGAATGAATTCATTTATGATTGCTATGATTTGGTTTTGATTTTATTAGTATGTACACTGCTTTCAAAATTATACATACATTACACATCTTCCATAAGATTTCTAATATTGACTCTTCTAAAATGTCTCATTATTTTTCTTTAGGTTCATCACCGTGGGGCTGACATAGATGCCCTGTGTGTAGCGCCGCGTCATATCGACCGATCGGACTACTTTACTTCCTTCTACGAGTTACTTAAGAATCAGCCACAGGTATGTGTCAATATAATTTAATAACTAATTTGTGACCGAAAGGAGCCATCCATAAATTTCGTCACATGAATTTCACTATTTTTTTGACCCCTCCCCCGTCTTCGCCACAGTTTATCACATTTGTGATACATACACCCCTCTACCTAGTGTAACATCACATAATTTGAGATTTCGAACATCAGTTTCGACTATTTTTATTTCGATTTAAATATTGTTTTAATAAAATTAACATCAATCAAAAATGGGTATGAAAATTTATAAAATATGAATGTAAATTTGTCAACAAAACAATTTACTAAGTTAATTGTTAATAAGTATGTAGTTCAAATACCAAATTTTAATAATTATAAATTGGATATATTTTAAAATGTAATATCACAAAATTTGGACCCCTCTCCGCCCTATGTCACACATTGTCATATTTCGTCAACCTCTTACCCCCTCTTTTACTCACTCACTCACTTCAGCCTATCACAGTCCACTGCTGGACATAGGCCTCCAAAAGCTCGCGCCAAAAATGGCGTGAACTCATGTGTCCACTGCTGGACATAGGCCTTCACAAGTTTACGTCAAAAATAACGTGAACTCATGTGTTTTGCCCATAGTCACCACGCTGGGCAGGAGGGTTGGTGACCGCAAGGCTGGCTTTGTCACACCAAAGACGCTGCTGGCCGTCTTCGGCCTGTGTATTTCAGAGCCAGCAGTTGAATGGTTATCCCGCCATCGGTCGGCTTTTTAAGTTCTAAGGGGGTAGTGGAACTATCCCTTAGTCGCAGCTTACGATACCCAAGGGAAGAGAGGGGGTGGGGAGCATTTTTTAATGCCATAACCACACAGCCTCCTAACGTGAGACGTAATTAATTTATGGGTGGCAACAAGATTTGTATATCATTGGATATTGACGCTTTTTTTCTTTTCTACAACATAAGTATCTATTTTTTACAGGTAAAGGATTTGAGGGCAGTGGAAGATGCGTTTGTACCGGTAATTAAGATGAATTTCGACGGTATTGAAATAGATTTGCTGTTTGCGAGACTTGCCTTAAAGGAAATTCCAGGTATGTTAATTTCTTCAACCAAAATTAAATTGCATTAATAATTTATTCCTGTTAATGATATTATGTAGCAATTGTTATTACACACACACACACACACATATATATATATATATATAGCCATAAGTCCGCCCATTGTACTTCACTGCCTGTACCTATCTTTATGCTTTGTTTGCAATATATTTGTGGTGTACAATAAAGTATAAAAATATATACATACATAAATATATATATAATATATGTGAATGCTAGCTACTATATTGTTTGTTATATCCTTATGCCAAATTGTTAACCCATAAACTTTAGCCGAAACAGGACTTAATAACTTATCGATTTGGATAAAAAGGTGGAGAATTAAGACTAACGAAACAAAATCTATTAATATTACCTTTACATTAAGAAGAGGCACTTGTCCACCCGTCAAACTCAATAACTTAAGAGGTCCAACCACGCAAACCACGTCAGATATTTTGGTTTGTACTTGATAAACGACTTAGCTGGCAAAAACACATTTTCATAAAATGAAAACAATTAGGGCTACAACTACGTGGTTTCTATTGGTCACAATCACAACTGTCGCTAACCAGCAAGCATGGAAGCAGAAATTACCTTCGTATTCTAACAATATTGTAGTCATTTTTTCACTGTCTAAAAACTGGGATAAAACGACATTTTCTAAAAATGAATCCTAGCTAGATTTATTTATCTTCTCTGAAATCCCCTAATATACATACTAAATTTCATGAAAATCGTTGGAGCCGTTTCCGAGATTCAGATTTTATATATATACAAGAATTGCTCGTTTAATAGTATTAGATTAGATGAATCGTTTTTATTTTTATATATTTAAAATCAGCATGTATAATGTACAAAGTACTATTTATAAGTGAAGGTAAAACAGTGAAAAAAGGCGAAAGGAAAAATTATTTACTCAATCTCAATACATTACTTAATCGTCGGAATTTGAAAGTTTTTTTTCCGACGTCTCTACGACGTCTGTCCTCTTCCTTAAATCCGCCCATGTTGACACTACTGTGATTTTAAACTAGCACTACCTAGAAGATATAAACACTTTGCTCCATGTTTGTACATTTGTTCCAGATTCTTTTGATCTTCGAGACGACATGCTATTGAAGAATTTAGATCAGAAATGTGTCCGTTCACTTAATGGATGTAGAGTAACCGACGAAATTTTACGACTGGTTCCAAATATCAATAACTTCAGATTGACATTAAGGGCCATTAAGTTGTGGGCTAAACGTAAGTAAAGATTTTATTTTTATTTTAAACAGGTTGGCAAACAATCGTAAGGTTCACTTGATAGTAAACAAATACCTTAGCTCATAGGCGGCTCCAACACCAAAAGAATACTCTCTTTACTCTTACTCACAAAAAAAAAGTGTAAATACCAAACAAAATATCATGATTATGATGACAGTAGTACATTGTCCCAATTTTTTCTACAGGTCACGGCATCTACTCCAACACCCTGGGCTACCTGGGTGGTGTGTCGTGGGCTATGTTGGTAGCTCGGACGTGTCAACTATATCCCAACGCTCTACCTGCTACCCTAGTCCACAAGTTTTTCCTGGTCTTCAGCCAGTGGAAGTGGCCCCAGCCTGTTCTACTAAAGCAACCAGCAGCAGTGAACCTGGGGTTTCCTGTTTGGGACCCGCGGGTCAACGTGTCTGATAGGTTCCACCTGATGCCCATTATAACGCCGGCTTATCCACAACAGAACTCCACTTTCAACGTCTCTGCCTCCACCAGGACCGTCATCATGGAAGAATTTAGGCTGGGTAAGTACTGACATACATTTTTGTGCAACTGGGTCGGCAAACAAGCGTACGGCTCTGATGGTAAGCGATTACTTTAGTATAGAGACACCTGCAACACCAGAAGCATTGCTGTGTTGGACCCACCCCTGACCTGTCCCAAAGACTCTTGTCACCTTACTCACTAGAGGAACACAACACTGCTTGAAAGTAGTATTATGTAGTTAGTATTTTTAGTAGCACTATATCCTACTAATTATAACAGCAAAAGTATGTAAAGATTCTGTTGTTTTCCTTTATAATATAGCCTATGTCACTTTCTCTGGGACTTCTCTTCGACTGGGGCTAACGGAGAATGTTTTTTTTTTTTTGTTTCCAGGGTTGGCCATCACAGATGAGATAATGCTTGGCAAGTGTGGCTGGGAACGTCTCTTCGACGCACCCAACTTTTTCTCACGCTACCGACATTTTATTGTATTGCTCGCCTCATCTGGACAAGCGGCAGATCAATTGCAGTGGTGTGGCCTCATCGAGAGCAAAATACGTCACCTAATAGGTAAAGATCTAGCCTAATTCCTAAAATTATTTTATTTATTTATGCCTATGGATGTACTCCCACAAGAACCCAACACTACTTGATAGCCATGCTATTTAACTGTAATTTTTTGTTAGGTTAAAACATTTTTCCAGTCGGGCTGCCCTAAATTTTAAACTATTTTGATCATGCTATATGCTATCTTAATAAATCTTCAATAAATATTCATTAGTTTGAGAATTTTTGGAGGTAAATGAAATAAAATTACTTATTATTATTTATGGTTCATGTTAAAAAAAATGAACTTCTTCAAAACAATAAAGGTAGCTAAAATATCAACCAATAGAAAAAAATCTACATTTAAACATGTCAATGCACCTAGTGTTATCCAGCAACTTTAATATATATTACATCCTTATTAATATTTTTTTTGTTTTTTTTCTCTTTCAGCTACCCTTGAAAGAAACCAGCATATTACAATAGCCCATGTGAACCCAGAGTGTTACAACTCCGTTCCTCTCAGTACCAATAATGGCCAGCCTCTAGCTTTACCACCGGGTATGATAAAATTTCCTCACTATTTGGAATTTTAATGATAATATAAAATAACTTATATGATATGTAGTTTAAATACGGTCACTCGGGGTAACTTTGATTGACCAGGTAACTTTGACAGTCAAATCGCTAAATTATTTTTGATTTTTTAAGTTGTCCACATTTAGTGCGTAAAATTATATTTACAAAATTTGTTTACTCAACAATGAACTCTCTGCAAAAAAAGAAGCTTTTGAACGAAGTTTATGTCAAAAACTTTGCTAAAAGTTCGGCGCACAATTTTTGTATTTTTTTCAGTGGTAAACTTTTTTGATAAGTTGTCAGTTTTGCTACTATCAAGATATGTAAAAATATAATAGACCCTTTAATATTTTCTACGTGACATTGGCGAAATCATCTGTACTCATTTGGCACTGTTGGAAGCCATTAACCCTAAAGAAGAAGAAGAAGAACCTTTAATATGTCTATCTTAAAATCTCATCTGTGTCAAAGTTACCCATAAAGGGGTACTTTGACACACAACAAAATTACCAGTTTTTGATACATTTAAAGTTTTTTAGATGTTAAATAACTTGAGAGTATGAAAACCAACCTGAGAGCACATATTAACTCTTGTGTCTCATATTTAACATTGTCAAAGTTACCCCGATTGACTGTAATTAATTTTCACATTTAATTGTTTATATTATCAATATTTTATTTCATATCTGCAATCAAAGTATATTAAATAAATAAATAACTTTTATTATCAGCTACGTTATTGTCAAAATGCAATATTTGATTTAATTATTGTTACAGTAATAGTAACTTGAATTGGTTTTTCACAGGTACTCCGGTACCATCTGAGGTGGAGCTCAATGAAATTAAAAAGAATGACAAAGTAAGTGTTATTTATAAAATTTTCATGTCACAATTTTGTAGGTAAAAATACTTCTCCGAAACAGCTGGACCAATTTTTATGAAATTTTGTGTGCATATCGGGTAGGACTGAGAATCGGCCAACATGTAAGTTATCATACCATAACGTAGGGGAAGTTATAAAGGGGAGGGAATTAAAGGGGGTAATAACATATATGACAAAAAAATGTTTGCAGGGTCAGCTATTTAATATATAAAAAAATAGTACCTACAGTCTCTTGCAAATTCTTCTCTGCGCAGTCTTTTTTTTTTCTTTAATATTTAAAGAGGGTTTGTTCAAACATTTAAGGGGGCGTCCATAAATTACGTGAGGTATTTTTTTTAAACTTCCTGTCCCTCCCTCCCACTCTGGTGATATGTCGTGAGATTTTATTCAACCCCCTCGCCCAACCCCAATCTCACGTGACATTTTTCAAAATGTGGGTTTCTTACGTAAACGCGTTGGATTGTTATTGTAAAAACAAAAAAAAAAAAATGTCCTTCGTGCTTTGCCAAACAAAAACAAATATGGTGGTTTGACAGTCAGTAGATGTATAACGTCGAAGTATGAATGAAATTATTTTCTTTCGAACGAATTAGCGAGTGATCTTAATTGCAATACGATTACGCTTAAGATTAAATCTTAAACATGTGCAATTTGGATTAAATGGACCAAAATAGTATTTTTTTTTTTTTTTTTGTTTCAATCGAAAGAAAATTGCGTGATATTGCCCTCTCTCCAACGTAAAATTAGATGAGATTTAACTCGACCCCCTCCCCCCCCTAAACATCTCACGTATTTTATGAACGCCCCCTAAGATGGCAGGCACCCTCATAGAAACATCTTAAAACTATCTTCGTTTACATGCTAAAATATAATACAAAATTATTGCTTCTGACGATAGTGGATGACTTAATATTACATTAATCATACCTATATCAAGCAGATTCATATTGTTAACAGTATTGAAAGCCTGTCTTTCTAGTTCGACCCGCACACATTACATGAGTATGTGATAAACATCTTCAAATTGGTTGCACTCGACACATTAAAATTTTAATTAGTAAAATGAAGACTCGATGATGCCTCTGAAGCCTATTTGAATAAAGTTATTTTTGATTATGATTAAAATGAAAATTATCCTTATTAATTATTAATATTGTATAAATTAGAGATTGTTTTATATGACACTTTTAACAGCGAGATCATTTTGTTTTGTTCTAGGGTGAAGTAGTAGCTAACGCGTGCGCGATGTGGTTTATTGGATTAGTGTTTGACAAGACCAATGTCAACATTGACCTTACATACGACATCTCGTCTTTCACAAAGGCTGTTCATTACCAAGCAGAGAACAGTAATATGCTACGCGAGGGAATGACTATTGAGGTATGTATATTTATATTTTATGACATATTTTTTAATATACAGTACTCTAATACTTTATAATACAGGATGTATCTCCTATGTTCCTTCAGATGAAGAGTAATTGGCTTCAATGTTCCGTAACTGCAATAGATTACATTCTGCATCAAACAAAAATCTTAGCCAATATTTTTAACTAGCTTCTCTGCGCGACTTCGTCCGCGTGAAATAGAGGCGCGCGCAATACTTGATCATTATTTTGCTGCGATGTTATTTAAAAACTGTGATATCTCCTGAGATACTCATTGAAATCGAATTATGTAAAAGGCTATTTTGTTTTAAATTAAATACGTGATGAATAACGTATTTATTTAGATAAGGATTAATATCATGTTTATAAAAACATCGTCGCAAATAATGCATTATTTTAGAACAAACTTGGTTAGTATAAAAAAGGTTATAGTGAGCCAACCTTAAAAGATAGATATATGCTGTCGCGGACTTTTTTTTAGAACTTTTAAAGAGGATCAATTCTGTCATACGTGATTTTTGCGGAACTTTAACTGTTTTCACAGCGCACACAGCGGAAGCTCTCAAAAGAAAAAAGAACCCCCGATTTTGAAACATTCTTCAGTGCTCAGCTCATTTTTGTCTTAGCGTGATGATATATAGCCTATAACCTTCCTCGATAAATGGGCTATCTAACACTAAAAGAATTTTTCAAATCGGACCAGTAGTTTCTGAGATTAGCGCGTTCAAACAAACAAACTCTTCAGCTTTTATAATATTAGTATAGATTTGACTGTTTAAATAGATAAGACACTTTAATAGACTCGTTCCGCATGATATATAGGTATCGTGAGCGCGTAAGCACGGTTATAATTTACAGTAAAAAAACATTCTGCAAGAAAGGGAATTCATTTCCATATGCAGCATTTTAGTTGTATGCAGCAGCTAGTTACAATATTTCACTTGATCAACATTTTGAGGGCTAAGAAAAATAGTACGGATATCCAGAAGTATGTTGCCAGAGTAGCTTGTATATTAAGACAGTAAAATTAAAAAAAAGCCTAAGATCTTTTTTTTCATGTGGAATGTTATCTATAACCCTACAAAAGCCCCCCTTTGAGGAAACTTAGTTATGAGTCGAACAGCTTACTTCATACAGATGCTCTCAATCCTTAGGCTATTAATTTTTTCACACGTGAGAATGGGAGTTCCTTGATAATGTCGCCTTTAATTATCTCCTTCGGATTATTTGAATAACTTTTAAGTTGAAAATTTTTAAAAATCCCCTAGGTAATAATGCCATTTTGTGTCTTAATATTATAACTCCAGTAAGTTTACCAAATATATCAATGTGTGTCAATAGATTGTATCTTTGGCCTTCCAGGCGCGACATGTACGTCGCAAGGAACTCCACCAATACCTATCAGCTCCGCTGTTGAAACGCGAACGGACGGCTTCTGGAGCTAAACGAAAGTTAGAGGCTCCGACTGCTAGACCACCTGGAAAGAAGAGTAAACGCCTCTCTGAAAGCAGCGTGAGTAGCTATATTAGCTCTATTAGTCCTAATAGTTCTAATAGCTCTAATAGCTCATCCCCTAAGCCCGCCACGCCCCCTTCGCCCCCGGGGCCGAATGACTTCTGGCTCAAGGGCCCCTGGGCGCCTGGTAAAATACAGCGCTGTTTGCAAAATTCCTTCATTCGGATAGGGGCGTTTAATGATATTAAAAAAACTATAAAAAAAAAAATTAAAACAGAAAAAAAAAGAATAAAAAACATTAAAAATAAATACATTTAAAAAAAATAAAAAAAAAATAAAAGAAAAAAATAAATTTATAAAAAAAAAATTTATAAAAAAAATATTTAAAATGTAATAATGTAAAAAAAAAACGCGTGAGAATCACGCTAGTTTTACAATGATCTGTTTATAGGAAGGTGTTTACAAAGCCTCCTATCCTATCTGTTTATTTTATTCTTTCTTAAACGATTTCAAAAAAGGAGGAGGATACTCAATTCGACCGTGTATATATATATATATATATATATACATATACACGGTCATTATCTATCATATCTAATGGTGGTAGCTTTGTTGTATATATTGTCAATTGTCTATAATTTTATTGTTTTAAAATAATTGCGCTATTTAAGCGTTACCATAAACCATTTGTGCCATAAGCGTTACTAGAAAAATCTGTGATCGTTTTAAATAAGATATATATATATATTTCAAAAAGGAGGAGGATACTCAATTCAACCGTATATATATATATATATATATATATATATATATATATATATATATATATATATATATATATATATATATATACACACACACACGGTCATTATCTATCATATCTAATGGTGGTAGCTTTGTTGTATATATTGTCAATTGTCTATAATTTTATTGTTATAAAATAATTGCGCTATTTAAGCGTTACCATAAACCATTTGTGCCATAAGCGTTACTAGAAAAATCTGTGATAGTTTTAAATAAGATGCAATAATATAATTTATATTCTTTAAATATAATAGAGCAACCTTTGTTGTAGTAAGATAGTCAGATCAAAATTGTGATTTATGTTATTTGTATAAAATTATTAACCTTTTCATCGGCCTCCTCCCTGGGTAAACGGTCGCAATGTATACTTTGAAGTCCTACTTTTCAACCTCTACGTTGAAACCGTTTAAAAAATATATCGTTATATGTTCGATATGAATATGATGACGCCGCGCTGGCGCAACGGTCACAGCTATGGATTATGCCTGTTGCGCTGGCGGTTGCGGGTTCGATCCCCGCACATGACAAACATTTGTATTGGCCATACAGGTGTTTGCCGTGGTCTGGGTGTTAGTGCAGTCCTTGTGGGTCTCCCCACCGTGCCTCGGAGAGCACGTTAAGCCGTCGGTTCCGTTTGTTATCATTTACACCTGATAGCGATCGTTACTCATAGTAGGGAATATATCCGCCAACCCGCATTAGAGCGGCGTGGTGTCTTTAAGCTCTGATCCTTCTCCTACATGGGGAAAGAGGCCTATGCCCAGTAGTGGGATATTACAGGCTGAAGTGTATATGTGGAATATAATTTTGTTGAATACTATAGCCTGTTTTTTTTCGCTACGGACTAAATTGACATAAGCTGTGTTGCTAGTTTTTTGCGAATCATTAATAGTGATATACCACTACCGGAACTTTACGTAATTTACAATTTAGTATCGTTTTTCAGCAATAATTACAAAAATGTGTCTTAAAAACTTTAGAATGTGGCGACAACCGTAATGTACCTATAGGCATATCTATATATGTACCTGTATGGCTAATGTATAGATATGATAAATGAAACACTTATTTTTTTAATTATTTATTAATCTTAGTAATCACATGCAAATTAAGGCTATCTTTCAGATTAAAAACTATCGAATTATGGGGTTTTGGGGAATGGAGGGTGGAGGGTGGAGGGTGGATGGGGAGCTATACTAGGCAACATTGCCATCGTTCGGTAACCAATGGTTATGGAGATCTATCTATCTCAGTCTATGTTGTCTATACGGCTGTTTCAATAGTCAATCTGTCTCTGGTTTTGCCTCTTAGTGATAGGTTTTTGACGCAACTTCTATGGAGCTCACGTCAAAATTATATCTCTAGTAAGCAAATTCAGAGATAGATAGAATATTGAAAGTGGTCGTATGTCGTTTATGTCAGTTCGTATCGTTTATTGATCTTGCAGTCGAGATCAGTTCTACGTACTCCTGTTCGAAAATAACATGTGAAATGTGAAATAAACGTGTGAAAGCTGCGGAATTCTTCTAATCTTAAAACTTTAACCATGGATATCTCCATAATATCTGCATAACCATGGGGTTCCGAAGGGTGGCAGTGGTACCGGAGGTACCAGTTTCTCTTCATAATTTGCCTTATGTGCAACTTTTGGAATGCTCAAATTCTCATTCTCCTTGAGCACTTTGTATACCGAAATCCTGGCTATGTTTAAAATTTCAGCAGTTTTTAAAACACATTAGTTTTTCTTCAGCGTTTAGGTCGGAGATTCTGTTCTCTTTTCGGTGTATACATATTTGTACGCGTTAATTATCATGTTTTTTTCACTTTCGGCGAAAGATATATGCTTTTGTCTTTTTCTTGGCGAAAAGTTTTCTTCATCACGCTTACGCGACAAAGTTGAAGGCTGAGCGTCCATTATATATGGCTCAAACAAAATAACAAATCTTAAGAAATAAAAAAAAAACCACGTAACAAAAAAAAAAACAAACAAACTCAACGAAAAGGAAACAAATAACACGTGAAATCGCATACGACAACGGGCGCATTCGAACACTTCAGAGATTGAAGGACGAATGCCGTGTATTCAAAATAGCACCGTGTTTTCGTTTTTTATGGCATTAGCTACAGTCTATCGACCAATTTCTAACTTGTTATTGCGTATTCTTCAGCAACAAATAAATAATTGTTGTATTTACTCCGTATAATGAGTAATTACAATCAAAAAATATATATTTTTTTTATCTGATGCTCCATAGTTACCATGATTTTTAAAAGATTCGTCAAATAATAATAATAAAATTATGTGGGCAAAGTAAAAAATTACGATTCATAAAACCGGTTTCGTAGTACAGTACTATCACTAAAAAGCTGGTCTCATTATTTCGGAAATTGACATTTGCATGTGTCAATTTAGTCCGTAGCGAAAAAAAACAGAGTTTAGAACAGATTTTTATTCCATTTGTATCTCTATTCATCATATCATCATATCAGCCTATTGCAGTCCACTGCTGACATAGGCCTCCACAAGTTCTCGTCAATTAATCGATAAAAAAATTTGAAGTTACGAATATTTTCCAAATAAGTACAATTTTAAAAGCAATATTTTTCTTAGAAAACTAAAAAAAATTTAACGAACTATCTTCATCAAAGTAAACTAATAATAATAAATAAAAAAAATAATTAAAATATGTAATTATTTTTAATACATTTTGTATTAAATAATAATGCTGCTTGTTTTAACATATGGAGCCGAGACGTGGACACTGACAAAGGGACTGGTCCACAAATTTAAAGTCGCGCAGCGTGCAATGGAACGGGCTATGTGCTTGGGGTTTTTACCTCAAAGATAGGATCAGAAATGAGACTATCCGCAAGAGAACGAAAGTAACCGACATAGCCCACAGAATTAGTAAGTTGATGTGGCAGTGGGCTGGTCATCTGTGTCGCAGGACCGATGAGTCAGCAGGCCATTGGAGTAGACAGGTTCTGGAGTGGAGACCGCGTCTTGACAAACGCGCAGTGTGGGACGTCCTCCGGCCCGTTGGACCGACGATCTACGTAAGATTGCCGGTGTAGGCTGGATGAGGATTGCGAAAAACCGGGATGTCTGGCGCGAACTTGGGGAGGCCTATGTCCAGCAGTGGACTGCCATAGGCTGAAGTGATGGTAGTGATGATGGTGATATAACATATTTGAAATTTTTAACAAATTAATTATGTAAAAAACATGTTATTAATTTTTATTATACATTAGAAAATGATCAAGATGGTCTTTTGGTCTTTCAAGATGGTTGTCACACTAACTAGCACAAAGATCGCGCGGCTCGTACGACTAGCGATGTGACCAAATTTACCAAAACTTGCAAAGCGAAAAATTGTGAAATGGCTCTTAATACATTGTTTAGGAACCGATATTTTATAAACATACTAGCTGACCCGGCGAACTTCGTATCGCCTAACACAAACTTTATCGTATGTTATTAAAGTTCGAATTGACTTTTAAGTATTATCACAAATCTTTTGTATGGGAGTATAGAAAAGTGTTGTTTTTAGACTTTTTCAGGAAATTTAAAATTTTTTTTTTAGAACCATCCTCGTACTTCAAGGAATATTTTAAAAAAAGAATTACCGAAATCGGTCTAACCGTTCTCGAGTTTTGCGCTTAGCAACACATTCAGCGACTCATTTTTATATTATAGATTTTATAATGACAGTTTACTTTTAGGCACTCATTTTCTCACATATTTCTTGACCTATCAGCTTTTCAATCTTTTTTCATTAATCCATCTTCATGACGAATCATAATTTTTTTTCATAAGAATACATATTCAAGCTATTTAGGCCACTATATCATTGTTATTCGTACATAACTTCATATTTATGATAAATAATATCACGTTTTTCTTTCTCTGTTTAATACGCGATTTAATAGGACGTTGGTTTTTAACCGACTTCAAAAAAGAAGAAGGTTACTCAATTCAATCCTATATATGTGTTTTCTGGTTCCGGTTTTTTTTGAGATTCGTTCGTTTCGTTTCGTTTCACGTAAACATGACAAAATGGAAACACAATTTCAACTTTTGTTCGATAAAATTAAACTAGAAAAGAAAAACAGTCTGAAAAAATTACTGAATCCATTACGAAGAACATTATGTCTAGACTGGATGAAAAATTAACACCGATAATAGAAGAAAACAAAAACTTAAAGTTAAAAATAGAAACCCAGGCGAAAGAGATAGAATATTTAAAGAGAGAAAAAAGAAATAACAATATAATTATATTTGGTATGAAATAAGTAGAAAAATCAACATTAGAATTAATGGATATAATAGCTAAAACATTCAAAAGCGACATAAATGTTGATATCGAGGAAAATGCAATAAACAATTTATACCGATTAGGGAAAAAAAGTATAGAAGGTAAGAAACCGAGGCCAGTCATCTGTTCCTTTGTTAACGGATGGAAAAAGAATGAAATAATGAAAAACAAAAAACATCTTAAGGAGATATATGTCACTGAAGACTACCCAAAGGAAGTTCTGGTAAAAAGGAAGGCATTGCAGGCGGACTTGATAGAAGAAAGGAAAAAGGGCAAAATAGCGTTTTTGAAATATGATAGACTTGTAGTAAAGGAAATTGAAACAAACACCGAAAAAAGAAAACGGGAAACTTCTTCTTCACCACATTCTTCGGATATTCAACCTAAAAAACAGCAAGCCACCGTACCCTTTAAGGCCAATAGAACAAACGCCTTTGATATGATGAGAATGAGACCTAACTCTCTTACTTAACGCCCCTGCAAACAAGCAACAGTATCAACAAATTCTCGGCAATCAGAAAATCCAAATCTAACAAAAACAAGAAACAAAAATACATTCAAGTTGAAAACTACACCTCCCCCAAGCCTACTAGTCCTCGTGGGGGAAAACGATCAACACTCTCTAAGGATAGACAAACAAAAAAGGGATAATAACTGCGTCATACATATAGCGACGCTTAATACACATTCACTAAGATCCCCAGAGAATCTCATTGAACTAGAAACAGCAATAGACGAAATCAATGGGAGTATTGATGGTATAAGCGAAGTGAGAAGACTAGGAGAAGGAATAGAAGACCACGGGAAGTATTTACTGCATTACAAAGGGGAAACACCGGCGCAATACGGTGTTGGTTTTTTAATAAATAATAAATATACCGACAGAATCGAAGAATTGAAATCTGATGTTGAGTATTGCTATTCTTTCGCATATGCATGCGAAAGAATAGCAATACTCAACATCAGACTTCTCGTACAAAACAGCAGAGATAAATTATGGTCAATTATTCAAGTGTACTCGCCAACTGAACCAGATAAAAAACAAGATATAAACAAAATAGAAGAATTCTACCAAGAATTACAAAGTACTATGGATACTGCTCATAAAAATATAATAATAATGGGTGATTTAAATGGACAAATTGGGGAGTGCCAAAGTGGCGAAGAGTACACCTTAGGAAGACACGGTTATGGTAACAGGAGCAAAAACGGGCAAAGATTGGTTAACTTCTGTTTAGAAAATAAAATAAGTATCCTGAATAGTTTCTTTAAAAAGAAAAAGAGTAAGAAATGGACGTGGATTTCCCCAAATGGGCTCATTAAAAATGACATTGATTATATTATGACAAATAAACCAAAAGTTTTTAAAGATATGTCAATTGTACATAATCTAAATTTTAATTCGGACCATAAAATGATTCGTGCTACGTTACGAGGTACTTATACAAAGAAAAGTCGAAGGCTGCACACTGAATCGGTTTGTGAACATTAAAAACAACGAAGAAATAATGAAAACTTAAAAAAAAACTGGAGAGAAGAGAAGGAAAAGAATACAACAAACCGATTGAGGCAACATACTGCGACTTTGTAAATACTCTCAAAACTGAAGCTAGGAAAGTGTTTTCAAATAATAAAGCCACACTATCCACCGAAAGGATTCAATTAGTGACGCTGTATTTCATACAACATGTTTCTAATTTTGTACTAAAACACAGTTTATATATTATTTTCAAAAGAGTAACTGCAGAGTTTCTTGCCGATTCTTCTCTGCAGAATCTACATTCCGAATCGGTGGCAGCTTCACTTTTACAAAAATAAAAATTTGTTTTTAAAGTTTTAATTTGTAAAATGACGATTCAAAAGTGCTCTTGGAGCCTATTTGAATACAGCCATTTTTTATTTTGATATTGATTTTAATTACTTTAAGAAAGAAAATTACTTTTACAAGGCAAGAAAACCAAAGAAACGCGGAAAGATATCACAGAATTAAGTAAAAAAATCAACATAAATATAAGGAAAGACAGGAAACAAAAAAGGACAAATACTTTTCAATATCATATTAAAAAAACATGTGAAGTAAAAGTAAAAAAAGCGTTTAAAGAATTAGAATCGAAAGAATTGGATGCCAAATATCAAGGATAAACAAGGAAGATGTACTTCAAAAAGACCAGATATATTAAATATTGCTACGGAATATTATAAGGAGCTGTACAAAAGCAGAAGTAACGAACTTGAAACAATTATGACAGACGACAGACGATACGCAACATACTGAACCTATACCACAAATTATAAAAGAAGAAACAGAAAGAGCTATTTCTACGCAGAAGTTAGGGAAAACACCCGGACCAGATCAAATCACCAATGAACTCCTTAAAATATCTATGCCGGTAGTTGTGGCTAAACAAACCAATTTGTTCAACGAAATAGTAACAACAGAAGTTATACCGGAAGATTGGACGAAGTCAGTGATAGTTTTATTACACAAAAAAGGAGACAAAGGAGATATTAACAATTATAGGCCAATAAGTTTAATGTCGAATAAATATAATCGATAAGGTATTTTCTAAAATAATATTGTTTAGGTTAACTAACACCCTTGACGAAAATCAACCAATGGAGCAAGCTGGATTTAGAAAAAACTTCTCGATTCTCATTGACCACGTCCTACGCCAGATACTTCAAAAATACAGAGAATACAACAAAATATATTATTTGGAATTAGAGGAGGCCTTTGTCGAAAGACAAGCTGTTAAGAGAAGAGGTAAGCCGAATGCCGAGAATACGTTTTAGTTTAGTTAAGTTATAGTTTTCTTGCTTCAACTGCTCCTGCACACCATTGTAGCAAGGATCTCGTGACGATGGTAAACTTGTGTATATTATATTTACAGGCACGGATCATGAGCGACAAAACTTCGTTTTAGCTTAGGTTGAAGATCAAAGCTCAAGATTCGTGCCGATAATAAAACTTCGTATAAAATTGCTATAGAGTAAGTTGATTGAATGGTAGGCGTTTTGTCTGAATCAGATGATGTATGTTTTCCACGATTTTTATAAATGGTGTGTTTTTATGTTTTAACACTTAAATTGAAGACTGATTAAATTCTATTTAACGAAGTGAACAAATGTACTTGGTGTCGTTTACTCAGTAATGTGGTAAATGCGAAGGTTTGGTGGGATGGGTCGATAGAAATGTTTGTTTATTTGTTATTTGTTATGTAACAAGTAATACAAGTTGGAACGTAGATCATCATTTCAGTCTATTGCAGTCCACTGCTGGAAATGGGCCTCCACAAGTTTGCGCCAAATATGGCGTGAACTCATGTGTGTTGCCCACAGTCACCTCGCTGGGCAGGCGAGTTGATGACCGCAGGGCTGGCTTTTCCGCACCGAAGACGCTGCTGCCCGTCTTCGGCCTGTGTATTTCAAAGCCAGCAGTCAGATGGTTATCCCGCAATCGGTCCGCTTTATAAGTCCCAAGGTGGTAGTGGAACTATGCTATCCCTTAGTCGCCTCTTACGACACCCACGGGAAGAGAAGGGGTGGCTACATTCTTTGATGCCGTAGCCACACAGCAGGAACGTAGCTAGGATATAGGATATTTGGATTTGGAATCGGAATTTACGTGGGTGAAACTGCATAATGTGGTTATTTACTTTTATAGAATTAAATGTGCTTTACTTATTAACTTTTAAATCTAAGACTGACGACTCACTCGACTCACGACTCACAATATTTAATTTTTATACGTTATTTTTACTGTTATATTAAAAGTATATTTATGTATTGAAATTTAAATCAAAGACTGACGACTCACTTATATTCAAAGTGAAAAAGGTGATATAAAATTTGTTTTATTTATTTTGTAGTAATTTTAAATGTACTTTAAAGTATTTTACATTTAAATGAAAGACTGACTATTCACTTATATGAAAAGTGAAAAAGATGATATAAAATCTGTTTTATTTATTTTGTAGTAATTTTATATCTACTTTAATGTATTTACATTTAAATGAAAGACTGACTATTCACTTATATAAAAAGTGAAAAAGATGATATAAAATCTGTTTTATTTATTTTGTAGTAATTTTATATCTACTTTAAAGTATTTTACATTTAAATGAAAGACTGACTATTCACTTATATAAAAAGTGAAAAAGATGATATAAAATTTGTTTTATTATTTTGTAGTAATTTTAAATGTACTTTAATGTATTTACATTTAAATGAAAGGCTGTCTATTCACTTATATAAAAAGTGAAAAAGATGATATAAAATCTGTTTTCTTATTTTGTAGTAATTTTAAATGTACTTTAATGTATTTTACAATGAAATAAAAGACTGACGACTCACTTAAATACAAAGTGAAAATCTTTAGTATGTATAATGTTATTTTCATAAAAATTGATGTTCTGTGTGTATCTATTATTATTTAAATCAAATTGCTTCAATTCTAAGCAAGTATGTTTAATTGTTTATACACATGAACCTATGACTAATTCTGTAATCATTTACTTGTTATAAAAATATTTCTTAGTTTTAAAAAGACTGTTAAAGTGTTCTTATGTTCGAACACTTTTTGTTTGACTGAATTTTATATTCATATTTTGTATTTTTGCGTTTTTTTTTTATGGATAAATAAACGTTGTTGATTATAACACAAAATTTTGTTTTCTTTTTAAAACCTCTGTTCCTTTTGATCTTTCAAATTATTTGCTTTATTTCATTAATTTCATTGCAACCCACAAACAACAAGATTATAACACTAAAATACCAGAGAGACACTAATAAAAATAATTTAATAATTCATTACTCGTCTTGAAGTCATAGCAACATTACAATATATATATTAAAAAATGTTAGAAACAGTAAATCAACATACTTATCTCGGCATACTTATTGATAACAGATTTGGCTGGAAGCCTCAGATAGTCACGTCTGCTCTAAATTAAGATCTCTACTTAGTAGATTGTGTATATATATCTAAACTAATATTATAAAGAGGTAAAGTTTATAACTCTGTATGTAGGGGTTAATCTTCGCAAATACTGATCCGATCATGAAAATTCTTTCACTAACAGAAAGCTATACTATTCGGGAGTGACATAGGGTATATTTTATTGTAATTGAATAAAAAATTCAGTAAATAAGAAAAAGATTAAAATATAATATCAAAATGGTAAATAAACTAGCGCCACCTATCGCTATTAGAAAACAATTTATTAGTCTTTCGACGTTATTAATTTAGTCTTATTTTAGTCTATCGACGACGTTTTCTCGATTTTTGATAGATGGCGTTGGAGCAACATATTATTTATTTAAGTGCTATAAAATTTGTTCTTTAAAGTATGTTACTTGGTTAATATAATAATAATTAACGCCTAACGAAGTGGGCACGGGTCGGCTGGTATAATATATATAGAAACCCACAAAATAAAAACGAATAAAAAAGTTTAATGTTTGCAATTTGACTTAAAAAGACAACCTAGTGTTCTGTTAAACGTTGGATTAAGGAATAGATTCAGACTAAGTACCAAGTACTTGACGAAGTAATAAATAATTCATAGTGGTAATCGGACTATAAAAGTACAGAATTAAATTCAATTTATACTAATAATCTAAAAAATACTGCAAGTAATAAATATGCAAAAATAGTACTACTGCAAATAATAAATAAAGAACATAAAAGCGAATTAAGAAAGCTATAGGTCGTACTTTTTTTTATGTCACTAGGTCGGCAAACAAGCGTACGGCTCACCTGATGGTAAGCGATTACAGTAGCTTATAGACACCTGCAACACCAGAAGTATCGCAAGCGCGTTGCCGACCCAATCCCCAATCCCCCCAGGAGCTCTGGTCACCTTACTCACCAATAGGAACACAATACTGCTTGAAAACAGTATTATTTTGCTGTGATCTTCTGTAAGGTCGAGGTACTACCCCAGTCGGGCTGCTCCATATTTTGAGCAGGAAATTCCTGCTGTGCCCTACCTCAGTACTGTACCCATTATCAGATAGAATTAATAAGGCATTAGATAATACACAGACGACTAATGACAATAATGACGCATCGGCGCAACGGCGATTGCGATGCGATTGATTTAAAGAAAAGTTGCATTTTAGGCGGGGGGGGGTGAATTCGGCTAAAATCTGTCTTCAGACAGCAAGGTGGAAAATTCTTAAAATTAGACAACTGATTTAAAAAAAAAATTATTTCCTAAAGCTAATTAATTAGAGAATGCTGAAAACTACTTCCACTGCCATATCTCATAAAATCAAGATTTTCTTACAAAATATGTATATATGTGAAATTAAATTTTCAGACGGATGACGTCAGCTGCTTATCGTACAACGAAGACTCAAACTCGTCAAATATATACGAAGTGAACATTCAGAATGGCACCGCATCGAACCAAAGCTCCCAGGAACAAGCGGATAAAAACAAACCGGCTACAGACAAACAGATTCCCTCAGAAAACCCATCGACGTCTAATAGTATCGCGTGTACGTAGCAGTACGAGGAATGGCGTCAAAGGTTCATATACGGAACCAGTAACGTCAAACTGAACAGATTTAAACGCGCTTAAGACGCTTAGTGTTTAGTTAAGTGAGCCATGAACATGAGTGGCTAAAAACTCCATCGGAGAAGTGAAGGTGTATAGTGACAGTGGTAGTGCTCTATGAATTGACCGCGAGTGATTTAACTATAAACAGGAAAAAAACCTTAAGTCGTTTTCGTTTCGGTGCAGTAGCTTTATGAAGCTGCCGTTTTACTATTGGTAAGTGGGGATGTATGGGTTTCAAATTTTATTATTAAAATTAGACACATTTATATTATAGTAGTCATGTTTTACAACGAATACTTTTCATTTATTCATTAGATGTTACATTGGACAGCGTCGCCGTTACGTAAGTTTAATTACTTAGAATAAAGATATTTGAAAACTAAAAAAAGTAGACAAAAAAAGGTATAATTATATATTATAGCTGTTGGATAGTTTTATAGTATTTTAAGGTTCATTATTAGTTATGTTCGTGAATATTATTTCCTTGCAGGTCCCCGGGGGCACATGGCTGACATGTAAGTTGGTTTAAAAATTAGATTAGGACGATGTATTGGCGTTAGCGAGGGGACTATTTCAACTTTTAACTAGAATATGAGAAATTGTTATATGCATTTACATGGATGTTATATATTTCTTAAATAGATGGTTTATTGTCAGACTTTATAGTTGACAAGTTTAGATTCGATGTTGTCGGAACTTCTAAATAATATTACGACGGATCATCGCTAAGAATATATTAACGAATGAGTAATAAATAGTTTTCTTGCAAACGCCACTGTAGTACAAAGTGGAAGATATTGTGTTTCATATACCATTTTTAACGATTCTTTAACCTTGTGTTTTTATGTTATATTAAATTTCATGTCTGATATATGATAAAAAAGTTCTTCTACTTGATGATTTGTTCACACTATTCCAAAACTGTACCATTCTCTTTCATCAAAAGTTATTTGCATTGTTCTTCTTGGTATTTTTCTTATTTGATATGAGAGATGTAATATGTATAAATATTTTTGACTAATGTAACTTCAAGTATGAAAATTTAAAAAAAATATTGATTATATTTCTATTTTGATAAATTCTTGAAACTAGGACTATAGTTAACCCTTTAACCGCCATGTCATAATTCGCGTGAAGTGCCTGTAGCGCCAGCAACATTTAGGTACAATTTTGCATAGTGTTGTAAAGTAACTTATCGATAAACAAAGTAATGAAATAAATAAAAATTACAAAATTTTAATCAAAGGTTTAATTTCTTTATTAAGTATAGTACCGCACATAAATTAATCTTCAAACATGCGTTAATCAATCTTTAAACATACTTAATCAGTCTTGATTGTTATTTCTTCATAAAAAAATTAATACTCTGGAGATGGACACGGGCTGTCTCTTGATTTTGTGTTAATTTTCGTTGTCTTTTGCCCGAGCATTACGTATTAAAATGATATTCGTTTCTCACTGCACAATAAATTTAAATAAAACAATTTAATAAAAGATATAATTACCTCTTCATTAATATCGAATTCTTCGTCTGACACAAATTCGTCATCGTCATCACCTTCTAGAATTCGTATTAATTTTTTAGCAGTCGTCATGGTAAATTTCAATTTTAAAAACACGAACGTAAAACTTACTAACTCACTACTATATCACAAAAACACGCGCAACACTCATGGAAATCTCCATACGGTTGTGACGTCATGAACGGTCGTGTTTATCCGACGCAGGCGCTGGCTATGTGCTGGCTATACTGGCGAAAAGGACTCAGTCTAGAGATGGGAATTAACATTTATAGTTGTGCGTACAAAAATAACTAAATCGCTAATTTCTTACAAAATATAGATTAATGTACTTATTTTATTCAATAACTTGGTATTTAATATAATATTTTTGTTTATGAATATTCCATATCTTATAAATTCTAACATTATGTCTCATCACTACTGTCGGATAAATACGACATAGGCGTTGGAAGTCAATACACTATATTAGTAAATTTACCTTAATTGAAATAGTATTTTATTTTGTTTCTTGATATAGTAAATCTGAATTGTAACACTAATTAAAAGTTTGAATAGATAAATTTTCGAAAAAAAAAATGTATTTTAGGCTAAAACATCATAATACGTTTAGAAATTGAATATATAATACACAGGGTTTTGTGTCGGATAAATCCGACTCAGGAGGAATAAGCCCGAAATTTCTTGTAAATCCGATTTAGGCGGTAAAAGGGTTAAGCAGTGTTTTCTTACAAAACGACTAACTTTATATGACTAATAACTAACAAATACTCTTTTATTTGTAATTCTATCGCTTTTCTGTATTCTATCTCATTTAAAATAATCTTTTTTTTTTACAAAAATATAATTATAAAAATCTCGTTACCCTTATTTGATATAAATTGTTTTTGAATAGATGAAAATTGAAAGATTTTTTTAAGATTTAGTTTTCAATGTATCGAAATGTTTTGATATTTGTTTATTTCAATGGAAGTTTCCATTGCAATGTTGTTATAAAATACTAATTATGTTGGAAAGTTACTTTTTCTAATTTAATTGTATTTTCTGATTTTTTAAAATCTCATACAGAATATTGCTGAACAAATTTTTTAAATTGTTTGATTAAAATTTCATTAATTATTTATTAACTAACTTCAAAAACTGAGAAGATTCATGTTCCACTGTTTTTTTTTTTTCTAAACGTTTCCTTTTTTTCTTCCAAATATAATTATTGTGACTGATTTAATTTTCTGAAGTTAGTTTTATTTTAATAGTATAAGTTTATAAGAATAAGGGTTGGATACTTTTTATGTAATAAATTTTGCTCTAGAATAATAAGCTAATGATCTATCTAAGATTGCCGGTGTAAGCTGGATGAGGATTGCTGAAAACCGGGATGTCTGGTGCGGACTTGGGGAGGCCTACGTCCAGCAGTGGACTGTATAGGCTGAAGTGAGTGAAGGTAATAAACTAAAAAAAAACAAATACATAGATCTTGTTGTAGGTAATAGTTATTATATTAAGCAGCAACAAATAATTTCATTATTTTACTTTTTACACTCACCTTTTTTCTTTACTGTATCATGTAAAATGTGTTAACACTTTATACTACTTTTTTAAAAAATTACATTGGAAAGTGTACTTAAAGTTCGTTTGCTTAGTAATTATTGATTGACTAAAATTAAGAAGGACAATGCAAGTACTTCATACATCGCTAACTCTTAATTATTGAACAAAATGTATGTGTTGGAATATTGAGAATAAATCTGTTTATTACATGTATTGTGATTTCTTTTGAACCTTGCACATCTCATCTTTTATCGTAAACCATTACTAACCACCTATACTCTTCTTAATGGTGATTTAACAATGTTTGATTTAATTTACTTATTTCTAGACCTGGATTTTTTGCTTTTTATATTATTATAAATAAAAATTAAATAATTTAACTATTTTATTACTATTTGTTTTAAAGATGGTTCAATTTTGTACACCTATGCTGACGTTAGACCAGTTCCTTTGCCCTAAAGTTGCCTGGAAGAGATCGCTTTTTAGCGATAAGGCCGCCCTTTGTACCTAATGAATATATTGTTAATATTTTTCTTTCTTTGCTATGTATTATTTCTGTTTTTGGTGTACAAAAGTGTATTGTTGTTGTTGTTGGTGTTTTGCAAAATAAACAATATAGATATATAATAATGCATAATGACTGAGCTCAAAATTAGAGGTAGTTTCTTTTTTTGTAAAATTGCCTCATTTTTTAGTTTTATGATGTTTTGTCAAGACTTAGTATTTAAAAAGGTCTTATGTGACATTTTCAAATTTATATTTGTAATGAATTACATCTTGTGTGAGTGAAAATAGAAACCAGATTTGTTACGCATGTATAAAGTTATTAACCATCAATTGAAACAACAAAAATCATAAATGTGACGCATTACTTTCTATATTTTTCAATTTAAAGGAAAAGTTTAAAAGAAATCACGTCATGGTAGTAATTAAATTATGAATAGTAAAAAAATGATTCCACCTAGGTTATAAGACTCAAATGTAGTTCTCTTTAAGGACCTTCTTGATATTTTGTAAGTTGTATATATTAAATAGCCAATTCACTATAATTATATGAAAAATTATATTAAAAAATAAAATAAAAAAATAAATACGATATTTAAAAAAACCAACGTTTGTTTTAATTAATTAAAAACACCACTTGTTTTAAAAGAATTGTATATTTTAAATTTTTTTAGCAAATTAAATTACAACTATCAAATTACATTATGAATTATGACAAACAATTTATATTTACAAAATTTGCACTTCACTTTAATTCTAATCTTCATCAGCTCTGTCAATTTATTACAAATCCTTTGACCAATGTCATGTGGGCACTGTTTCATTACATTCATTTTTTTTCTCTATGAAATATGTTGTCACTGAAACAAAATTTTAATTATAGTCCACACTAAATACTAATATTATAAAGCTGAAAAGTTTGTATGAATGCACTAAAATCTCAGAAACTACTGGTTTAATAAATTTAAAAATTGCCTTTGTTGTTCATTATTTGCTGAAAAAAGCAATTAGCTATATATAACATCATGCTATGACCAATAGGAGCATCAATAAAAATGTAGCAAAAGCAGTCAGTAGTACAGACACAGTGTTTTGCCTGGTTTTGTGCTGACAAAGCTGCAAGTGAAAGCTAGCGTTTAAGACCTTATTTTTCTAATTGAAAAAATTTCAACTAGCTAGATTTGTCATAATGGCCTATTGTAACAAACTCTTCACTTACTAATTAGTTACAAATGTACATTGGAGCAGCATTCAGCCTGTAAAATCCCACAGCTAGGCATAGGCTTCTTTCTCCATATAGGAGAAGAATTGAAGCCTAATCCACCATGCTGCTCCAATGCAAGTTGACAGATATGTTGCCTACTATGAGTAACAATCGCTATCAGACATTTAATTATTATTTTAGTTGTATAGTTTTAGGAAGACATTATAATTATCATATATTAATAATCTATAAATAATTCAATCATATAATTAATAATTAATCTACAGTTAATGTTAAAAATATACTGTATCGCACCACATTGATAATTAATATTTGCACACTGTAAGGTAAAACATGTTTGGACTATATTAATGTTAATCTTGTACAACTTCAACACTATGTTCTTGCAAATAAACAATTATTATTATTATTATGATAACAAGCGGGACCGACGGCTTAACGTGCTCTCTGAGGCACGGTGGGGAGACCCACAGGGACAAACATCCAAACCGGAAAGAAATATTTGTGCCAATACAAATATCCAAGCAGGAATCAAACCCACAAACTGTTGGTGTTTTAGGGGACTACTCGCCCCATTACACCAGGGCAGAAGTAATTTACATTTAAATTTTAATAATTACCCATTTAGTTGGATGCGTAGTTGCATTTTGAGCTGCTTGTAATTCCAATATTTCATTTTGTATGGACACACTGAGTTCCTGAATCGGAACTGTCTCAGTCTTCCAAAATACATTCTGATGTTTGGTTGAACGGTTTTTGCGTTTGTGAGCTTTGAGGTGTACCTGTAAAGGACAAAAATTCTACGATTATAATAAAAAAAAACTTTCGGATTTTACCCTCCCATGACCGCTCCCCTCCTATAGTAACCATGGTTGTTGTAAATTATCCGAAATGTCGGGGATCTAAAAATACTTAATAAACTGCGATAAAATCTCAAAAAGTTGGCCTGGCTCATCCAACGTCTCCGCAAAGATGACGATATCGTCGGCGAAACGAAGGTGAGAGATGTATTCGCCGTTGACGTTGATGCCTCGTTCCCCCCAACCTAAGGTATTAAAGACATCCTCCAGCGCAGTGATAAACAGTTTCGGTAATATAACGTCTCCCTGTCTTACCCCACGCTGGAGGAAAATGTAACTATTCTAAACGAGTTAAAAATAAATCGATGGTTCCTTCCATCCGGCTTTTTACCTTTTTAATATGTGTGTTGACCATAGACCGTAGATGGAATAACGCTGGACAAAGTGGACACCGGCGTGCTGGGGCTGTATGGGCACATACTGCGTGTTGATTGCGACGATTTAGAGACACGAAACCACGTCCACACACCTGAACAAAAATTATTCTATATAATAAGAGTAAATAACATCTCACACTCATTGGCCCCCACTAGCATTTCAAGCAGTGTTGTGTTCCTGTGATGAATTAAGTGACCAGAGCTCCTGGGGGTTTCTTCTGTTGCTTTCTTCTGATGTTGCATCTGTAAGCTTGGTAATTGCTTACAATCAGGTGAGCCGTACTTTTACCAATTTTATTAAGGTAACAGGCAGCAGGAAATATCTTGTTCAAAATTTGAAGAAGCCTAGCTGCAGAAGCAAACCAACCTTACAAAAGAACACAACTAAATCTCACTACTCACAAATAGTATAACTACTCCCTGCAGTAAAGTGTAGCTCCGAGAGAAAAACACTTACATCACAAACATAAGGTCTTTCATTGGTATGTAACCTCTCATGCCACAGTAACGCCCTCTCATCCACAAAATCTTTTCCACAAGTAGGACAAGTGTATTTACGTTTTTTCTTCGTTGACTCCTTACTTATCTTACCCGGGCTTTGTCTAAAAATGAAATATATAGTTATAGAATTGATTTGATGTATAATATCATTAACACGTGTATCATCGCACTGCCCACAATAACACCACAATAATACCTGTATTCAATCAAAAATTTAAGTTCACAATTATTATAAGATAAAATAATACATTTATGTAGTTACAGTCAAGAAAGACAAAAATTTTACTAATAGTAATGATACTAACTTGATATCATTGTTCATTTCATGTTTCTTTATATGCAATTCGAAGCTAATCTCCCCTTTGTACATTCGCCCGCAATAATAGCATGTGTATTTCTTTACGTGTTTCTGTTCATTGTGTTCATTTAAATGCTCTGCACTTTTAAGAATCAAGCCACATATTTCACAAACATGCGCCCCTTCTAATTTACTCAAGTTTTTCATTTCCTCATGCCATTTAAAATGTGCTATTATCGTTTCGCGTTTCTTAAATACAGTGTTGCATATAGCACATGTGTGTATTCCTGTGTGTGTCTGTAAATGATTGTTGAATTCTTGTTCATCTTCTATTATAGCCTGGCATACCTAAAAATTAGAACAATCTAAAATTTATGAAAGATCTAATTTAAATTTTTTATTATAAATACACAGAATTAATTCTGAGAACATGAAAAGCCATTTATATAATTTCTTTAAAGCATTAAAGAGTAAATAGTAAAAGATAAACTGTAATATAGTTTGAAATATATTAATTAAACATAAACCACATTACATGACAGACCTTACAAACAAACAGATCAACACCGTGTTCCTCTTTCATATGTTCTTTCAGCTTTCTAACAAATCTGTATCTGATCGGACATCTACTACACATCTTGTATTCCATTGGATTCCGTTTCCGTTTCTTTTTCCTCTTGACACTTGGTTCTGGTATTTCATTCAACGCTTCACCGATATCATTCGGATTGTTTTCAAGATGTAACAAAGTTCCATCTTTCTGAGGCTTATAAAATGATGGTTCACCATTCTCTCCCATAATAATCAATATATTTTCGTCAGTACCTTGCTCACTCTTTACTTCCGTTTTAATTTCTCGATCAACATTTACTTTCTTAACATCGTTGTGCAAGTTTAAATTCTTTACGTCAGAAACACTTTCAAATGGAAAATTATCAATATTAAAATCGTATTTGTATGTTGATGTATCAATAGATGGCAAAGTTATACAAAGTGACTCTGCGGATAAATTTTCTGGTACGTCTATTTGCTCGATTTGGTTGTTTAATTCGTTGACATAATAATTCAGTATTTCCTCAGTTTTTTGAGTTAATAAATAGAACTTGTAAGCTTCTGATGCTGCAATGAAACAGCTTGGACATACTTTGTAGCTAGGAACTGCGGAAAGCTAAAGAAAATTTACCGAATTTTAGCACTATTTCTTTTTTTTACATAACTATTGTTACAACTTAAAACTGAATTAAAAAAACATACCCGTATACGACAAACCATTTCCAATACATCTGCTACACAATATTCCTGGTTTTCTTTACAAACATAAGTGAAAACATCCTCGTAAAGATCTTCTAACGGTGAGAGACATATCCGACAAAAATTATGTTCAAATGTACCATTTACAATGTGTTTCACAAGCTCTTGGTAATTTGTCGAATTCGCCATTCTTTACAAATATCCTGGAAATCGACATGTAAAAAGTTATTTTCTGTTCCAACATTTTTAATGAGAAAAAGTTTAATATCACTATTTCGATTAGTGACATTAAAATTTAGAATTTACCACCGATTTCATTACCGATGCGTTCTCATGAAGTAAATTTTGTGATTCGTTCAAGAAACTTCAAGCGCCATTTTGAGTTTGTAGCACAGACTGTTTAACAATTGCATTATTGCCCAGATGAATTTTATGTTTTTAACAGTAAAATAATTGTAAAAAAAGCTTATAAAAATTTTAATGGCAATGAGTATAAATTCACTGATAAACTAGACTCAGAAGCATAATTTGAAGAAAATTCGAATTTAAAATAAAGTACTTAGGCCTACACACTTGCACAACATAAATGGCAATTTGGTAACCTTCAGTTTTATATCTTTATAATTATAATGGCTAATGAACAGTTAAAACTTAAGAGGACGACGATATTTACTTAGTTTTATATCAAGTATAATTTAAGGAACTAATATGATATATTAAAGAAACAAACTAATAAAGCAATTCAAGAATGTCTAGTGCATTCACATTTAGTCTGTAACTTCAGCATAGGCTCTTTCTCCATGTAGAAGAAGGATTGGAGCTTATTCCACCACGCTGCTCCACTGCGAGATGGCAGATATACATAAACTGCAGTCTACATTGTTTGAAAATCAAGTGGTCCATTATTCAATTGTAATATATTTTTTTACAAGTATGACATTAGATTCCGCTTAAATAATACAATTTTACTAGTGTAGTAAGAAATTATTTTCTTTAAAAAAGAAATTGACGCATACATATTACAACTTTAGAAGAAAGAGAACCGATAATATTGTAGTCTTATCCGTTTCTTTAACACTGATTAAAAAATACAGGTTCACCCTCGGACTAAGAAGTCTTAGTCCGAGAGCTTCACGAATGAAGCTTTCTCTCTAAGCTCCATGGGGTCACTGTTCAATTAAAAAGTAGCTGTCAAATAAGGGTTGGAAGATCGAGAAAGTAGATACTTGATTTTTTGCATACTGCTCCGCCGACTGAAATAAATCATTGGTTCAATAATTCTGTTTTGTAAATAAATTTTTGTTTGGTATTAGTATTTTTTTAAGAGTCACTTCAGCCTATAATGTCCCACTACTGGGCATAGGCCTCTTTCCCCATGTAGGAGAAGGATCAGAGCTTAATCCACCACGCTGCTCTAATGCGGGTTGGCGGATATATTCCCTACTATGAGTAACGATCCCTATCAGGTGTACATGATAACAACTGGGACCGACGACTTAACGTGCTGCACGGTAGGGCCACGGTGGGGAGAGCCACAAGGACTGCACGGTATGGCCAATACAAATGTTTGTCATGTGCGGGGATCGAACCCGCCACCGCCAGCGCAACAGGTACAATCCATGGCTGTGACCGCTGCGCCAACGCGGCGCCACAGCCATGGATTTGATGATATATATGATATACATGGATTAGATGGCGTTTTTGAAAGTACATTGTTATAAAAGATAAGGGTATATAGAGAAAGAGATGAGTGAGTGATAGCAAATAAAAAGAGAAAATATGAAGAGTAGATAGTGAATGAACTGAGAAAATACTCATTAATTTTATGGTTTTTACCAAAACAGAGAAAATCGAATGTCGATTTTCAAGGGTGAAAAATCGATCCATTACAACATATCGATTTAAAAATCGATTTATTTGGTTCGAGTAATCGATTCTTCGATTAATCGATTTCAGATCGCCATGCCTACTGTCAAAATTAACATAACTGCGAAAAAAATGTTTACGTCTACGTTTATTTATTATGATAATAATCTATAAATACAATAATGCCGGGGCTAAAAATAATAAAAGCGTTTTAAACAATTATTTTATATAGTTCGTGATATAGTATAAGGTTTCGAAAACCATTTATTACAGGTGTATTTAACCTTGTACCTAAAGGAATTAAATTAAGTACTAATTCAATGGATTATTGGTTTATCGCAAAAACAAATTCTAAATCGGCTCAGAGCTGTTACAAAGTTTCATTTCTTATGTATGAATATGCACTTGTGATAATATAAAACTAGGTACAATTGATTAGCTAATTTAATATTTTTTTACGTATTTAGTATAAGAAATATCAATTTAAACCTTAACTATTACTTAAATATTAGTAGTAATAGTTGCTTAAAGTTTAAAATTATGCTGATAAATACCATAACGATATAGACGAATCGCTCGTTGTTTTTTCGTTCTTTGTTGATTGATGGCTTCTAATGCGAAAAGTATGTTTATTTATTAATTTACATATTATGTACGTATCAAAATTAAAATATAACATTACATTTTATAGATAACATTGAAACTTGAGATGGAGTTTCAAAATACATCTTGTGATATGCAAGACAATCCGATGCAGCTAACGGCTAATCTCGACATCAAGGAGGAGGTACCTCAGGACATAACGGTTGATATTAAACCGGAAAACGATGAGAATGACGGTAACGACAATCCATTTGATGATGTCCAAGTGGAAATTAAACAGGAATTCATTACACCAAACCTTGAACCGAGTAAAAAGCTTTCACTGTCGTCAATATGCAAGGAACCAGAAATTCTCGACACAGTATTACTATTACAAAATGAAATCAACGAGGCTATTCTACCGAATAATGACGATGATATTAAAATAGAGAATCAAGAGGAAATCATTGGTTATGATTACCCAAGCGTCGATGAGGGCAGCATGGATAGTGCAGAAGCACAGGCTTTAAACAATGTAGAGGCTTGTTTACAAGATGATATTGAAATAAAAAATGAAAATGATATGTATGAGGTAAGGTTACTGCGGAGATCCTTGTTGATTCTTCTCTGAACAATGTATATTCCGAACTGGTAGTAGTTTCACTTTTAACTGTAATTATTTAATAAAGAATTATATTTTATTAAAATGTCCATTCATAAGTGCTTTTGGGGCGTACTAAAATAATTAAATTTTTCATTTTGGTTAAATATATTAGTGTTAGTTTTGTTAAAGATAACATGTTGACATCATACCACTAATGCGTTGGCGACCGTTGGTTTAGACCCTACTTATGATATATATGTTTATATGAGTTATATATATGTTATATATGTTTGTATGAGTTAAACAGGATCTTGTTGTGGTCGGGATGTTTGTGATTGTATTGTATGTTTTTGTACGTTTGGCCACAAGATGCAAGTCCTGTTGAGAGCCGATGCATGTATAGATTTTATTTATTTGTCCAAAATAATATGTTTATTATTTAGTGGCCTATCTGTCAATTTAATTTTTTTTTTGCTACAATTTATACTTTTATTAATATTTGTTACTTATTCAATCATTAGCATACATTACATATATATATTGGAATAATCAATGGGTTAACCAATAGTATTTAAAATTGAGTTAAAAACTTAATGAAGTGTTTGTATATATTCAACTTACTCTATAACAAAATGCTATTACAAAATGACTTTGAAGTTTTCTATAGATCAAGGAACAAAACTATATTTTCTTATTTAAGAGTCTCTTTCACCATTTGTCGTTAAAGCTATCGGACATATTTTTTTTTATTATTATCTTTCTATCTGCAATCAGCCCTTGAGCTATGATCAGATTGGTTGTTTCTTTAGATAGCAGTTCGAGATTCTTCACATCCAGCAATGCATCATCCCATAATAATATAAATTAGACCGATGCTATACGCTTCCTTTTGAGCCTGTAAATAGAGTCTGAGGACTCCAGAAGTGTCCCAGCGAGCTCATTTTTATGTTGTTGAAGTCTTTGCTTATATCTAATGTAGGACTTTTCTATGACTTCCCTGACAGTTGGGATTTGCAGGTACTCATGTACTTCAATATTCTTCGTGAACCAAGGTGTGCTAGTCAAGGTTTTAAGTGTTTTATTTTGAAAGCGTTGCAAAATTTCAATATTTGATAGGCTGGCTGATCCCCAAAGCTCTATACCGTAGGCCCATATAGGTTTTAAGATGCATTTGTATATCAAGAGTTTATTTTCCAAACTAAGAGATGACTGTCTACCCACTAGCCAGTAAATATCTCTTAGTTTCCTGTTTGCTTCATCCCTTTTGGTTTTTATATGTTCACGCCAAGTAAGTCTTCTATCAATGTGCACACCTAGGTATTTAACAGTACTTTTCTGTGGCAGAATGTTCCCCATAAGTGTCACTGGTGCCCACCAGTCTCCTCTCTTTAGGGTAAAAGTAGTGTGGACAGACTTGGTAGCACTAACCTTGATTCTCCACTTTTTCAGCCACGACCCTATCCTGTCCAGGTGTTCTTGGAGATTTGTAGAGGCTCTAATCTGGTCTTTATCGCAGGATAGGATTGCTGTGTCGTCAGCATAGGTTGCAGTAACAATTAGCTTTGAGGTGGGCAGATCAGCGGTGAAGATCGTATATAAAACAGAGCCCAATACAGAGCCCTGGGGTACTCCAGCCTCTATAGAGTAGAATGAAGAGCAACAATCTGCAGATCTAACCTGGAATACTCGTTCCGTCAAGTACGATTTGATCAGCATGTATGACGTGTGTGGTAAACAAATTTTTAGTTTACTTAGGAGGCCCTTGTGCCATACTCGGTCAAATGCTTGTTGTATGTCGAGAAAAGCAGCTGAACAATACTCTTTTCTTTCCAGAGATTGACGAATTGTATGAACCACTCTGTGTATCTGTTCTGTTGTTCCATGGTCCGCTCTGAATCCAAATTGATGTTCTGGAATTGTCTTTTGTTCCTCAAGTATGGGTAGCAATCGTTGTAGAAAAATCTTCTCAAACAGTTTTGACAATAAAGGGAGAAGCTTATTGGTCTATATGAGGAAATTTCAGTTGGAGGTTTTCCTGGTTTAACTATCATATTTATGATTGATATTTTCCAGATGAGTGGAAAATAGTGTAGTCTCAACACTGCGTTGAATAGAATGGTTATTAAGACAATTCCTTTCCTTGGTAACTGTTCAAGGACTTCTGATGTAATCAGATCGAAACCTGGTGCCTTCTTCCTTTTCAAGCTTCCTTTTTTTAGTTCTTCTTACTTCGGCTGGGGTGCACAATCGCAAAGGCAAAGACATTTGCTGAGCACTACTAAGGATTTCGTCAATTTCTTCCTCAGGGAACATGATGTCAGGCTCATTTGGTTTGAATACGTCCTTAAGAAATTTAGCAAAGAGCTCGGCTTTATCTGCAGGCTTCCGCGCCCATTCTCCATTAGGCTGTTTTAATGGGGGTACATGTTCTTGTGGTCGTTTTAGAGACTTAGTGATTTTCCAGAGAGAGTGGCCATCTGCTTTGTGCGGTGATAAAGTCTTTAGTTTGTCTTGCAGAGTGACGTCATTGTATTCCTTAAGTATTCTCTTTAATTCCTTTTGCGCCTTATTAAGGGCCCTTTTATCATGTGAATTCCTGCTTGTGTGCCATTGTCGTCTTAGTCTACGCTTTGCAGATATCATTTCTCGTATTTCCCATGTATAATCTTATTTCTGGAAACTATATTTTATATATGGAGTGGACTTCCAAGCCGCTAATTGGATTAGGTTAGTTGTATACCATGCAGCGTTTTCTATGTCTTCCTCTGTTTTCAGTGGTATTTGTAAGTTCGTATTTTCTGTTATAAAGTTTCGGAATGAGTCCCAGTCAGTTCTGCGACTGTATAGCGTCTCGCGAGGCTCCTTCCAAATCACTTCAGTGCTCAATGTGCATATCACTGGTGTATGATCAGAACTGCCGTCTAAACATGTTTCGATTTTTGTGTAGAGACCCGATATTCCTTTGGAAATAAAGAAATCGATCAGGTCTGGTGTTTTATTGGGGTCAGATGGCCAGTAAGTTGGTTCTCCAGATGTTAATATATTGAGTGAGTTTGAGTCTATTGCCTTTTTCAACTCTCTACCTCTAGTTGTGGTTAGTCTAGAGCCCCAATAGATATTTTTAGCATTCCAATCCCCACCAGCGACATACCTGCTGCCAAGGGTGTTAAGAAAATCGCAAAACATTTGTTCATCAACTATGTGGCGAGGCGGGGAGTATACTGCAGCGATGTTTAGCGGACCCTGCCAGTCATCTATTGATACTACAGTAGCCTGTAGGTATGCACTTTCAAAGTTTGGGAGAGGATGCTGCTTGATGTTTTCCTTTACTATAATTGCAGTTCCAGCGTGGGATGTTCCATCGGGATGATTTGTGTAATATACATTATACCCTTTGATTAAAATGGCTTTTTCGTTAGTCATGTGTGATTCTGAGACTAATAGAATATCTATTCTGTTATGTCTAATGAATAGCTCTACTTCCTGTTTGTTTGGAGCCAAGCCATTCACGTTCCATGTTGCAATGCGTAGAAACTTCATTTTTTATATTGAGCAACTAGAGTCGTAAGGAGACCCATAAGGGTGCCTATTTGTTGTATGAGAATATCTATTTTCTCTGATTGTTTGGTGATGATCTGTTCTAACACATTTGTTGGCTGAGATTGTATGTTCTCTTGTTTTTTGTTCCAGTAATTGGCGTTTCCAGGGTCTTGAGTGTATGGATCTAATGATTTTTGTTTAGGGTGACTACTTAACGTCTTGTTTCTTGTATGATTCATTGTTGTTATAAGAGTTCTTTTACTGGGTGGTTGTGCCATTTTCCTTGCCCGGATCTCTTTGTACACTTGGCACCCTTTATAGTTTGCAGGGTGGTCTCCAAAGCACAACGTACAGGTGGCTGGTGTATTCCTATCTTTTTTTGGGCAGTCTATGGTTCTATGTCCTTCTGCACATTTAACGCATCGATAGGGGCGCATGCAGTTATTTTTAGTGTGCCCATACTGTTGGCATCTAGTGCATTGAGGGATTTCGTTGGACTTTCGTGGGTCTTCTATCCTAACTTTTGTGTGGTAGATGGATTCTATACGCTTAAGTTCTAGGTTATTTGGGCCAGGTTCCACATTCACGAAAAACATATTCAATGGGGTCTTGCTTTTTCGTGAGATTGGACATATGATTTCCCCTCTCACCTTATTCCCAGTTTTTTCTATTTCCTCTACAATGGCTTCTTTAGGTGTTGTGTGGTGTAGATTTTTAATCACGATCCTGCAACTCCTTTTATCTTTTGGTGTAAATGTGTGGCCTATAAGTCCATTCTTTCGAATTACTTCAATAATAACTTTGTACGCTTCACTTGTTTGCGCCATTACTCTCAATTGGTCTGTATTAACGATTTTGTATGTATAAAAATCACTTCTTACAGAGCTATTTAAAAGTTCTGTGAGTTTCGATATGTCCGTAACACCATATAGGATTATTGGTGGTGGTTTGCTCGCGTTTTTAGGTCTTAACGGAGTTTGACTTTGCATTGATTCAATGGATTCATCCATTGAGTCCACTGGAAGTCCACTGTATCGGTTAGAAATATTAATAGATCCCTTAGCGTTCTCGGGTGGATTTTTATGTCCTTCTTTAGATGGTGGGCTACTTGATATTTTTTTTCTCTTTGGGTTGCGTTGAATAGGCATTCGTTGCCATGTGGGTGGACAACTGTGGACATCATTATTTTTAAGGTCGTCCCTGGAGCTGTGGGAATCAGGTCTCCATTTGTGGTGCTGGCTATACTAGGATTGCTTCCAAGTGAGGAAGATCTAGGTCTTGAGGTAAAGAGGCTGGGATGAAACGCTTGCTGCACAAGATTCCTTTTAGTTCTGCCAGTAGCATTCTCCGTCACAGAGGCCTGGTCGCCCACCTCTGTGCAGACTTCGGTAACCAATTTCACACTCGTAGGCCCGGGTACCTGCGAGTGCCGGGTGTTAGTCGGATCGCATGACAAATCATTATCGCTATCACTCATAATTCCATATAAAAATTTTGGGACATACACACGGCACTTTCCCAAGGTGACGTTGTCGCACTTTTCGAAGGGATTTAATCCTTCCGAGGCTTGCGAATGCCTATAGACAGGCTATTTACCGCCGCCTGTTGCTCGGCGTTGCTACTCTACTACTACTCTACTACTACTACTATTTAATAAGAACCACCAACAGAATTAAATGTTTAAAAATAATTACAATAAGATATGCCTAGGTATTAAATATACATATAATTCCTCTTAAAGGTTACAGCATGAGCTTTAGACAATTAAGTCGTCCGCCTAGTCTAAAAATTTTGAATATTCAGAGCTTACAAAACATATGACTACATAACTATTACTATTATAAATTAATATTAGTGCTACATAGCTTTTGAATTGAAGAATTGAGGAGAAAATAAAATTGATTATTTTATTTATTACTTTTAATATCCAATGGATAAAAGTACTTCCACTTTTTTATGCAATATTTCTATTTGCTACCTCTAATCTTAAAATTGTAGTTTATTAATATAGGTAAAACCAGCGACCCGCCCCGACTTCGCACGATTGTAAAAACTATTAGTGTTCCTTTATTCTATTACACATGTATTATACATATAAACCTTCCTCTTCAATCGCTCTATCTTTTAAAAAAAAACCGCATCAAAATCCGTTGCGTAGTTGTTGTAGTTTTAAAGATTTAAGCATACATAGGGACAGAGAAAGCGACTTTGTTTTATATTGTGTAGTGAAGGTCCCTATTGACTTATTTTACCTCCTGCTTTTAAAGTCTATTCGTAACTTATTTGCAGGATAAATTTTATCCACAACCTGTAAAATAGGTCCTAAATTGAAAACATATATACTGTCCATTGTAAATCATGACATTATGAACAAATTCTAATTGGTAAACAATATGGAAGGTAGGATTAGGTATGGGATGGTCATTGCTTTCTCTTTGAAAGCGCTGCTTCTATGGTGATCGTGTTCACTTTGCATCAAATAAATTATTTAGATAACAGAAAAAAATCTTAATTTTTAACTGACTTCCAAAAAAGGAGGAGGTTCTCAATTCGACTGTATTTTTTTTTTGAATGTATGTGTTACATCAGAACTTTTGACCGTGTGGACCGATTTCGACAATTTTTTTTTAATCGAAAGGTAAATTTATTTGAGATCTAACAACTACTTTTCGAGTTATATCTAATAATGCGTTTTTACTTGACGCTTTTTTCGTCGAACTACGTTGTATTATACCGCAAACTTTCTACTGGATGTACCGATTTGAATAATTCTTTTTTTGTTAGATAGGGGATATCCCTAGTTTAGTACCATGATATTTACCATGATCATTTAGTACCAAGGAAACCAGGATCTGATGATAGGATCTCAGAGAAATCGAGGGAAACTCTCGAAAATCCGCAATAACTTTTTACTGGGTGTACCGATTTTGATAATTTTTATTTAATCGAAAGCTGGTGTTTATCGTGTGGTCACATATAAATTTTATCTAGATCTGATAACTGCTTTTTGAGTAATCTTTGATAACGCGTAGTTACTTGACTATTTTTTCGTCGAACTACGCTGTATTAATCGTTGATGTAATTGAAGTCGTTTGGAAAATTGTTTATTGCACTCTAGAACTTGACTACCATCAATATTTGTTATGCACTAATTACGTTTACTGCAGCCGATGGATCGAAAAAAAACCAAAATGACTTAAAAAATACTTTAATTAATTAAAATAAAATTACAATTAAGAGAGGTGAAACCTATTCGATGCGAGAATTAGGAATGACAAAATTTTGTATAAAAATTAATAATGAAATTAAATTTAAAATATGACGAAATCGCTGCGTCGGCGGCTCGTGGCTGGACGGACGTTGCGACATGGGCTGCATCGGTTTTCCGTTGTTTATTGAATATGGATATTAAATGCATGCTCGGCATTTTCATGGATGAGCTTAGGGTACTGTATGATAGATAGTACGGTTCCGTACTTAACACCTCCACCCGCAGAACAGCAACTATTTTGTCAGCTTCAGAGAAAATGTTGCTGGAAGTTCATCTCGTCTCTTGATGCCTTTATCCATATCTTCATATACTGGTGTCTTAGGCGTTTGCTGCTTCTCTTCATTTTCTGATTTTAAGGGCCAACATCTATATTTTCGGCTTACTAATACAACGATAACTACTGATACACATAAAATTAAGATATAAAATGGTATCGTTGTATGGTATAAAACAATTGATTGTGTCTTGTCAATCTGTATAGGGGTTTCTAGTAACAATTTATCTTGGATGCTGTGAAGATCATCTAGACTAATCATCTTGGAACCGGTATGGGTATAGGTAGTCGTTTGGTTAATTTGGTTGTATGGGATCCTTGATAGCTTCAGCGGCTGGCCTTTTATCTCATCATTTTCGTTGATAACGGTGAATTCTTTAGTTCGCAACAGGCAGTTCATGGGAATAGTGGCCAAATAGCTTCCTTGTAGTATATTGAATTCTTTTCTCTCGCAGGCTAACTGTACTTTCTCCGGCTTAGGTAATGAAATAACATAGTGTTGATCATCCAGTTTATCTATTGCTACAGCAGACAACATAACCTTCGTGAAGTGGCAGGTTTCCTTAAGATTTTGGTTGATAATAAGCTCTTGAATGCAGTCTGGTTCTGTACGAATTTGATGACTTATTTTTTGGTCACAGAGATATAATATCCTGCTATACTTCGGGCATTCAGCCTCTATGTACACGAATGCTTTTTCGTTTGTTGCTATATAAGGAAAGGGAGGAATAAGGGCTAGTTGTTTTTCATTTGGAACGATGGATAGTTTGTACAAGTTATACCTGTCTATGTATATTATAGGAAATTTGTAAACTATAACTATTGTTCTATCATGATAGTATGAACCTGGTTTGATTAAGTCATAATATTCCCGTAATTCTAAATCAGGAATTTGCTCCTTACTGTATATAGTTATTAACTTATCTAGCATCGTTTTTAATACTCCTATATCTATCATAGAATGATGAGTGCTGGAGGCACGAATAAAAGCCATTATATTTTCTAATCTAATTATTTCTAGCACTAAATCCTCTACATTATTACTTATAATTCCTAATAATTGGGCAAACTGAGCAGACTGGACTAAACTGTTGTCTCTACGAGTATTTACTTCTATAAGAAATTCTAATGTGTTATTAATTTTTTCTTGATTTATAGTTAACTGATCTAAAATACCTTTATGTTGTAACATCCATTCTTTACTAAGACTAATATGACTATTGAATTCGGAAATAATTTTATTCTGGTTGTTTTGCAATATTTGAATAGCCTCATTATACTTTTGAGCATCAAGATAGTCTAAATTACCAGTAACACTTTTTATTAATGATCCAAGACTATCTACAAGACCTCTTTTAGCTCTAATGGGTTCTAAAGATTTAACTTGACTTAGTACCTTGTTTAGCTTGTCTGTAAGATAATTAATCTGGTACTCGTAAAGAATGTAAGTTTCATTGTTCAGTCTGGTCTTAAAAGTGTTAAGTTGTGTCTGTACAGAATTTATCTTATCTTCAATATCAGTCAATTTTACATACTGTATAAAGGAGTGGTAATGTGATATTAGTCTGGTCGGTCCTAATTTGTAGGGCAAAAGTCCAGGTCCATCGGCTAAGCTCTCAAGTCTTATGGTTTGAGGATGCGTCACGTGTATTGTCAGCAGTAGCAGAATCCTGCAACAATCGGTTATTTTTAGGGGCGCGTTTTAGACGTGACTTAGCTACGGGGCCTCGCTTTTTTGACGTGTATATATGAATTGGTAAATCAGCTAAGACTGTGTCTTGTGTGTAGCGAGGTGCAGTTTTCTGACGAGAAGCAAAGGGATTTTTAATAAAAACTTGTTGTCCTGGAACATATTCTACTTCTGGTTCGCGAGATTTATTTCTATTTTCAATTAAGGCTGTTCTATTGCTCAGTGAGGACTCATTAATTATGTCATAAACCTGTTTCATTAGTTGTTTATGATTCTGAGCGTATTGTTGCAAAAGATGTTCGGTAAAATCTATGTCAACGGGATCTCTAGGATCGAAATGTCCGTTCAATAAATCAAAAGGTCTACACTTTGTAAAACTGTGAATAGTACTGTTGTATGCTATAATAGCGTATGGCATTAATCTAACTACTGGTTCATCTTTGTGTTGTAACTTAAGAATTCTTATGTGTTCTAATAGGGTCGAATGAAATCGTTCAATGTTACCGTTATCATTAGGGCTATGAGGTAAAGTTTTATGATGGATTATCTTATGGAGACGAATAAACTCTGAAAAAAGCTGATTAGTAAATTCCGTACCGTTATCGGTTATTATAGTGAAAGGTATTCCGTGGTGAGTACTGAAAAGTAATAATGCTTGTAAGATGCTAACAGCGGTTCCATCTCGTAAATGATACGCTTGACCGTATTTAGTAAAGACATCAATGAAGGTGACATATTTTTCGTTTTGAACTGTAAAGAGGTCCATGTGGATAATTTCAAATGGCTTGGTAGCAGGGGGTACTATATTAAATTGAGGTTTAATGGGATTTCTGTCGTATTTACTTTGACCACAAATAGTACATTCATTAATGTATTTAGTGATCTGCTCTCTCATTTTCGGCCAATAATATTTCCTAGACAGAGCGAGGTAACATTCGTTAATACCACGGTGGTTCGTTTTACCGTTATGATAATTCTGAATGATGTCTTGTTGTTGAAGATAATCTTTAACATTTTCGAGCTCAGTTTTACTTAATACGAGGTTAAGAGAGGAGCTTTTAAACTTTTCTTGTAAAATTGGTATTATCGAATACATTTCTAAGGGAGGATCTATCAATATAGCTGTTTTAACTTTCGGGTTAACGTATTCATTAATAGAATTGATAACATCGTTTTCTAAACTAGATTTCGACAACTGAATAGCTATCCGCGTATGGTTTTCAAATGGCTTAGTTATAATCGGTCGTCGTTTTACATCACTAACTACAGTAAAGTAAATTTGTCTGTGAAACTTGTTAAGGGGAACGTCAGTGATCGGGACTTCTAATATAGGTTGTTCATTACTAGTGTGTACGGTGTCAGTTGAAGAGTTTCTATGTTGAGTTGGGGGTGTTTCTGATGGGTTATTAATCATTGACTCAAGCTCTCTAATACTATCCATTACCGATTTAATTTCGTCAGTTTCACTGATGTGAATTTGAACACGAGATAGAGCGTCTGCGTTGGTATTAAATTTACCTTTCTTATATATGACCGTAAAGTCGTATTCGCTCAGTCGAAGTCGCCATCTTGTTAGTCGTGAGTTAGGTTCTTTTAGATTCATCATCCACTGTAATGGTCTGTGATCAGTAACTATTTTAAATGTTCGGCCAAATAAATAAGGTCTAAAGTATTTCGTTGCCCATACTATTGCTAATAATTCTTTCTCTATTGTACTATAGTTGAGTTCGCTATCATTTAATGTACGAGACGCGTAACAAACAGGCTTGTCAGAACCTATGGGTCCCTGAGATAATACAGCTCCGATGGCTACATTTGAAGCGTCTGTGGTGAGATTGAACTCTTTGTTAAAGTCTGGATACTGAAGGATGGGGTCGTTAATTAAAAGAGTCTTACACTTATTAAAAGCTTCTATAAATTCTTGACTGTGGACTACCTTACTACCTTTTTTTAAACATAACGTGAGGGGCTTAGTAATACGGGCAAAGTCAGGGATGAATTTTCTGTAATAACCAAGAAGACCTAAGAATTGTTTTATTTCCTTGGGTGTACTAGGTATAGGGTATTTTTCAATAGCTAAGATTTTGTCAGGATTAGGTTTAACACCTTCTCCGCTAATAATATGACCGAGATAGGCGGTCTCAAGTTTTAAAAACTCGGACTTGTCCATCTGTATTTTAAAGTTGGATTCTTTAAGACGTTGAAAAACTTTTTCTAGGTTTTCCATATGTTCCTGAAGGGATGTACTGTAAACTATTATATCGTCCAAATAAACTAGACATATGTTATTTTGAAGACCTTTAAGGACATTGTCCATGACTCTTTGAAATGTAGATGGTGAATTTTTTAAACCCATTGGCATTCGAAGAAACTCGAAATGGCCATGTTCCACATTAAATGCGGTTTTAGAAATAGCCTGAGGGTCCATTTCGACCTGATAGAATCCACTAGCAAGATCAAGGGTTGTAAAATATTGACACTTGCCTAACTTGTCAAGGACATCGCTAATATTCGGTATAGGATACTTGTCGTCTATTGTTTTTTCATTAAGTTTTCGAAAATCGACTACAAGACGCCATTTCTGTTTACCGGATGCATCTATTTTTTTAGGGACTACCCATATGGGTGAACTCCATGCAGAGTCTGATGGTCTAATTATACCTTGTTGTAACATTTTTGAGATTTGGTCTCTAACCTCTTGTCGGTGAATAAAAGGATATCGATAGCTTTTAGTATATACAGGAACTTCGTCCTTCGTTCGTATGCGATGTTTAATTTTGTTAGTAAAAGTTAATGGCTCCCCATCTATATAAAACACATCTGCATAACGAGCACAAAGTGTTAACAAGTTAGCCTTTTCTTCTTCATTAAGATGATCGGTACGTAATCGCGACAATACTTCATTTACTCGGTTTGATTTTCCTAATGGTTTGCAATTAAAATTGAATATCTCAGCGTAAGCGGGTTGATCTAATGAAAATATGATGTCGTTAGGTGAAGGATTTTCTATTTCTACAAATCCGCGACTACCGGTAACAGTTGTAAGACATTCGTGAATAATGCAATTACATAGAACTTGTTCGTTAATAAAAACTTCGCCATCCGGGGCGTTAATGGGTATTTTTACTAATTTTGAACTTCTACCTGGGATAATATCTTCGTATAAATTAACGTTACGGGAATTGTAAACCTTAATAAAGTTTGTTGCATTTCGTGTAATTAATTTGAAATCTTTTAAATCTATTTTAGCTTGCCACTCAGATAATAAATCTAACCCTATTAAACCATCGAAATAATCATGAAAACGATAAACGAATAACTTTATATTATTATCTTCATTGAATTCGTTAAAACAGGGCAGTGTTACGGAATAATCATTTCTACTAATACCATGTACGTTTGTAACTTCGAAGGGGTCATAATTTAAAGGATAATTAGGATAAAAATTTTGTACGGCCTCGGGGCTAATAAACGATTGGTTAGCACCTGTATCTATCAAGAACTTTAAAGGTGGCTGTGAGATTTCAATATAGGGCAACTGTCGTTGAGTCTGTAAATTAACGTCTATCCTTGCTCTTTTGATTTTTTGTCTACTTGAAAATCCTGAGGTTGGGATTCACCGCTAGGGCCTGGCTGAGATTCTAACTCATTTACTATTTCATTGTCATAACTATCGTTACAGTAAGTCGGGTTGGCAGCATAATCATAGGGGTTGAAGTAGTCATTCGGGTCTGTATAATAGTCATAGTCCGGATAGTCAGTATGGTATGAACAGTCGGGTGAATAAAATTCATTTAGATTGTCCTCGCGTGTTTTAAAATAATTAGTTGGTGGTGGGTTCCCAGATTTACGCCAATCATGACCTGACATCATAGGCTTAGGAGTATAATGTTGAACTCCACTCATTGGTTTCGCATTAAAATTTTGTGGTGGATTTGATCGGGGTGGTAAGCGAAACACATTACTTTGGGGGTTGTAATTCGGTGGTGGTGCGCGAAACATTTGTTGGGTTCGACTAGGGAAACGATTTTGTTGACTATTGAACTTAAAAGCTTGGGGCTGTGCGATAGGAGAGTTAAATCTAAAACCTTGGGGTTCCGGCTGGTAATAACGCGGTCCTACTGGAACGGGCCAGTTAGGTACGGGTCGCATAGCGCTGGGCGTATTTAATACTATGTTATGTGACGTAGCTTTAGACGTATTCTGAGTATTATGCTTAGGAAGATCATTACGCTGCTGTAAATAAATTACATTTAGTTCTTCTTGAACGAATTCTAAAGCCTTTTCAATAGTTTCCGGGCGCATGCAACGGATACGTGAACCTAGGGGTTCTTTTAAACCTCGTACGAAGGCCTGCATTGTAACCTTTTTATAAAGTGTCCGCTTAGCTTCAATTGTCGTCTGTAAGCTCTCATGTAACGTTACGTATGTCATTATAGTGCTGAACAAGGTTTGACATTGATCATAAAATTCCTGAGGGGATTTATTACCCTGCGTAGCTAAAGAGAGGTCATTGTACAAAGCCGTTTCATCTCTTTGATCCGAAAAATTATTAATTAATGCTGATCTTATACCAGTCCAAGTGTCAGGGATGCCGTTGGAATTAATAGTTGACGCGGCGGACCCTGTTATTTTATTTAGTATACCGTTTAAGAGACATAAATTACTTAATTCACTACCTGGCTCGGCACTCGCATATTGCAAAACTATTTGATCACATATATTTATGAACCTAGTTAATATATTCGGGTTACCATCGAACTCTGGCACCAGGCATAAGGCCTTAAAAATAACGTCGGGATCGTATGACATGTTTGAATTATATGAAATATTTAAATTAAAATCTAATTTACTGTCTATATTTCTATAACTATCTACTATATAACGGCGAGCCTGACGGGATGCAGGTTCCCGGGGACAAGGCTTTTCGTGATGAAAAATCTTGAGGATAAAATGACTTAGGATAGAAGGAAGCAACACGAGAAAGATTCAAGTGTACTTACATATGTTTCATCTCTGGCTCTTTTTCGTGAATCGATGCTTGGATTCTCCACTCAGCTTGGCAGCTCCGTAGATTCTGGATACTCGTAGCGTGACTTGACAGCCTCCCGGGCGACTCGCGAACGCGAATATCGATATGAGAAAATTCTAATGCTCGCGAACCGGCCCGCGAGTATCCTACCGACTGCGCCAATTACGTTTACTGCAGCCGATGGATCGAAAAAAAACCAAAATGACTTAAAAAATACTTTAATTAATTAAAATAAAATTACAATTAAGAGAGGTGAAACCTATTCGATGCGAGAATTAGGAATGACAAAATTTTGTATAAAAATTAATAATGAAATTAAATTTAAAATATGACGAAATCGCTGCGTCGGCGGCTCGTGGCTGGACGGACGTTGCGACATGGGCTGCATCGGTTTTCCGTTGTTTATTGAATATGGATATTAAATGCATGCTCGGCATTTTCATGGATGAGCTTAGGGTACTGTATGATAGATAGTACGGTTCCGTACTTAACACACTGCATTCTCGAGAGGAATTCATTTTTAGGACAAATAATACTAGCTTAAATAACATAAAATACTAGCTGTCCCGGCAAACATTGTTTTGCCATATATGTTATTAACCCCCTTAATCCCTCTCCCACCCTTATAACTTAGAGGTATAAAAAATAGATGTTGGCCGATTCTCAGTCCTACTCGATATGCACACAAAATTTCATAAAAATCGGTCATGCCGTTTTGTAGGAATATGGTATCTAATATTGTGGCACGAGAATTTTATATAAAAGATATAATAGGCAATATGCAGTTATTCTAAAAGAATTTTAAAAGAAGTAAAAGTATGATAAATTAGTTAAAATTAAAGCTTCAATAATTTTTTTTTTAATTTCAGGATATACCAAAAGAAGATCTCGAAAAAATTATTAAAGAAGAAATGGATTTAACCGTAACAGAAACTCATTTGATCTCAAACAAAGTTATAAATACAACTTCGACTATTACGAATCCGCAAGACGGTGTAATACAGTCGCAAACCACGAAAACTTTGGTCATGGAAATCCATCCAATGGTTAAAGGTATCAATGTTCCATCTTTGGGTCGAATGGGCAACCCTGAAGAAATATTACCAACTTCATATAATAATGACGATAATCTAACTGAGGAGTATCAAGATTCATTCCAACTAAACTCGATAACTGGTAACATACTATCCCTTGAACAGGAGGCCTATGGATTGTTGAAAGCTGGTCGCTGTGACTTAGAAGATAGGCGATTTAACTGCAATAAATGTGAGAAATCTTATAAAAAATCGAGATCCTTAAAAGAGCACATGCAAGTCCACAAAGCGATAGACAACAGAGCCATGGGAATTATTAAAGGTCTGAAAACAAGAATGGAAAACATGAAGAAACGTATTTGTAATGATTTTGAAGATGTTAAAAAAGCGAAGAAAGTGGGTGATAAAAGCTATGTAGATCGTTCGTTTCAAACTAAAAAAGCTCGGATGGAAAGGTTAGAGAACAGGTCGCGAATTAAGGAAGAGGTCGTTTTGAATGTGAAGAAAGAAGGCTACGAGTGTACTTGTGGTCAGGTGTTTAAACGTAAGACTAGGATGTTGTCGTGTTTGAGGTCACACGACGCGTATGCGGACACGGAATCTTGCTTTTCCTGTATATCTTGTACAAAACAATTTAAAGACAAAAATGAACTAACGTTACATCGCAAGCGGCTGCATCGAAAACGGTTCCCTTGTAAATTTTGTCCAACCGATTATACCACCAGAAAAGATTTATTTAAGCATCTTCAAATACACCAAAAAGTTCAACTTATGGAGTACAAAGTCATATCCGAAGTAGTGAAAGGGAAACAAAAACTAAAATGCTTCATGTGTTCCAAAACATTTTCGGAATTGTCAGAATTAAAATCGCACGTGATGGCGGACCATCGAGAACCATACATATGTCCACATTGCAAGGAGACATTTCCAAAAATTATCGATTTTGGAAACCATACGAAGACGTATCACCCTGAGGTCGAAGGGCAATCTGTTTTGGATGTTCTAGAGGCTTTTTCGAAATTAGTACAAGCTTGGAAATGCGAGGAGTGCCAGTTACAATTTCACGAAGCTGATAAGTTTGCGATGCATCAAGTAGAGATGCATAGTCCTGAGTCAAAGTTAAAAGATCAGTTTCAATGTTCTGACTGTCGAAGAGTTTTCGTCAGTCAGAAGGGATTGACGTCTCACAGACGAATCCATCACAATACCGAGAGTGTTGAAGAAAATGAAACAATTGAAACGGGCGTTATGTGTGTAGAGTGTCGAAAAATTTGCAAAGATATGACCGCTCTAACATCACACATGCGTTTGCATTCACCGGAAAGAAAATATCCTTGCAAATTCTGTGATTTCCGTTTCTCCACTCCAGAGAAGAGAAAAGCTCACGCTGAACTACACACTGGAGACATGAAATACGTCTGTTTTATATGCGAATATCAGTGCAGTTCAGAGAATCGTCTGAAACACCACAAAACGTCCTTGAAACATTTGAACATGAAGGAGTTTTTGTTGACGGGCAAGCCATTAGTCGAAGAACAGTCGACTTCTAAAGTCAAACAAGAAGATAAATACGTTAAGAAGAAAAAGCAGAAAAACACGGATTCTTTAACAGATAATGACATATCTTCGACGTGTGAGGTCTGCGGTGACAAATTTCCAAGTGAAGAAAAAATGTTAGAACATAAACAATCTCACCCCTTCATTGAGTTTCCCAATGAAGACACGCCTACTAGAATATTCTTCAAGTAGCCATTCTTGCCACTCGGTTGTAGGTAATGTTTAAGTTTGCACGTTGTTGTACTCCATTTAGTAAGCGCTCCATTGACACATATCTTAATGTGAATAATTTTTATGTATTACTTTTCATTTTGACACGATTTGGTTGTTTTTGTGCAAAATCATCTTTTGTTTTTCTGACAAAATTTTAATTTATTTGCACATAAAAATATCGTTATTTCTTCGCGGGCGAAGATGTTTAAACATTGATTGAGAAAAAATAAACTTTAACTTTATATTTGTTTACTTTAGTTTTGTATTATTTATTATATATATGTTTATACTTATAATTGTTTCATAAAATTAATGTAAGATTGCCTTTCATTGAGTTTGATGATTTGAGTTTCATTGAGTTGAGTGAGTTTCATTTCAGTTTTTTCATTCACATGAAGCTTCCCATACGTGTCATCTCTCACTCATACATACAATGTTGACATTTATGGTTAAATCCGACTCGAAGGACCAAAAACCTAAAGTGTATTTTTACACAGTATATAGCAGTTCAGTTTATAGTTAGGTGAGAGTTAACATGTAAGGGAATGTTAATATAGGAAACCAAATCCAATGAATGGTAATCTAACACAATGAATGAAAACTATCCAATCTTTCTTTTATAATAATATATTTAAAATGCAGTAAGTATACTACTTTGTGCTTAATATTATTTATATGAAAAGAAGTACTTATATATCACGTGCAAGTTATTCAGATAATTATCTTTTTTTTTCTTTGTTTTAATCAAAGTAGGTTGTATAAGTTTAAGTAAATGCTCTATTCTCCCATATTCCATAGCATTAACAAATGGAGTGTAATTTATACTGTCAGCCTTATTATCAGAATTCATAAAAAATCCAAAACAATACATATACATATACCACCAAGTGCACATTTTTAAGACTTGCGGCGATTCTCATTCAAAAAAATCTTTTCGATCAAAGCTTCTTAGCTTTCATTCACCATGTATGGCGTCTGCAACGTCGCTGAAATATCGATAATTCCTAAATGACAATCGCGATAAGTTATGTAAGTATACGTAAGAGTTAATAGTGACCGTAAAAGATTAAGTTTTTAAAGAACCGGTTTATGTTTCTTAGAACTATATAAATGGTAAAATTTCCCATTTGCTTTATGACTTCAATATTACGAGATTATGCCTGTTTGACACGGAAATTATGAATTCTGATACCAATATTAAAATTATTTTAGCGATAGTTGGAGAAGATTTTTTTTGTGATTTGTGTCAAAAGCTAGTCTGTTAACTCTACAAATGTAATTTAAATTGTTACAATATCAGTGCCTCATTAATAAAAGTTATTTACATGGCAATGTTAGGGAAAGGTGTTGCTAGAAAATAAAAGACAAGTTTAAAATTGATTTTTTTTTATTTCTATCATCGTTTATCACAATAAGTATTAAAAATTTGAGTTTTAAATAAAATATTCTTTCGTAAATAAAACCTGCATTCCAACTTTATTAATTTATCTAAATTTTTACCACGATTTTATTTCGAAACAAATATTTTTATGTGTTATTTAAATACAAAAACGTATTTTGTATATTTGAAAAACAATATATTACACAATCTTTAATGTTTTATTAAAAAATTGGTGATATTGCATACAAAAAAGTATCCTGTTAAATAATGCTCATTATTAAGAACACAATATTTTTGAACACTGCGAAAATATAAATTGTTGGTTATACTATTTGTTTAAACAGTCCTCAGAAACGGTATTTTATTAATACTAACTACTAATATTATCGGCAAACACTTTGTTAATCTCAAGTGTAAGTTTGAGGGTAGTTGACATAATTATTAATTTCAGTTCTATAGATTGTTGGTTTAGAGAGAAAAAATAAGTATTTTCGATGGTACAAAGTTGTGACTATGCTAAACTATAATCAATTCAATCTATAAAATAAATTGAACACAAAGTTACAAAATTCTATCCTCTGAGGATTTAAAAACCAAGTTTTTCACTATAAGGAGAAGTAGTTTTTATTAACTACGTTTTTCACTAGCTAAGTTTGTTATTAACTTATTAAATATACTTACACAGGAGCATTAATCATTTAAACGGTTTAGTATTTAAACACATCAACCGAGAGATACAACTCGATCAAAATAATCAAAAAAACTAAGCAAACAAGGCTGAGTTAGTATGACAGTTTTTAATTCTCTTTTGGACTTGTCAAGCTATTGTTGAAATATTTTGTTCTATTCTATAAATATTAAATATCGAACACAGCTGTGATAAATTCATGAACAGGGACATCCACCACTCAACGATATGAACTTATGAAATATTTAACTTAAAATCACCTACAGTAAACAACTCTTACTTTAAAAGTTTTTAAAATTCAGATGTATGTTTTGACTACATATTTAAACAAGAAAACTTTTTAATAAACAAATTAGAATGATATTCATACAGCGATAAAATAATATTCTGTATACAGGTAAATGTAGACACAATTCACTGTTACACATGGCGATTAAAATAAGAAGCATTAAATTAAACTACATATTTAAAAACTATACAGAAAAAAATCAATCTATTTTTTCATAAATTACTGGTTCTAATTACTGGTTGTTTGTGTATAACTTTTAAATGGTATCTCGCTTGGTTCAAATTATCCAAATTACAAATAAAATCCCTATAACATCATTATCTTATTTCACTGCAGAAGCTCATTTCAATGTAGTTATAACCGTTTTCATATAATAGCTTTAAGAATATTAATCAAAACATACATCCCATGGTGTTTTATCGCACTAATATGTGAAGTGTATTTCCCATGGCGATGCCATCGAAGCCGATGGTTTTCTTATGACGAGTACATTGTTTCCTCTGTGGAGTGTCATTTGGAGGGGGATTTGCTTTCCTCCCTGCGATAGTTTAGCAGATTTAGGGGGTGTTTTGATACCCGCGATGACTATACGTTCCACCCAGGAACGGGTCGGATAGCTGGCGTTTTCGTTCACGAACCTGTAAATATACAAAAATATAATAGATCTCTTAATTGAGCATTTTATGCATAAATGTCAAAAAAAAAAATTTAATAATGGTCCTTCGAGCCAGATGCTATTAAGATATTTTATTTGTTCCTTTTTTGTTTTTTGTTTTTTTTTTGTTACTCTTTTAATTGTGTATGTGGAATTGTGAATATTTTTTTTTATCTATCTATCTAATATCAATTATCAAACTAATGATATTTATATAATCGACTTTAGATTTTTAAGTTTTATGTTTTGAATTGCTATCATAAGTAATTATTAAGATGCCATAGATTTTACTGTACTATTATTTTTTTGTTATTTTTCATAATGTACTCACGGCCTTTTTCTAAAAATGACATAGATTTAACTTTTTGCTGGAGAAAGATTTAGACGCAAGTTTTGTGGAGAAATCAAAATTTTATATTAATTTATTTTCATAATATTTATTAATTTTGTTAGAAAATGACCGTTTAAGAATAATTTAATAACCAACCCTATTTAAATGAATTTTTAACAATGATTTAAAATGAATACATACGTATATTTCATGACGGCGGGTTCGTGTGTGATCTTAGCGTATATAAATTTGTTTGAAACGTAGTCGTAAGTCTCGCCGTCGTCTATGTACACAGTACCCTCTGCTTTCGCCTGTAATTTAATAAGAACTTATCTATATCTATACTAATATTACGATCAGGAAAGATTTAATTTTTCGTTTAAAAAACTACACATTTTAAACATTCTTCGTCTAGAATAATGCTACGTTATTGTTTAGTGACATAGGCTATATTTTTAAAGAATACAATAAATCTTAATATACTTTTGCAGTTACAATAAGTAGGACATAGTGCAGTGTTCTATTAGACTATGGTACAACAGAAAATACCCAGCTCAAAATATGGAGCATCATGACTGGGGTAGTCCTCGACCTTACAGAAGATCACAGATAAATAATACACTCTCAAATAGTGTTGTGTTCATGTAGTGACTAAGGTGGAGCATCTGGTGGGGGGATTGGGGGGTAGGATTTTTAACACGCTTGCGATTCTTCTGGTGTTGCAGCGTCTATTGGTTAAGGTAGCTTACCATTAAGTGGACCGTACGCTTGTTTACCACTCTCGTCATACACAAAATAGTGTAGGTGTCGTAACATTTACCTGATTGTCCAGTGCGACTACGAGCGTGTAAGGATCGTGAGCCATTAAAGCGGACGAGCGTCGGACTCTTTCTTTGCGCGGTATAATGCTACCACCGCGCTGGAACACTGGCACCTGTAAATCAATCACATTATTATTATAGCTAATACAAAATAGTCTCTCTCCCTCTATCCCTATTTCTCTCCCAGGTCCCTTCTCAGGTTTATCACGATTTCCCTCCCCATATTATTGTCATATGTATCCGGGGGTTTATATTGTTTCTTCAGCAGTGTACACTCCTTTTACCTTGTGTTCAATAAAAACAACATTCTCAATTTTACTTCTTGAAAGCACACACTAATTTAATTTTAATAATTGTAGAACATGCATAAAATACGCTGTCCACCAAGTAAAACTACTACTTTGAAAAAACAAATCTGTGTTGGACCACTACTAAGGCGTATTTATTGTATTGTTGGTAAAAAAAAAACATGTACGTGATTTAAAATAATAATGATATTGAACTACTCACCCCAATCGGCAGATTTGGCTTGTAACTGTTTATAATGTTGTGTACTTATATTCGCAATAAAGTGAATTTGAAATAATTTTTATAAACCTTTTTGAGAAAAATAAATATTTTTTAAACGAAACCTACATATTCACATCTGTACTCACCTTAGCGATATTGACTTCTACATTCATATACCCGTTGGCAGGGAAGGCGTGGTACGAGTCGACGTCGTACCAAATGGTCTGGGAATCCTTCCCGGGCAGGTACACTTTGACACTGGTCACGCCGGCCTCTAACACCGGACGCACAAGCAGTTTGTCACCTGAGGAAAAAAAATAACATCACGTATTATTTCATCCGGTCAAAGTAGATATTCGATCTACAGTTTCGGTCTAAGTTATTATTATGACAAAACGTACCGTTTCACTGAAAAACTCGAAAAACTTTGGCAGTTTATTTATAATGGTGTTCCGAACGTCTGTGGAAACTTTCAGCTTCACCCCGAGGTGTGCTTCACACCGGGGGATAATTCACTTAATCCATCAAACTACAACACTTTCGTAATTCAAACTGATTCAAGTTGAAAAAATTGGCAGGGACCCTGCTCTAGCTTCAGCGCAGTGAGTACGATTCCCGTGCTAAGCAAAAATATTTTATCCTGACAATTTCTTTGGCGTAGTCTTTTCTTTCAGTGGCAAACACGTCTCTTCCTTAATTTAAAGCAAAATGTACAAAAAAAAGAAAAACCTTAAAACAGGTAACATTTAAAAAGTCATACTCCTGAGTTGGGTCGAGACCTCGCGCTTGCGAAGCTTCTGGTGTTAGACGTGTATAGACTACGTAACCGCTTACCATGAGGTAAGACGTACGCTTGTTTGCCGACCTAGTTGTATAAAGTCGTACCTAATAAATATTCGTTATCGATGGTGTAAGTTTCTTGTTCCTTCGGATATTCCTGTAACAGCGGCCGCGTCACCGGCAGCCCGTCTACCGAGTGCTCGTAGAACAGCGTGTACCTGGACATTTTACCAAATGATGTAACAATTTTTTTATACAACTATAACTTAGTTTTACGTTTATGTATAGTAACCATGGGGCGTGTGATTGTTAGTGTCTGAGCGTATGAATGTGAGGGCGTGTGAGTGTGTGGGCGTGTGAGTGTGAGGGCGTGTGAGTGTCAGTGTGTGTGAGGGGTATGATTGTCAGTGTGTTTGAGGGGTGTGTGTTAGTGAGTGTGAGGGGTGTGAGTGTCAGTAAGTGTGAGGGGTGTGAGTGTCAGTGTGTGTGAGGGGTGTGAGAGTCAGTGAGTGTCAGTGAGTGTGAGGGGTGTGAGTGTCAGTGAGTGTGAGGGGTGTGAGTGTCAGTGAGTGTGAGGGGTGTGAGTGTCAGTGAGTGTGAGGGGTGTGAGTGTCAGTGAGTGTGGGGGGTGTGAGTGTCAGTGTGTGTGAGGGGTGTGAGTGTCAGTGAGTGTGAGGGGTGTGAGTGTCAGTGAGTGTGAGGGGTGTGAGTGTCATGAGTGTGAGGGGTGTGAGTGTCAGTGTGTGTGAGGGGTGTGAGAGTCAGTGAGTGTCAGTGAGTGTGAGGGGTGTGAGTGTCAGTGAGTGTGAGGGGTGTGAGTGTCAGTGAGTGTGAGGGGTGTGAGTGTCAGTGAGTGTGGGGGGTGTGAGTGTCAGTGAGTGTGAGGGGTGTGAGTGTCAGTGAGTGTGAGGGGTGTGAGTGTCATGAGTGTGAGGGGTGTGAGTGTCAGTGAGTGTGGGGGGTGTGAGTGTCAGTGAGTGTGAGGGGTGTGTTTCAGTGAGTGTGGGGGGTGTGAGTGTCAGTGTGTGTGAGGGGTGTGAGAGTCAGTGAGTGTCAGTGAGTGTGAGGGGTGTGAGTGTCAGTGAGTGTGAGGGGTGTGAGTGTCAGTGAGTGTGAGGGGTGTGAGTGTCATGAGTGTGAGGGGTGTGAGTGTCAGTGAGTGTGAGGGGTGTGAGTGTCAGTGAGTGTGAGGGGTGTGAGTGTCAGTGAGTGTGAGGGGTGTGAGTGTCAGTGAGTGTGAGGGGTGTGAGTGTCAGTGAGTGTGAGGGGTGTGAGTGTCAGTGAGTGTGAGGGGTGTGAGTGTCATGAGTGTGAGGGGTGTGAGTGTCATGAGTGTGAGGGGTGTGAGTGTCAGTGAGTGTGAGGGGTGTGAGTGTCAGTGAGTGTGAGGGGTGTGAGTGTAACGGGTGTGTGTCAGTGAGTGTGAGGGGTGTGAGTGTCAGTGAGTGTGAGGGGTGTGAGTGTCAGTGAGTGTGAGGGGTGTGAGTGTCAGTGAGTGTGAGGGGTGTGAGTGTCAGTGAGTGTGAGGGGTGTGAGTGTCAGTGGGTGTGAGGGGTGTGTGTCAGTGAGTGTGAGGGGTGTGTTTCAGTGAGTGTGAGGGGCGTGAGTGTGAGTGTAGGTAGTGACCAGAAGTCGAGCAGCGCGTATCTGCGGCGCACGGCGTCCCGCAGGCGCGCCGTGGTGGCGGCGTCGTACAGCCACGGCTCGCGGCGCTTGGTCTCCAGGTGGGAGTGCGCGCGGAAGAACGCCTGGTACGCTCCGGCCTGCGGGAGAGAGCGACCGCTTAGTAGGGATGGGCAAATGAAAAAAATATATCGATATATATCGTATCGATATTTTTAAAAAGTAGCGATATATACTGAATAAAAAATATCGATATTTCGATATATCGATATTTTTACTTCAAATTGAAAATTAATACATATTTTGGCAAGTATATTTATTTTATTACATATTACAATGAAGACTTAAGTATTATGATAACAATGAAGAATATATATATTATTGTATAGGACCTGGGTGACCGAGCTTAGCTCGGTATTTTTATTAAATCGTGTTTTTTGAAAAACATATTTAAATACGAATTACATATTGATAAAATATGAATAATATATTTCGATTTTATTTTTTTAGAAGAAAAAAGAAAAAAAAACGATAATCGATCTGGAAAACTTGAGGTTTCGAACCATGATCTTTTCGACCGAGCGCAATCGGTCGATTTCCCCTGAGCTACTACAACTTTATTGACATATGCGAAATTTACCTTCTTATTCTAACGATATTGTAGCCATTTTTTCATTGCCTAAAAACAGGGATAAAACGATATTTTCTAAAAATGAATCCTAGCTAGATTTATTTATCTCCCCCGAAATTCCCTGCATACTAAATTTCATGAAAATCGTTGGAGCCGTTTCCGAGATTCAGATTATATAGATATATATATATATACAAGAATTGCTCGTTTAATAGTATAAGATATGAATTACATATTATTACTAGCTGCTTTGCCCGCGACTTTGTCCGCGTGGAATTTAACAAAAAAGTTATTGTTCAGTTCACAGTTATAAAAAAAAAATCTAAAATAAAAGTAGCCTAAGTTACACCTTATTACACCAGCTATCTGCTAGTGAAAGTCCCGTCAAAATCGGTCCAGCTTAATGAACATGTACGCACATGTTACACCATAGATTAGCATTAGATTCACACATTTGGTATTTGATCACACTTAAATTAAGTCTAAAGAAACTACCCATAGACATGTTTTTTTGGTTGCGTTCACAAACTACAGAGGAATATAGACAGCACTAATACCAAAACTCGCAAACTCTCGCGCGCTCTGTTACAGTTATTCATTTACAGATAAAACGGACCATATGTTGAAATAAAAGTAGAATACATAATTCATTTCAAATATAATATAATTAAAAAAAATATCGACTTCGATATTCAAAAATAAATATCGATTATCGATATTTTGAAATTAAAAATATCGCCGATATTTATCGATATTTTTTTGAAAAAATATCGATATTTCGATATATCGATATTTGGTGCCCTTCCCTACCGCTTAGGGGATCTGTCAGATATCAAATATACGAAACGAGATCACTATCGGTCTTTTTCTTTTTTTTTTATACAACTAGGTCGGCAAACAAGCTCACGGCTCATCTGATGGTAAGCGATTACCGTAGCTTATAGACGCCTGCAAAACCAGAAGCATCGTAAGCGCATTGCCGACCCTATCCCCAATTCCCCCCAGGAGCTCTGGTCACCTTACTTACCAACAAGAACACAACATTGGTTGAGAAAAGTGTTATTTAGCTGTGATCTTCTGTAAGGTCGCGAGGTACTACCCCAGTCGCGCTGCTTCATATTTTGAGCAGGAACTTTCCTGCTGTGCCCTACCTAAGTTATATTCGATCTATCGAAGAGCCATCGCAATTCGATAACTAGCGACATCACCACAGGGTGGAGACGAGAGATCTTTGCTTGTATCGATCCTCTATATACACTATTAATAAATTCCACGTATGCTAAATAAACTAAAAACGTACGCCTTTTACTAATGAAATAATTTTGGAGTCATATTACCCGTCTGTGTGTTTAGACATGCATACAAATATGTATATTTACATTTTTATATATAATTACGTATCACATAGCTTGTAAATTCCACGCCACTTCTTTTTCAACTCTAGACACTTTCCAACCAGCCTATACGAAAGTTGTCTAGAACAAAACCCTCTTATAATTACCATAATACCTCTTATAATTAGCTACAAAACCGGTTTTGTACATCTTTCTTTATATATATAAATTTTTGTTACGTTTCTTTATAATGTACAACAAAGAGTGTTATTATTATTAGTTTCTTATAATCGACAAGTCTATTGTCAATAATGAAGTGAAGATCATACCTGATACCATCTGGTCATCAGCTCAGCCTCGGGGTACTTGAAGAAGCCTCCGACATCTGAGCCACAGAAACTAACTCCGGAGACGGCAAGTGATATACACATGGGTACGGACGCTTGAAGGAAGCCCCATTCGGCAGCGTTGTCGCCTGTCCATACTGCGGCGTATCTGTGGGTTAGAAATATATCTTTAAAGTTTTGGGTACACATTGTTAAGTACGAAAAGAGAGAAATAATACTGATATAATTTATTTTCATTTTTAAATAAACACAAATAATTATTAGGTCAGGTAACTTTTTTTTTAAAGCACTATAGTGGAAGACAAGTAAACGTTTTGATGGTAAGGAATATTATTTCAATGCAATCTTCTGTCAAATTGAAGTACTTCCTCAATCAAACCGTTCCAAATTTTGAATAAGATATATCTTTTACTATACCTCAATATAACTCTGTCCAACTTTACGTTTAAAAACTAACCTCTGAGTACCCGCGAAGACGGCTCTAGTAAGTATGAAGGGACGGTATTTCCCGTCACTCCTGTCGATCATACCCTGGTGGGTGCCGCTTATGTGTCTCAGGCCGTTTTCATTGTGTACGTGTCTGTAAATAATTTATTTTATAATTTACAGTGCTTTTAAAAGATTTTTTGAACGTACAGTACTAGCTTTAATAAGAACATAACATAGTGGCCTGCGTGAATCCTACAAATAGGTATATGGAACCTAACCTCAGGGGTGAGTATACACCCTTACATGGGTTCATATAATATTTGTAGGATTCATAGTATCCGCTATGGCGAGATTAACGCGTTCAAACAAATAAACAAACTTTAGCTCAACTTTATAATTTTGGTATAGATAATATAAGCCTAAGGCCGCAAATTGTAGTAACCCGTCTGCAAGTATTGTAGTAGCTTTCTGCTATGAAGGTTTTAAATTCAATTCGAGAGTCAAGTCTGGGTGTATTTATATATTCATTCATAGATGCATTATTTATATGTATTTATATGTATACGTAATACAATCATTATTTTTGTTTATTATTATTTGTTAGCAAACGAAAAAAAACCGACTTCAATTACATCGACAATAAATAAATACAACGTAAGTAGTCGAAAAAAAATTAGCAAACGCACTAGTCCCCACTACGATTATCGTAGGTTCCCCTCGATTTCTCTGCGATGCCATCATCAGATCCTGGTTTCCTTATCATTGTACCAGGACACTTAGGATATCACCTTTCGAACAATAAAATAATCATCAAAATCTGTTCATAAATGACGAAGTTATCCGCGAACACACATAATACATATATTTATACGGTCGAATTGAGAAACCTCCTTTTTGAAGTCTGTTAAAAATAAATATGTATCTATATCAATCTGCTGATACCAAAAACAGATGTTAAGTTGCTTATCTAAGGGATATATAACCGTGTGTATATTAATTATATTTGTATATGTTTACGTTTACCTGTGTTCCCAGAAAGCGGCGATTCCATCTTGTCCGTCTTGAGGCGCCTTGTAGTGGCGACAATCTTTTGGCATTGTGATCTCTGGACCGTTGAATACCTACAACAAGATTAATTATTTTTTTATTTTTGAAGTAAAATTTCTTTACGCACGCTTGACCTGGGAGTGAGCTGGTGAATGCAATGATAAAGAGCTAGTTTCATCGCTTTTGGATAAACTTTTGAGACTTTAACTGAAAAAATAGGCCGTTAGCACATGGTTTGCCTAAATTAAAACACTACTTTACACCCATAATTGCGAATAGAAATATGCCATAAATACAATAATATAGTGGTATGGTGGGTGGTGAATTCGATGGTAAAAAGGAATAAATCATCATAAATTTTTATCTATTGGATACCATAATCTAGTAAAATATTTCTGATAGTTGCCAAGGTGAATAATGATAATACACTTTATTGTACACCAAAAACAGAAATAATACATAGCATAGAAAGATTTTAACAATACATAACTAGTTACAAAAGGCGTCCATATCGCTAAAGAGCAATTTCTTCCAACTGTAGGGCAAAGGAAAGGGTCTAGCGTCAACATAAGTTACAAAAAAAATTATAATAAATTTTCATTATTTATCGTTGTGTCCATTTGTTATAAGTATTCTTTGACGGTTCGCAGGAAAGTGGACATAAGGTGCCAATCAAACCACTAATTGCAAATTCATGCGACGTTTCGATCCTTTATTGGACCATCATCAGGCATCTACAAAATACAAACATTGAAGAAAGTTGTACAACTAATTAATCCATACAACAACAAGCCAAAGAGAACCAAACCATCCGTACCTTTACAATTTCTCCGAACTTGATGCCTTGAAATTGTACAAACCAAAAAACTTAATAACTTAAAATTGTGCATATTGTTACCTATCAAATTTAAATGTTTTAGTATAAATTTTCAAAATTCATAGAATACAGCTTAAAACATAACTTATAAAAAAAAAATATATATAATGTATTTGGATTTGGAATCTTACATAGTGAAAGAACTTTAATAAGGAGATGACTACTACATGTAAAGGTACGGATGGTTTGGTTCTCTTTGGCTTGTTGTTGTATGGATTAATTAGTTGTACAACTTTCTTCAATGTTTGTATTTTGTAGATGCCTGATGATGGTCCAATAAAGGATCGTAACGTCGCATGAATTTGCAATTAGTGGTTTGATTGGCACCTTATGTCCACTTTCCTGCGAACCGTCAAAGAATAATTATAATAAATATTTAAATAATTAAACATATACATTACACACATACACACTTATAAATTACTTGTTTATTATTGAGTTTCAAGAAAATACCTCCTAAGTCTTTTTTAAAGTTGCAAGTGTTGTCTTTTATGTGGTTGGTTATTATTGAATGCATTGGTGGCATGCAGGAAATGCATTAAGTTTAACTAATTGCCGATTAAATTACTGTACTACTGTGACTGTTTTAATATGCTACAACGAAAGCAGATCTTTGATACTAAGTAATTCAACAAAATATTTATACTAGTCTGGCAGAGTAATGTACAATCTTCTTGCCACATAATGTACAATCTTCTTGCCACATAATGTACAATCTTCTTACCACAGCCTATGGTAGACTGCAACAACAGTAGCATTCGAACTATGTCGCCGACCCTAGCCCCGACCCAGTCCAGGAATTCTCTACATTACTCCCACAGGAACACAATACTTAGTGCAGTGTTGTTTAGCTGTAATCTTCTGTAAGTTCGAGGTACTTACAGCCAGGCTGATCCAGATTTGGAGAAAGCTACTTAATGCTGTGCCCTATCTCAATATAATTTTAAGCAAGGCAACACTACTATATCTGCTTGTGTTGTGTGTTATGAAATGGCAATACTAACACTGGGTTCATTCATGTCATTCCAAATATGTACGTCCTTGCTTGTTCCCGGGAAGTTTTCAAACTTGAAACGGTCTGCATAGTACTTGACTACCGCTGGGTTGAAGAAATCCAGATATGAAGATGAGCCTGGCCAACACCAACCTGGGGCAAGATAGAAATAGTGTAAGGTGACATAAGGTTATTTATTATTTTACTGCTATAGGCTGAATAGTAATAGAAAAGTAAATGAAAATTATTATGCCTGCCTCAGGGAGTATGTGTATGTAACCTTCAGAGCAGTTGTTATCATAGATTACTGATAATGATCATTACTTGTGGTAAGGCAATTCATTGAGGATCACTACCAGATGTCAATGAAAATGCACCGTATGTTATCATAAATATCTGATCGACATCTTTCGATTGACACACCAGAAACAAATATATGCATACAAATATCAGTCCCAAGCAGGATTAAACCTGTGACTTCCAGAGTTTAGATGACTCACATACCAGTACATCAGAATAGCTGCCTACATCTCCATGTCTATAAGTTTGTATGGAGCTATGATAACAATTAACTTGTACCTACATAAAATAAATTAAGAAGTTAAGAATGATCACCGTAATATTACAAACTAGAGGTCGTCCAGTGGTCGAAATTCGACCATAATTAATTTAAAGTATAAATTTGAACAATATTAAGATTCTTTCGTCAAAGACTATACTTCTATAATAATAAACAAAAGAGATGACAAACAAATATGAGCGTGTGTGTCAAA